>NW_016814625.1:1141059-1266763 GCF_001698545.2 Rhinopithecus bieti
TTGCTTTTGGTGTTTTAGACATGAAGTCCTTGCCCATGCCTATGTCCTGAATGGCATTCCCTAGGTTTTCTTCTAGGGTTTTTATGGTTTTAGGTCTAACATTTAAGTCTCTAATCCATCTTGAATTAATTTTCGTATAAGGAGTAAGGAAAGGATCCAGTTTCAGCTTTCTACTTATGGCTAGCCAATTTTCCCAGCACCATTTATTGAATAGAGAATCCTTTCCCCATTTCTTGTTTTTGTCAGGTTTGTCAAAGATCAGATGGCTGTAGATGTGTGGTATTATTTCTAAGGACTCATCTCAGTGTCCCCCAACATATATTATTCTCATCCTAGCCGGAGTTTTTCACTGATTTCCTACATATCTGAACTATCCTTTCCCCAGAGTGATTTTCTCCTAATTCTTTAAGGCCCAGCTATGGTTTCCTTATTCCAATAGCCCTTCTAGATGTGATTCCCATAGGGGTCTTTTTCTTCCCTGCTTCCTTTTGGTCTGCTGTGTAATGTTATATATAAATTATGCAAAAATGCTTTCATGTGTATAACTACCTTCTGCTACCTTAATTGTACATTGATGATGATGATGCCTTTGAACCCATTATGCCTAATATAGTGCTACATCTGTTTTGCGATTAGTGGATGATCCCTATGCCGGCCAATTGGACCTTAAAAAAAAAAAAAGTCCCAGCATTTCAGAAATTACACATTTGCTTTTCTTTGAATCGCCGTTTTATCTGTGGATTCATTTCTTTTGTTTGGCAGGTCAAAAAAATTCCAGTCATTTATTGAGAGCTGCTTGGTAAAGAATCACAGCCAGCGACCAGCAACAGAACAATTGATGAAGCATCCATTTATACGAGACCAACCTAATGAGCGACAGGTCCGCATTCAACTCAAGGATCATATTGATAGGACAAAGAAGAAGCGAGGAGAAAAAGGTTAGATGCACGTTTGTATTTCAGCAGCAAAACAAAAGATGGAGTGAATCATGGGCTCTTCGTGTATTTGGAGGTGACTATGGGGATTTCAAATGGGCCTGCATTATTCTTTTGTGTGAGGGGCTGTCTCTGAGACCACAGCCTCTGGGCACCAGTGCTGGGAGACTACTGAAGTAGAGTCTTTCATGAAAAAGAAATAGAACTGCAAGAAACATTACCTCTGCCAGATACTGAACAAAGTCATGTTGAGTGATACTATGAAGTACTTTAATATGACAAGTGATTTTCTTAATTCAAATTAATATTCATGTTTAGCAGACTAAAAGTCTACAGAAGACAGATAACCTAAAGAAAAAAATTCATCTAGTTGGCATTTTTCTATACTGATTCTTCAACACTTAAGTTTATGTGCTCTGAGGCTCATTTGTAATTCCATTATTTAGAAGTCAGAAATAATTTTTTTTATAGTTGCAGTCATATAAAAGATCATTAGGTTGCCAGGCTTGCTGAATGGAACATCAGATTTTGAGCTGAGGGTCATTTAACACTGTTCTTTATTTTATATATGCAAAAACACATCTTTGTGACTCTAGCTCTTATATGTCACTGTCTCTTCACTACATCATTGAAAGAACATGAATCCAAACTTGGGGTCTCGGGCTGTGCCCTACCTTTTTGAATGGAAGCTTACATTTTTAACTAGCATAGAAATGGTATACTCGTACTATATATTAGGGAACATTGAGGTGAGCTGCCAAATGAGAAAATGCAAGCCAAAGAAAATTGAAACTGAGGTTGGATCGGTAAGAGGGGTTCATTTGTAGAAATGAGCAAGATTCTTATATGGTTAAGTGAACTTTGATTAGGCAAATTTTGTAACCAGTAATTTCAGAATCACTTTTGAACTTTGCTTTCCAATTAACAACTCATGAGTCATGAGTCATGGCTAAAGTTCACCATTAATTTCTACTACATTGTGGGCTTGCTGCCATAATCATCACTATGGTATCTCTCACCAGCACTCCCCTACCCTGTGCCTCTCTGGTATAGGGTTTATCTTTGAGGAAACAGTACCTTTCTAAAGGAAGACAAATTCGTTCTTGGAGATTGACTAGCATATTGACTGTACCATGACCAATGTAAAAACTTGCATGGTCTGGAGCAGGTTTAATGGCTAGTTGAGGTAGGGAAAGTTAGAGCATGGGAAGGGAGAAATGGAGAGGACAGCAGTGAGGGCTTTCTGGGTAGAGAACAGGAGGGGGTTGCTGCTGGGAGGATGACAGTGAAAGGCAGTGTGAGGCTAGAAAGCTGAGCATTAACAGTGTGGTGAGTGGAGAGTAGAGAGGAAGACTAGAGACCGAGGATGGGAGGGGAGGCACATGGTGATGTGCTTGTTCTTGCTTCCCTCCTCTCCATTTCTCTCCCCTCTTCAGTTCAGAGGCAGTAAGGGAGGGTAGCCCACAGCACAGGACAGAGGCTGTCTTTCTTTTATTTGCATTTCTTTTCTTCTTTGCCTCTGCAGTTAATACCCATAACACAAGCTGGGGACTAGTAGTGGGGGCGGTGACAGTATGAAAGTCAGACTGGATTGGAGAGGTAAGATCAGCAGAGGGCTAAGGCAGGAGGAGAGAATCTCAGTAAAGGTTCTAGGAAGAATTCTTCTTTCTTTCCTTTTTTTGGGGGAAGGGGCGCGGGGGGACGAGGTCTCACTTTGCTGCTCAGGCTGGTGTCAAACTCCTGGGCTCAAGGGATCCTCCATCTCAGCCTCTCAAAGTGCTGGGATTATAGGCATGAGCCACCCGCCCAGCACTTTTTTTATTTTTTATTTTTTATTTTTTGAGACAGGCTGTCTCTGTTGCTCAGGCTGGAGTGCAGTGGAGTGATCATAGCTCACTGCAGCCTCTATCTCCTGGGCTCAAGTGATCCTCCCATCTTAGCCTCTCAAGTAGCTGGGACTACAGGTGCACACCACCATGCCTGGCTAATTTTATATTTTTTTAAATTTTTAGTAGAGACAAGGTCTCACTATGTTGCCCAGGCTGGTCTTTTACTGCTGAACTCAAGAAATCCTCCTGTCTCAGCCTCCCAAAGGGCTGGTATTATAGGCATGGCCACCAAACCCAGCCCCAGGGAAGAATTCTTATGCAGCTAGAGGTACTTGAAGGAGTGTATGATCAGCTTAGACTCAGGAGTGGGAGGTTGTGAAGCTAGGCCAAAAAGGTGGCTCCTCTGCAGTTAATAAGAAGTCAGTTAGACCCTAAGTTCCTCCAGTCCAAGCTGGAGGAACTAGGCATGAAGAGAAATATATATATAGGTCAAACTCAAAAGGTCCAGGACTGCAACTGCTCCTTGTCCATGGGGCTACTCCATGAAGTCAGGATTTTTAAGGGCATATTTTAGAGCAGTGTGTCAGACATGCAACCATTAAATGCCAACTTCTCTCAAAAGGACATTTTATTATATTGTGAATATATAGCATAGTTTAAGTGCTCAGACTCTGTTTTCAGATTCATATTCTGGGTTCAAATTCTAACTCTGCCCCTTATCAGTTATGTGAACATCACTCCAGTTTTCTCATCTTTAAAGTAAGATTGAGAGTATACTAATAATATCTATTGCCTCGAATTGTTGCAGAGATTAAACTCAATAATGCATTTAAAATGCTTGACATAATGTCCAGGACACAGATGCACTCAGTAAATATCAGTTATTCTTATTTAGGCAATTACTTATTGACCCATACTTTTTCATCACTTACTGAGAGTACTTTGTGAGAGCTCATGACCCATCTCCCTCTGGGGCATAAATAAGAGTGGGTGAAGTCTGTGCCTCAGGTTGTTTCCACATTTTGCAGGGCACAAACTCTGGAATGTGACTCAGAACTCACCATGCCATGAAGATAGATCATTTTTAATGTGTTTGTTCTCTGCAGAGTGGAAAAGTAAGATTCTTGGGAATAGGTATATTCAAGAGTTATATGGTCATTTAAGGAATCTAAGCCTGTTTAGGCTTAGGGCCACCAGAATCATAGTTCTAGTCTCCTTTATGTCTGCTCCCCAAGGCAGGGTGTTTGATCAAATGAGATCTAATTCCATTTGCTCAGTTTAGTTAAATGACTTAGTTTGCTCTAATATTACTTTTACTTTCTTAGTTGTTGTATGACCAACTTTTGGTAGAATCAATCAAAGCAATTCTATTTTGCATTGCTTTGTGATTTTTTAAACCTGATATTTTTTCCCTAACATATGTTGACCCATGCCAGTTTAACCCAGTAATATAAAAGCAGTCAAAACCAAATTTTGGTGAAGTATTACATATTAAATGGAGGAGCCTGACAAATGAATGTTTTACCCCAGAGAGTAGAAGTAATAGGAATAATTGTGTGCTTCTTTTCCTTGCTGTAATTTCCTTTATTAGATAAAATTTCTGCATTTTTACTTTTACTTTGAATCTGGTTTATTCATTGTTGAAAAAGTTTAAGAATATTTCATTTTCGTATGGGAGTATTAAAATGCTTTATGCAGGTTCTTTATACTTTTTGGTGAACTAATATTTTAAAAATAAGTACCTGAAAGCTTCATACCATACCTCAAGTGTATGAGCAGAGTTTGTGATCATTAAAAAATTCACTTGAAACTCATGCAAATCAAAAACACCAATTGAGATACCATCTCACACCAGTCTAGAATAGGCAATCATTATTAGAAGTCAGGAAACAGTTGTTGGAGAGGAGTGTGGAGAAATAGAAACTTTTACACTGTTGGTGGGGGGGATTGTAAAACTAGGTTCACATTATGGAAAACAGTATGGCAATTCTAAGGTATCTACGACTAGATGTACCATATGACCCAGCCATCCCACTACTGGGTATAACCAAAGAGAATCTATAATTAGTCTACGTACAAAGAACATGCAGCACGTATGTTTATTGCGGCCTATTCACATAGCAAAAGACTTGGGAATCAACCCAAATGTCCTCTGTGACAGACTGGATTAGAAAATTGTGGCATCCCACTATTACACGCATTGGAGCAACTATTGCAGCCATAAAAAAGGATGAGTTTGCGGTCCTTTGTAGGACAATGGATGCAGCTTGGAAACCATCATTCTTAGCAAACATCACAAGCAAGGAAAACAAACCACCGGCATGTTGTCACTCATAGGTGGGAACTGAACAATGAGTCCACTTGGACTCGGGCAAGGGGAACATCACACCGACTGGGGGCCTATCATCGGGGAAGGGGGGAGGGAGGGAGGGATTGCACTGGCGCGAGTTAGTAGCCATGCATATAAATGGATGAATTGATGCGGTGCTGACGAGTTGATGGGTGCGCACACCGGAATCATGGCATAAGTATGGACATATGTTAACAAAACCTGCACATTATGCACATGTACCCTAGAACTTAAAGTCATAATAAAAAAAAAAAGAAAAAAAATACACTTGAACTCATCAAACTTTTGGCTTTCTTTCATTATCTCTTTAATGGCTAAATAGTGTGAAAAGCAAGGCATGTTTATCAAATCTGAGCATTCTCACTGTGTGACTACTGCCTCCTGGTGGTAACATAACTAAATTGCAGTTTCAGTTCTTTTTAGGGATGTGCAAATGTCTTCAAGGTTGTATTTATTAACCTACAGCTATGAAGAGATAGGAGTAATGTGACACCTTCCCTTGCTTAAAAGCTCCTCCAAGGGTTCCTCATTGCCAATAGGAAAGTTCTCAGCATGGCATTTATAAGAATCAGTGACCCTTTTCATCCATGCCAGCCTTTCTCCCTCCATAAGGTTTTCTCACACCCAGGCACCTAACTACTCACAGCTCATTGTTTCCTGAACATATTATGCACTGTAATACTGCCAGCCTTACTCATGTGGATATGATGCTTAGAATTTCCTTTTCCCACAACTGCCAGCTGCTATGCCTGGAGGGCCACTGACCTTCAAAGCCCAATTCATTTTTTCTTCAAAGACTTCAAGTCTCTTCATCCATTATGACCAGTGGCACTAGCTGCTCCTTTCTCTGATATCTCATTGCTTTTTTTATGTACTGCTATTTAGCATATGTTGGAAAGAACACTGTTTCTTAAGTTGGAAACGTTCTGGATTGAATTCTAAATCCAAATCCTAGATTGACCTTTTATTAATGAGATAACATTGGTTATATTACTTAACCTCTTGTAATTTCAGTATTCTCACTTGAAAAACAGACACTAATTTGGAGGTTTATTATGCAAAATAAATGAGAGAACAGAGTAAAATATCTAGCAGTAGTGACTGGCGTGGGAGATACCCACTAAATATTCCTTCCCTTTCTTCACAATCATGGAGGCTCTAATATTTACTCATTTCGCACATTAGATTTGATCTCTTCCAAAGCAAAGCCTCAATCTTATTCATTCTCACATGTAAACTGCTTCCCATTTTGCTGAATTAAATGACTGTCCCTAGTGGACCAATCAAAACACATTTTAACTATATATACATATATATGTACACATACACATATATACATATATATACACACATATATACACATATGTATATACACACATATATATGTAATTTTTTTCTTTTTTTTTTTGAGACGGAGTCTCACTCTGTCGCCCAGGCTTGAGTGCAGTGGTGCGATCTCGGCTCACTGCAAGCTCCACCTCCCAGGTTCACGCCATTCTCCTGCCTCAGCCTCCCAAGTAGCTGGGACTACTGGTGCCTGCCACCATGCCTGGCAAATTTTTTTTTTTTATTTGTAGTAGAGATGGGGTTTCACTGTGTTAGCCTGAATGGTCTCGATCTCCTGACCTCATGATCCGCCCGCCTTGGCCTCCCAAAGTGCTGGGATTACAGGTGTGAACCACCATACCCAGCCACTATATATTTTTAATAGTACCTATTGTCAAAAGTTTCTTTGTTACACTTATCAAAACAATCTAAAGACAGTTTGTGAATCCATGTAAGTCTTAATAAAATCCTACTTTTAAAATGTTTAATACCATCAATAAGTTACAAAGGGCCAGTGGGTTTGATATGGTTTATAGTGCAAATTAACACAAATTATTTTAAATTGAAATTAAATTAATAAATTAAAAGGGATTATTTTTTAATTCGTTCTCTTCTCATGTGAACATTAGGCACTGGGGACAGATAACTAGAGTCAGCCAAGACAGTCCTGAATGTGGTTAATTTCATATACTGATGGAAACCATTAAATCACAGCCTGGAGACTGTTCCAGCGCTGTGTTAACTATGACTCTTTAGGTGTCAATTTATTTATATATAAGAGACAGGGTTGGGCTTTACTGAGCCATAGCATCTTTTTTTGTGCACTAACATGCTGGGATCTTTCTTCAGATGAGACAGAGTATGAGTACAGCGGAAGTGAGGAAGAAGAGGAGGAGAATGACTCAGGAGAGCCCAGGTATGAGAGCAAAAACCAAGTCTTCTAATGTTCACATTCTGAATTGTGCTTGTGTGAAATTCACTTTCCTTTTGATTTATTGGTTCGTTTTTAAGAATCCACCAGGGTGGTCTTATTTAATTTATTGCCCATGAACATACTCATTAATTTGGGAAAATTTCCCTAGGCAGACCATTACAAAAATGTGGAAATCAGCATATTCTTTATTTTGTCCCCCAAGATTTATGGTCTCTATCCTAAGAGTTTGTTTTCTTACATATGTAACATGTAGAATGGGTGGAAAGCAATTATCTGGGCAATGCGGGACTAAAACTGCAACTTTCTGGAGACGTTAAGTGGTATTTTCGGACTTGTGTTAGTTTGTGTCAGTTTGTTACTTCATACCTTTGAGAAACCCATTCAGGCAGCTACTGTCCTTGTCACATGCCTTGGTATTTTCACTGCAGCCTAATCCAGGAGAAAGTGATTTTCAGAAAATCAAATTATATGTAGAGATGAACTCTAAACAAATACTTTTGGGCCATTCCTGTTGTCACCTGTTGGACCCCAGACTCCAGTTCTGTTTTATTGTCATTCCTACATTTTGAATTCCACTTGACTTTGATTCTGACTTTCTTCTAGTCTGTGTTTATAAGTAATTCAGGTTAGTGTGCTTGCACTGCCAGGATTTATCTTTGGTGAGCGAATTCAGCTTGGTAAGTCAAGGAGGGCAAGCCCACATCCCATGGTGCCATGCACTATACCTGTGAAGTAAGACTTGGGGGGAATTGCACAAGCAGAAGACTCACCTAGGTATGGCCTCTCTCCTCGAACCCTCCAAGGAGTGGACACTAATGCTCCTGAAGGATCAGTTCCTGTATCACTGAGGGAGAGGTTTCTGACCAGAAAAGGGGCCAGCTTAGCCACCACTGCTAGAATGAGCCAGATACTTTGTGTTCTTTTGTTATGCTAACTCAGACCTACTGAGCTGTATTCTTGCTAAGCTTCTATAAGAAGATGGAACTGAGCTTTCAGAGCCATCCAGTTTTTCTCACTTCACCTGCCACGGATTCCTCAAGGTCAAAGACCGAATAATTCTTTCCTACCATCTGATACATAGCATGTTGGCCGCCCCCGGATTCGCTGCATAAAGAAGATGATTGCCAAGTAGTGACATAGAAAATGAACATTCCTGAAAGGCAGAGGACCAAATGCCCTGCTTTCAGAGAAGTTGTACACCAGTGTTCAAAAGCTTATCCAGAGGACTGTGTCAGCCTTCTGACCACTTCCTGTAGAACTGAGAAACCCTGTCTTTCTCACACTTGCTGAACTGCATATTAGGAGTCACTCAGTGAGCCACCCAGCCTCACCTTAACACTTCTATAATTATAACATGTCATTATATCATGCTGAAGATGATGTTCCAAGTCCTGTTTTTATGGACACGTCCAATTAATCGTCATGAAATCCTGAGGAATAGAAAACGACAATGGTTATCTCATTTTAGAAATGAGGTGACCGCTTAAGGGTTGCAACCAGGTCACACAGAGTTAATGATTGAGTCACTCACACAGCTCAGATCTCCTGACATTGATTCAACATCAATTAATATTAATGGAGCATCCTCGTGTGCATGGGAGGCTGGGTTCCCAAGCCCCCTCCCCTTTGCACAGGGCAAGTGGCCTGTGTAGATAAACGCCATCATTTGGGGTTTCAGAGTTTGACACAAAGGTTCTAAGTTTTAGAGAAGGCTTGTTAGCAGACACCAAGCCTTGTCTATGGAACATCACAAACAAAGCCTTTTTCTGTCTTTTCGTGGCAGTATCTCACACAGCACACTAACCACTCTCCACAATTGATCCTTAGGCCTCTTGTCAACTGCCACCAAACCTGCTCCTCCCCCAGCATTCCTCATTCCTGTTCTTGTCACCACTGTCACCCAGCCACCGAGACAGAACCTGCAAGTCATCCCTTACTCCACGTCAGATCTGTCCACAGGCTTCGTGACTTCTGTCCTCAAATGCTCCTTCCTTCCTCCATCCCCTCTGCTCTCGTCCTGAGTAGTGTCCCCACCCCAGAACCACTCCGCAGCAGCAGTCCGACTTGCTGTGCTTGCCCTTGTACTCCTCGCGGAGGTCATCCATTCAGCAGCCAAACCCATCTGCTCATGTTGCTCTTCTATGTAAAACCTTCCCGCGCCTGCACGGCTGTCGCGGCCCGCACCTAGCTCTCTGACCTCCTCTCGTACCCTTCTCCCTCTCATTCACTCTGCTTTGGGAAGCCGGGCTGGTGTTCAGTTGCTCAAAAATAGGGTGCACACCTGTTTTCCCCTCAGGCCTCTAAACCTGCTTTTCCCTGTGCCTGGAATATTCTTCCTTCTTCATCAACTGCTTCCTTCCCAGAGAGGTCTTCCTGACCACCTGTCTAAAGTAGGGCCTCAAAGCTTACCTCAGCTCCCCGCCACTGTCACTCTTAAACAATTACAATTTTGGTCTTCTATAGAGCCTGTTAATACCTGAAGTTATTTGTCTGTATGTGTGTCCCATAAGAAGGTAAGTTTAAAGAGGGAATTTATCTAGCAACTGCCATATTCTTAGAGCCTACTACAGTGACTGCCACATAATAGGTGCTCCATAAATATGTGTTTAATAGATTTATTTCAAATGGAAGCTTCCAGAAAGATTAAAAGGGCTAGGTTGGAATAAACAGAAGTCATTTCTCAGCTCCCTCTTAGGCTGCTGTGCAAAATCAAGGGGTCTGTAACTTCTAGTTGTTCACCTGCGAGTAGGGCAGCCCAGGATCACCAGCGAAGTAGGTAGAGCTTATTTATATCCTCTCGATCTCTGTCACATGCACACACATTCATGTACAACTACCATTTTACAGAAGAGAAAACTGTTGCCTAAACAGAATCTAGGAACCAATGAGCTAGGTTGAAGTCCTAGCCTCACCCGCTGTGGCCCAGCCAAACGAAGCCCTTTAAATGTGGTACAGTCAGGCAAACCCTGATTTGGACTCAGCAAGCTTGGGCGCAGATCCTGGCTCTGTGTCGACCTTGACTCAAGGGTTTTCCATCACTGGCTCATCACAACTTCACAGGAGCAGCCTGGCCTCTGCCTCATGGGGTTTGGCGTGAGGGAGTCGTATGGGTGAGGCCAATCTGTGCTTGTCTAAGTAGAATAGGTTCCCTTTTTGCCCGCCATTGTCCATTTTTGTTGAAAATAATCTAGTCTGGGGCTCATGGCTTGCACACTGGCTAAAGTCTTTAAAAACAAATCTTTGCCACGTCCCAAGGGCGAGGAAGTGGTGTGGACAGTCCTGGAGAAGGTGACAACTCTGAGAATGTGACATCCCTCTGTGGATGGAAGCAGCATTTGTCTCCCACAGTCGTACTGAAAGGGAGGCAGGTCTCTTATCCTGATGCTGTTTCTTTGGGGTGAATGATTGAATTAGCGGAGGATCTAGGAGCCTGTGCTCTTCTTTCCCTGTGTGTGGGTGAATCATTTGTCCTGCTTTCCTCCTCCGAGGCCTCTTGGTAGCCATGGCCTCTGCCCCACGTGGGATCCTGATCACTCTCTCTTGCCCACAGCTCCATCCTGAATCTGCCAGGGGAGTCGACGCTGCGGAGGGACTTTCTGAGGCTGCAGCTGGCCAACAAGGAGCGTTCTGAGGCCCTACGAAGGCAGCAGCTGGAGCAGCAGCAGCGGGAGAATGAGGAGCACAAGCGGCAGCTGCTGGCCGAGCGTCAGAAGCGCATTGAGGAGCAGAAGGAGCAGAGGCGGCGGCTGGAGGAGGTGAGGACCTTCTTGGGCCCCTCTGACCCCAAGCCTCTCAGTTGTGGTCACTCCCCAGGTGTTCCCTGGGGGCCCACACCCCACCCGTGAGCACACAGAGCTTGGAGGCACAAAGAGCTTGACTGCAAGGGCAGATAAGTCCTGAATGCGCTTACAAACAAAAGGCTTTCCCTGCTTTTTGCAGTGGTGTGGTCTTTTCAGAAAAGCAGGTGAAGGTCATCACCCCGTCCTGTCTCGCCATATATCACCTTCTCAGCACCTTCTAAGCTTTACTTAAAGTCACAGCCCCTCCCTCCAGCATGTCCTGTTTCCCTGCCCTGCCTTATTACTTTTACACAGCTCTTAGCACCTTCAAATATACTCTACATGTACTTTTACATGCCTGAATGTCCTTACTGGAATTTAAGCTCCATCAGGACAAGGGGATTTTCTCTCTCTTATTCCCTGATGTATCTCTAGCATGTAGTAGGTGCCTCATAAATATTTGTGGAATGAGTAAATTAATATATGAATGAATGAGTCAGTAGTTGAGAGGTGAAATATAGGTATTAACTAGATCACAGCAAATAAGCAGATACGTGGAATTTCAAGTATGGAGGAGTAGGATCTGCCTATTGATGCTCTGAATGCTAGGAAGAATGTTTCACAGATCCTTTCCCAGACATCCCTTAGTACCCAGGGCCTGTCCTCCAGCCTGTGGGCAAGACCTGCCTTCAGCAGCAGACACTGCTTATCTGTGTGGGAAGCCATACTGCTAGCCACAGTTGGCTGCATGCCTTGTCCTGGGCCAGACTCTCACCTTGTGGTCTTACAGACATTTGTGAAAGCCTCCTTCCCAGAACTTTGCCCAGATCTCTCAGGCCTCCTTCCTCTGCCAGATAAATCAAAGCCTCTAGACAATTAGGAAACCGAGAGAGCATATCTATTGGGGAAGCTGGGCAGCAGATGAAGGGCGCACGCACTGCACGGTAATGGGGTAGTAATTTTACAGGTTCCCCAAACACCAGGTTGCTTCTCATTAACGGGCTTGCAGCAATTCACTTGCTTTGTCAGGTGGCCACTGAAGACTTAGAGGGTGGTGAATTGCAGTCACCAGGAGCAGATTGCTTTTTAAATGGTACATCAAGGTCCAGCCTCCCTGGTTTAAATCAGTGAGGGCCTCAGTTCCAGTTTGCAGTAAATCCCATCAACCTCATTATGTCCCTCAATCAGTTTCAGACCAGCAACAGTAATACTCAATGGTTACAATTATTGAGTGATTTTAGTGTGTCAAGTACGAGACCGAATGCTTTGCTTATAGCCACTATCTCATCTACTATACTTATCTCTTCTCCTATATCGATTATCTCTCATGCAAAACTCATATAATCCCCATTTAACAAAGAAGAAACTGAGGTTCAGGGAGGGATGTAATTGGTCCGATGTTGCAAGGTACTGTGTTTAGTGAATTGTCTCATTTAATCTTCACAATAATCTCCAGTCTAAAGATAATGTAGCTGAGTCTTAGAGAGGTTAATAACTTGTTAAAGGTTGAGAAGAAAACCAGGTTTCAGATCCAGGGGATTGGCCTGCAGAGCCTAAGCACCAAGTCACCGCATATGTTCTGTCTCTCCACTGATAAGTCAGAGTTGGTATGCTTTTCCACATCCTTCATCTGGTCTCTATGTCTATGGACTTTTACCCTGAACATTTAAGTTCTTCTGCACAAGGGCACAGAATCTGTGCCCAACAGATGCTCACCTTTGACCTGGATTCTGTCTCATGCTCCCAGTCAGAGCTATTGCCAAGGCCTCCTTTGTGTCTCTTCTCTTGTGGCATTTGATCGAGCCGCTACCATGGAGCAAGTCAGAGTTCAGCTCACTGAGGCATGTGACACACCCTGTCAATCCTGGCTTCACAGAAGACGTCCGCCAGCATGCATGAGAACACAAGCCTTTTGCTCTGTGTACCAATGGGCATGAGCCTTGGCTCTGCACCAGAAGCAGGAATGCTTCTGGCCACAGAGCATTGATAGATATACCAGCTTTCTCTTTTGATCCTTTATCTTAGTCTATAGCACAGTGGAGAAGAACAAGGAATACTAAGTACTCAGACAGCTGTAAATTCTGAACCCCTAGGTCATGACATTCTCTCCCACCAGGAACTCTTCTGTCGTGTCCTGCTCCTGCCATGTCCCCTTCTATGTCTGCTTCCCTGGCCTTTGGTGATCACTTGTGTTTCTGGTGTCCTGAGTAGGAACTTGGACTACATTGTCACATAGAAACTGTTAAAGCCCATAGTTCAGCTTGAGAATTTAGCTTCATTGTGAGTCATTTTTCCTTTTGTAGGAGAAGTATTCCCACTTAGCTACTCCTTTGGTTACACATGACTATGTATGTTATAGCTTTTGTATTTGGTGATCTCAAATGTCACCTCCCACCAGAGGTTTCCTAAGGAAGCCCTGCACATCCTTTACTATTTATAAGCAACCATGTGGATTTAGCTAAGCTCTCGAAATCAGTGTCTGTATATTCTTAGAAGGACTTTGAATATACACTGAATGTGGTCGTTGATCAGCTTTATGAAAAGGATGTGGCTTCAGGCCAATTAAATGGTGGAGAGAAGACTCAGCTTTTGACCAGTGTTGAAGTACAACCTATAACAAAGCTCCAGGAACTTGATGAAACCCAGCTAAAGTGAATGAGTCCATCAATGGTGAGAAAAAGTACAAGGAGGACCTCTTCTAGTTTTACTCAGCTCAATAAAAATTTCTATTACTTGGCATAAACAAAATACAACTTGTTTTATTTTGTATCATGGAGTTAGGATCCAAGAATGGGAACCTTCAGGGGTCAAGGCTTCTACTTTGGTAATCTTGAGCAAGTCTGTGGTGATGTTTGATTCTACTCAAGAGTGTTGAAATGATATTAGTGATTTATATATGTTTCAAAATGCTGAGTGCATTCTATACCTTCATTTTGGGGAGCATGCCTTTAAGTCACAGGAATGAATCAAATAGACCTCAGAAGCACCTGCTCCCTGGTAGTATGTTTTATTCTTTCGAGACTTTTCAGGACACCAACATTCTCGTGTAGTGCCCTTCAAGACCATCCTAACATTGTCCAGTTATAAAAATAACCAGTTCTATCTGGCCAAAGAATATACACTTTAGCTCCATCCCATGAATTTTTTTTTTTTTTTTTTTTTGAAGAGGTATCACCTGTATCTTAATGGCCAGTAATCGTGGAGCATTAATGTACAAAGTAAGAACCTGGCAGCCTAAAAATGTAAACCCTCTCTAAGCCTCTAACTTTTTATCGTGACTGAGGCTTTCAAGGATGTTGGACTCAATTGTTGTTGTTTTTAAGCGTGAGGTTGAATGAAAACCTTTTCCTGGGGTCTGTAGGTGGTCATTTGACAAATAGTCAGTGAACACCTCTGTTGTGTGAGCACCATGCTAGACACTAGAAATACAGTCTCCCATTGTGACGATTAGATCTGTGAGGGAAACAGTCACAAAACAGATAATCAGCCAAGTAATCATTCATCATCACAGCAATGACTGCCGTGGTGGAGGACAGTGGCATGCTAAAAGAGCATGCCACAGGGTGGGAGGCTCACCTGGCTTGGTCGGAGTCCGTCGGAGTCCTGCTAGAGGAGGGAGTGAGGCATGGAGAGATACCAGGCAGGGAAGCCACGGCACAGTCATGCAGGGCTTTGTAGACCATGTTGATCACTTTGAATTTTATTCTAAGAAAAGTGGGAAACTATTGATGTGTCTTCACTAAGGGAATAGAATAAGATCTGCCTTTTTCAAATTAAACTTTGGCTGCTGCAGGGTAAGTGCTGGAAAGAAGCAAGAGTAAGTGGAGGAGACAAGTTAGTCCAGGCCAGAGAGTATGATGCTTTGGACAGATGATGGTAGAGTGGGAATTGAGAAAAGTGGACATGTTTGAGACAAATGTAGCCTGTAGGCCATGCAGGATGTGCAAGTTGATTAGACATCAGGGATGAGGAAGAGCAGCCAACAGTAATAGTAGTCCAGTCCATGCTGTTGGATTATGTAGAGACGGCCATAGAAGACAGGCCAAAGATAAGAAAAATAGGAATTATTGGTCTGTGGTAATAAAAGTACACATGAGAAGAGAGTGTGGGCCTGAGCTCTAAGAACTCAGAACAGGCAAGGAAGAGACAGCAGAGAAATTTGATAAGGGAAGTGGAAAGAACACCTGGAGAGTCTGATGCTATAGAAGCAAAGATTTAGTATTCAAGCATAAGGATGGCGTTAAAGGGGCCAGCTCTGTAGAATGCTGCTCAGAGGTCAGGAAGACAGTAGCATCTTTTGGTTTCAAATGACAAAGAGGATATTTAAAGTATAGTTTTTGTGTAATACTCCCTAGAAATGCTTTCATTTCCTGTCTGTTTCTGGGAAGGGAAGCAACCTGCCCAGGGAGTCAGTAGATCTGCACTTGGAGTGAAAATATGTCACTTTTTGACGGCCACCATGTACTACTACTACCTGCGTGCCCTGGCAGTTCTTATTCTCCCTGCACCTCCACTTCCTGAGCTCTACAGGGAGGTCAGCAGCAAAGCTTGTTCCCACCACCAAAGTCGTCCTGAGGATTAACCAGAAAAATGGATGTAAAAGAACTTTATTGACTGCCAAAAGCTGGACAGACCTCACTTTTGAGGACTTGTCAAATTCAGCTTCAATACTTTTAACGAGACCCACCTTATGCTTGTGTTGGAACTTTTCATAATACCATGCTCATCCATTTGCTGTCAGCTTTTTGTTCACATTCTCTGTTACCACACATTTTTCCTTTTTTCTCTTTTTTTAATTAATTAATTTATTTTTTGAGATGGAGTCTACTCTGTCGCCCAGGCTGGAGTGCAGTGGCACGATCATCTCAGCGCACTGCAACCTCCGCCTCCCAGATTCAAGGAATCCTTATGCCTCAGCCATCCGAGTAGCAGGGATTACAGGCATGCTCCACCACGCCCAGCTAGTCTTTGTGTTTTTAGTAGAGATGGGGTTTTGCCGTATTAGCCAGGCTGGTCTGAAACTCCTGGCCTCAATTGATCTGCCTGCCTCAGTCTCGCAGAGTGCTGGGATTACAGGCATGAACCACCGTGTCTGGTCACCATTCACTCTTCTCTTAGGGTAACCAAGCCAGTCTCACAGCAGCTCAGCTGTGCAAGCTGAAGCCCAAACCCAGAGAAGCCCTGGTGTGGAAGGTTGTTCTTTGGAACCTTAGCAGCTTCTTCCAAATGCTCCTAGCCAGCCCCCACCCACAAAAGAGTGGTGAGGTGGTGGGGAAGCTGCAAGTTTCTTTAAGAATCACAGTGCAGGACAGCATACTGATGCTCTGGAAGTCCTGGGACAGCAGAGCATTTGGTAAAATTCTGTTGAGCATGAAGTTGTATTTTGGTTAACAGCATGGAGTCTAGAACCTAAGACTGCCAGGGGTCAAATCCCAGCTTTCTTCCTTATTAGACGTGTGACCTGAGTCAGTTCTTTAACTTTCCTGTTTTACAGTTTCCTCATCTGTAAAGCAAGAAATAACAATAGCATTTACCTCACAGGGCTGTTGTGAAAATTAAATGAGTTAATTCATAGAAAGCCTGCCGACATCACTAACACACAGTGAGCCCTCAAGAAATATAAGTTGTTCCTGCTATTGTTGTAGGTGCCTTTGACCAAAGTCAGGCAAACAAATTTCCAAAGTTTGAACTTCTTTATGTGCTGCAGTAAAACGTTTTTGGATTTATTAAAATAAATGTAAATAGGTAAGCTTCTTTCCATGCTTTGGGAAGAATATTTGTTATAATACTGGGAAGAATTCAGTTCTATCATTAAGAGCAATAAATGTCTAATAGTTCTTAGATGGCCAGCTTTAGGTTCATGTAGAGGTAAAATACACCATCTTTACAGGCCAAGGCCAAGGTTTAATCCTAGCTGTGGGGTCTTGGGCAAATTACTTAACCTCTCTGAACCTCAGTTTCCTTACATGCACATTTGGTAAAAAAAAATTTACTTTTCAGGATTGTTGAGAAGTAAATGAAACCATAAATACAGAGGACTTGGCACAATGCCCAACACAAAAACTGGATTGATATTCTTGGGTGAATATTTTATTGTTATTTTGGAACTGATGATTTCAAAGTATAGTGCTGTTAATTTTTTCATTTTAATGGTGCTCTCTATAGATAGCATTTCCCCATTCCCTGTCTTCCTTAATTGCTTAATGTACCTTCCCTGTTTAGTGTAAAACCTTGACTTTTTCATCCCCTTTGAAGGCGTTTTCCAGGGCCCTTTTTTTTTTTTTTTTTTTTTTGTTTTGAGACGGAGTCTTGCTCTGTCGCCCGGGCTGGAGTGCAGTGGCCAGATCTCAGCTCACTGCAAGCTCCGCCTCCTGGGTTTACACCATTCTCCTGCCTCAGCCTCCGGAGTAGCTGGGACTACAGGCGCCCGCCACCTCGCCCGGCTAGTTTTTTGTATTTTAGTAGAGACGGGGTTTCACCGTGTTAGCCAGGATGGTCTCGATCTCCTGACCTCGTGATCCGCCCGTCTTGGCCTCCCAAAGTGCTGGGATTACAGGCTTGAGCCACCGCGCCTGGCCCCAGAGCACATTTTCATTATGTCTTACTGGGCTATCTATCTGCTGGTGACTTAGCCCGCAGTCCTGGCCTTGTCAGGACAAGGAGGCAGCCCATTCTTCATCCTTTTGTGGATGTCTTGTTTAGTGGGGTCAACCGCCACCTTGGGAAGCCTCCTTTTCCCAGTAAAACCTAGAGGACCTTCCCCTGGAGAAAATGCCTTCTGATGGATTATCTTATCAGAATTTCTTGCTGTCATTTCCAACACTGTATAATTATGATCCCATCATTGCCACCAAGTGGCTGCATGAAATTTCATTTCCTAACAATATCTAAATAAGGTTCATAAGAAACAGAGATCTTGTGCTGAGTGAATAACAAGCTTCTTGCATCAGGGAAATAATACCTTACGAGTGACCCTTTCACCAAAAAGGTGAGAACGTGGCAGTTCAGTAAGACATTGCCTGGGTTTGAATCTGAGCTCTGCCACTTACTGCCTTTGTCATTTTGAGCAAGATATGACTTCTCTATGCCTCAGTTTGACCACTTACAAAATGGGATGTAATACATACAAACCACTTAGAACAGTATCTGGCAACTGAGTAAACACCTGAGTAAGTTCAAGGAGAATGTTACATGTGAAGGGAAGAATCTTGCTTCTCATTACCTGCTTTGTTGTTGCTGCCCTGGGTCATCTTTTTCCAGGGTGAGGGCTTGAAGCTGACTGCAGCCTGAGCAAGTGCAGTGGGCAGAAGCAGGAGACAGGAAAATCGTGTGGGTTTTTACCAGTGCAGCATTTCTACCCACTGGACCACACTCCCAGGCTCCAAGCCAGAGGAAAGCACTGTGAGCAAGAATAATTCTCCAATCTCAGAGCCTGGAGTGTTAACACATCAGCACTCCCGAGAAGTGGTCTTTAATTCACTTAATCTTGAACCACAGGTGTCCCAGTGTGTCCTGTGAGCAGTGGCTGGCTAGTTGGAGGCAGCACAGCTTTTTATTCCTGGATGTCATTAGCATCAACACAAGACTGAACACTTTCTAGCTGGGCTTTTGCTCTGTTATTTCAATAACTGAACAGAAATGATGAAACAGCTGGGAACCAGCCTGGCAAATCAGACGCTTGTTGTCCAGGACAGAGCATGCCCAGGGGCTTTGGATAATGGTCAGTAATCGCATGTATGTGTAAATCACACTTGTGTTTCAGGGAGCTGTGTCATCTGCATGGATATAAGGAACCCCACCTCCCAGTGGATCCCCAAAGGGCTTCTTGTTCTAACTTATGTGTTGTGCCATAGGAGTTCTGAGTTTGTCCACTTTGTCACCTGGATCCTGTGATGGGAGGGGTTTCCTGCCACAGTGCGGAAGTTGGGCTGACATCCCTATCTTATAGTGTAAAATGCTACTGAAATCTGGAGTCCTTTTGCCCAAGCTCCTGCCTATGCTTTTAAGACATAAGAAGGTAGAGTACGCTAGTGTTTTATACTTAACAGCATTTCATACTGAAAAAAACCCGGAGTTAGGCAGTTGCTGATCCTTGGTGTATCTAGAGTACCTTGCATGGAAGGTAGGGATGGCTTTTTAGTGCCTGCATGCAACTGACATCACACAGACCTACCTTCCATTGTCTAGGGTCTTCACAGAACCACCTTTATTACATCTAGTCTATATGTTTTGTGTGTTCACAGTCTTCTTAGTTATTCCTAACCATAGAACTACGACAACAAAATAGTTTCACATGAAATCTTATTTCACATGACATTTAAGTTGAATTGCTTTCATTTCGACTCTTGTTTTCTTTAGTGAGTGGTTTTATAGAATCATGGAGGCTGGGGAATATTAGGAACCTCAAAAGTGATCTCAGCCAATTCTTCTCTCAAAGCAAGAATTCTTTTTGCAATATTCTTCAAACAGGGTTATCTAACCTGTTTAACATATAATCTTACCTTGTATGTCCGTGAGCTTGAGACAGCACGTTCTATTTTTGAACAACTCCTAATGTTGGAAAATTTATCTTTTCATTGATTCAAGTTCTTGTGATATCCTTGCATTATTACAGGTTGTGCCAAATAAAACTGAAATTCCCTGCATATCTGCTCTAGAAATGTGTGAAGACACTAATAATGTTTTTCTACAAATGCTCCCAGTTCCTGCAACCTTTCTACATATAAGTTAGCATCTTTAGTATCATCTCGGGAGTACTGGTGTGGCCCGCTCTGTAAACACTGTGTTAATAGACTGATTTATAACTGGCTTGTCTTCTTAGGACTCAATCTGAGGGTCTCATACTAAGTCTTCAGAATGATGACAGTAGGAATTTGGGGGCTTCATCTGCATTTGACTTTCACACTAACATTCAGAGTCATAGGTACTAGGGGTGTCCATCAGGCCATTCTTGCTTCTCTGTATGACACCCAGGAGATCCCATGTGGTTGTTCTCTCTGGAGAAACTGAGACTCAGAGACACTATGGAGCTTGTGAATAATCACATTGACTAGCATCCATAGAAGAAGCAGGATGAAAATTCTTCCGCAAGTCTCCGTGAAGCTCAGTCTGTTTAGAACTGTCATGCCTCTTTCTGTGTCCGTAAAGACCAGCTTGCACACATGTGCTTGACAGTGCTTAGCCATGAGGCTGTCTGCTTACGAAAAGTTGGTCTGTGAGCACAAAGAAAAGCCTTCATTTAGGCAATTAATTTTCAGGAAAGCTCTCAAAGGGTAGGTTGGATAGTTTCTCTCTCGTGGTATAAAGTAGGTATAGAAAGAAAGGAATGAGTTATATCCAGCCTGTCTAGCTTTCTCAATGTTCTCTGATTACTATTTCTGTGAAGAAAAGGTAGGTAACAAGTAAAGACAGAAAGAGGGGAAAATGGCAGCTTTAAAAAGCATTGGACAGTATCTTTTACTTTGTATATACGATGTGTCAACCTGATTCTTGTGGACCAAAACGAGGCAGCATGGCAAGAGCCAGGCACAGAATATAAGTCCTGGCCTTGCACTTACCAACCGAGTGAATTTGGGCAAGACATTGGCCTGGACGTGCCTCAGTTTCCTTATCTGTCAAATAGGTGTGATGACAGTATTACCTGCCTCAAAGGGTTTTGGGGGGAATTAAATGAGTTAATATGAGTGCAGTGCTTGGCATCATAGGATGCACTACGTAAGTGTTCTTCATTATTATTCAGAGTTAGTATTCTTTTTATTTCATTGTCATAGAGTGAATTCAGAGGTGCCAGACTGCTTCTCCATCACTCTTGTGTCCTTACATAAAAAAAGGTTTGGAACCCCAGTTTTAGTTACAAGGAATCATGCCCTTACCTATAATCATTGGTTTGCAATGATCTTTCCAAAACTAAAACTTTAGGATATGTTAAATGAGAAAACGGAATGCCCAGAAGTTGGAATACCTCTCATCACAAGTGTAGCTCCATGAAGCTTATACAGAACAGTCCTATTTAAAGTGAGGGGGCATGTGTGATGTGTAGTCAATTCAAAAGACCACACTGGGTCCTTTCATTCTGAGTGTCTTTGAACAGAGAGCCCCTGGGTGGAGGGGATAGTTTGAGGTACTTCCCAAGGAGCCTGACTTGATCTTGCACCAGCCGTTTTCCTGTCCTCTGGAGGCCAACTCGGGTCTTCCACAGTCACAGTGGGGTTTCGTCTCACCACCTTCAGGAGGTCACCCAAGATGAAAAGCAACAGGAGCTCTCCAAGGGCAAATAAGAATTCTGCTTCGTTTCACTCTGAATGGTTAGATTTTTGCTTTGCAATGTAGCATAACCTTGCTCAGGATCTTAGAACGAATAGATTTGCAAGATTACTTAATCTACCCCCTCATTGAAAGTTTAGCTGAAGGTGACTTACTCAAGGTCAAACAACATTCATTCATTCATCACTTTTTTTTTTTTTTTTTTCGAGATGAAGTCTCACTCTGTCACCCAGGCATGATCTCATACAGTGGCAGGATCTCGGCTCACTGCAACCTCCACCTCCCGGGTTCAAGCAATTCTCCTGCCTCAGCCTCCCGAGTAGCTGGGATTACAGGCACGCACCATTACACCCGGCTAATTTTTGTATTTTTAGTACAGATGTGGTTTCACCATGTTGGTCAGGCTGGTCTCGAACTCCTGACCTCAGGTGATCCACCCATCTTGGCCTCCCAAAGTGCTGGAATTACAGGTGCGCGCCACCACACCCGGCCATCAGACACATATTTACAGAGCGCTGCTATGTGGTCTTCAGTGTTTGTATCGGTGGCAGTGCAGGACCAGAATCTAGTCTCAGTGTTTCCAAACCATTTTGTTATTTCCCCAAGCCCTGTTGCCTCTCTTGCCTACTCCTCTCTCCCAATGACACGTTGCATTGCAGCTATAGGATATTAATTCTCAGATGTGGATATCACTTGAGTCCATATAATGGGAAATGTGATGTATATAAAAGGTGGACCAGGGCCAAGGTTTGTTTCTCCTTTTTTTTGGCTTATATTCTTCTTCATGACTTTTCCTCATTCCACAAGGAGGACTTAAGGTGGTTTAAAGAGATTAATACAGCAATTAAAAGTAAAATAAACAAGGAGACAAAGTAGAAGGGAATATAAAGTAGAAGAGAGAAAGAAGATGCAGGCAGGAGCGGGGTCAGTGCACAGAATGCCTGCACAACGTGGCATCCAGCGCTGTTGCCCAGGGTGGTCACTAATCTGCTCTGAGGCCTGACACCTGAGAAAAGAGACAGATGTGAAGTGGTTGAGATTCATGTTGTCCATCAGATAAATCAGTTACTCAGGCAAGCTTTCTGAGATCACACCGAAAACTATACACTTGCCTAGTAAGTAGTGCAATGAACAATGTCTGAGACAATATTCCCGGCATAAATGCAGTGGTTAGCTTTATTCAGCTATTTTGAACACATCATAAAATGCAATTGGATGGCATTGCAATTCACCAAAGTCACTTCTATGAGAGCTAGAACACCCTAGTGTAGGTCCACACTTTTCTCTTATCTAAAGTAATCTAAGAAGAGCATTTAAAGAGAAAAGAAAAAAAAAAAAAGGTAAGACTTGACTCCACAGCCCTTGTGAGGAACATGTATGAGGATTATTTCTTACAACTAGACCTCTAATAACAATTCAGAATTTAAGGGTTGAGGTGACATTCTCTGCAAATAATTTAAACAGCGAAAATTCTACATAGCCAATTTGGGACAAATGTATTACCTTCGAGGGCCCCCTGAACAGGGGGGACAAAATTACTATTCCCTAATTAAAATTAACTAACAAATTCACATGCTTGAAAGTGCATCCACACAGCCTCTACCTAGAGGTGGCCTGAGGGGAGAGTTCACAGGGAAGATCAAAACTGCCCCCAGTAGATCCCCAGATCCAGCAATCCCACCACTGAGTGTATAGTGAGAGGAAGGGAAGTCTGTGTGTTCAAGAGAGAGCTGTGCTGCTTTGTTTATCGCAGCACTATTCACAATAGACAAGATATGGAATGAACTCAAGTGTCCATCAGTGGATGTGTGAATAAAGAAAATGTGGTACTTATATACAATGAAGTACTATTCAACCATAAAAAAGAGTGAGATTCTGTTGTTTGCAGCAATGTAGATGAACCTGGAGGACATTATTTTAAGTGAAATATGCCAGGCACAGAAAGACGAATACCATATGATCTCGCTCACTGGTGGAATCTCAGATGTCGCTCTCATAGGAGAGAGTAGAATAGTGGTTACCAGAGGATTGGCAGGGGGCAGTGGTGAGAGACCGGTCAATGGCTGCAAAGCTATAGATGAGAGGAATAAGTGCTGGTGTTCTATTGCATAAGAAGATGACTAGAATTCACATTGTATTACGTATTTCAAAATAGCTATAAAAAGTTTTTGAATACTTTCATCACAAAGAAATGATGTGTTTAAGATGGTAGATCTGCTAATTATGCTGACTTGATCATTACATAATTTATACATGTATCTAGATATCACATTGTACCCCATAAATATGTCCAATTATTACATATCAATCATAGATATTTAAAAGAAATTTTAAATATTTCATGCCTTTCTCTAATATTTAAAATAAGAAATTTTAAATATTTTAAAATAAAAATAAAAAAGAATTGTCCCAGAAAGAAATTATCCTTGGTGAACATCAACAGAAGACAAAAGGGACATGAAGTCCCTGATTATCTACTCCATAGAGTAAGGCAACAATTGTTAGGGCCTGGAAAACTTTAACAGTAGGTTCTATCCATGATCTCCCCACCAGGAAAAAAAATTAAGAAACTTATAAGAAGCCACTGAATGTCCAATTTTAAGGAATATAACTTTTGGCAATGCCTACAAGAAGACATGGATGAAAATATACTTCTAGGCAGTTCAATATAGGTGGAGAATCTGCCAACAGTTTTAGAGTAGTTGGTTTAAGCCATTCTTTACTGATAGCAGGACCACTATCTTCATTATGCATAATTTGAATAAGATCTAGGAATGCTATTTGATTCTCCCCTTTCCCTTTTTTTCCAGCTTAGACTCTTATTCCCTTATTTTTCATGCCTTTCTCTAAGATGGCAAACAGGTACATGCCAGTGCCAACTGTAGGTGACTCTTTTTAGAAGAACATTCTCCAGTTATGTCTGTGCTCAACATAAAAGAATGTTCCAGCCAATAAGAGCTACTTAAGAAGGGCATCAAAGAGCAAAGGTCTGGTACAAAGCTCTGCAGGGCTTTCGCCTTTTCTATTACTTATCCAATCTGCAGTATTCAACACAACAAATATCATTGGTGGCTGGCCTGACATGGAAAAAACGGGAGATAAAAATAAGTGGAACAGAGATCTTGCCCACAAACAGCTTTCAATCTAGATTGCAAAGTTGGTAAGATATACTCAAATGACCATACTATGAGGTATGGAAAGATAGCCATGCCATCAGTATTGATAGGAGGGAAAATTCTACAAAGAAATTTAAGAGGATACTGTGTTGTCTTTTCCTCAAGTTTCTTACTCTGTTCACCTCAACAAACTCTTAGGTGCACCTGCCAGGTGCCAGGCCTCCATGTGAGGGGTTGGGGTACAGCAGAAATCAGGCACTGGCCTTGCCCTCAGAGAGCTGCTTCTAGCAAGAGTCATCAAAGCTTTGTAAAGGTGTCTGCCTGAGGCCAGGGACTTGGTCTTACACTGATATGTTTTTATATATCCCCTCCCTCAAACAGCCCCATGCACAGGAGGAGAGAAAGCAAACATTTTTTCAGGAATGGCATTAACATTGAGACACAACAGCTGGAAATTGGCAGGGTGCCCTCAGAAAGTTGGGAAAGTGATTTATTTTTCCAGCCTCACCACAGGAACTGAAGCCCTGGCAGATGCCTCCATGTGTTAGCGGCGGCTGATCCGAGTGAGATCATTATTAATTATTAGTTACTTCTGAGTGTCTTTCGCAGAAACTACGGAGTACTTGGGAAGCCCAGACACTCTTGAGTTGCAATCAATACTGTATACACCTTGCACGGGAACCTGAGTGCCATGTAATTATAAACCAGTATTGATTCCTGGCAAAGGGGTTCAAAATGTATAAATCCTTCACATAAAAATCAGCTAACTCTTCAAAGGGCTTGATTATTTTCCTTTCCTTACGAAAGAGATGGATGGTTGGAGTAAGAAACTTGAAATGTTAGCTAAATTAGGGCTATTTCCTGCCAGGATCCAGATCTGTACACATAATTATTTTATTCTCTGTGCTGGCACTGATTCACTTTGGTTGAGTATTGGAAATGTCTCTGTTTTGGGTCTGTAATCCAAATTATTCAGTCCGTGTCTATGCTGATGTTTTCTACTCGCATCTTCCTATACTATTTTTCTGTAAAACAAATACTCGCATGTCTGGGATTTGCCTCATGCTGGTACCCACCCCGTTCCTGCTTTTCCTGCTCTTCTCTATCCCATCGTCCAGTTTGTCCCTTGGCCCGGAACTTCACCTGCCCTCTTACAACCTATCGTCACCAAATCCTGCCTATTTTATTTGGGCCCAATTCTAATTTCTGCTTCTAAATTGGTGTCCACTGAAGTCCTATTAGAATGACCAGAAACCTGTATAGTTGTTAGTCTTTATTCCTCCTGGCTGTGTCTCCATCCTCAGCAGTGATTACAAACATGGACTCTCATCCCGCCTTTGCTGAAATCATCGATGCCCTATCATTTTATGCCTAGATCCACAGAATGGCCTTGCACTGCTTTTCAGTTTCTAGTGTTGCCCCTTTCCATGGCTGATGGGGAGGCCTTTTGAAAATGCAGGTCTGATCAAGTCATTTGGCTGCATGAAGTCCTCCAATAGCTCTCCTTCGCCTGCAATCTAAGATGGACAAATCACTGTTGATCTGGAAGTGACAGAAACTGAGTCTTAAGAGATGCATCTTATCTCCCAAGACCCAGAGGTTATTGGAAGACAGCGGGTCCAGAGAATTGCTGCAGGAGCTCCATCAGGAAGGCTTCCACATGGGCTTCTTTGGCATTTTGAATCTCTGTAGTTGGTTTAGCTGGGGCTGACACACAGAACTTGTGTACAAAACTATCTCCCTGGTTGTGTAGAGCTAACTTATCAGTGTGAGACAGTCACAATTTACTCTCCTCTGGGTAGGTACCTCATGTTTCCTGAGCCATGCAGTGAAATCTTATTGAGAATGTTACAAGGGAATGGGCCCCCTGATATATCCCCTCTGAACTTCATATATGAGGAAAAAGAAATCCCAAAGCCAGTAAAGGATCTGACACAAAGGGCCAGCTGCCTCTCTCAAAAGGCACACTAATGCCATGATGTATGAGAAAACACTTGGTAATATGTGACAATCCTGTGCATTGCAGGATGTTTGGCATCATTAGCCTCTCATGCTAAATGCCAATCATGCTCCTCAGTCATCGGAACCAGCAAAAATACTCTTCACATGCCCTTAGATAGTTGCAAATGCTTCAGCGAGGGGTAATGGCACTGCCCCTACTTGAGAACCAATGGCTCCCGTAACTGCTTGGCCTAGTTCTGACTTCTAAAATGTTCTCCTTTCCTGAGAGTATAATGAAGAGCCAGATACTTTGTGATCTTTGTGTCACTCATCTGGCTTCTCTGTAATGACTGAGCTCAGATGCTGGACTCACATTGTCTGGCTTTGAAATCAAGCTCCACCACTTACTGGGTGTGACCTTGAACCATTACTCAATATCTCCGTACCTCAGTTTTCTCAGATCAAATGGGAATAATAATGACATCTACTTATTTTTGTGAAGAAGAAATGAAATTAAGCATGTAAGCTGTTTATCACACTGTCCACTGTTGGAGGTATGGTAATTGTATGAGGTGATGATGATGATGATGGCTCCCAAGCATAAGGGTCTTATTCGAGCAAGAACTTGAAATTGACACTTAATAATGAATACTCCAGAAAACACAGACAGGCAGCATGATATATGAGAAAAGGTAGCCGACTAGGTGGGAGTCAGTAAATCCTGTTGCATCCTCTGCCATCAATTCTGTATGCCTTTGAATATGTCACTTCACCCCTCTGATTTTTATATACTCTGAAATTTTTGTGTTACATGGTGTTAAAAAGATTGAATGACTTAAGCAGTGTGAAGTAATTTGATAAACAGCTTGATGATATGTAATAAATAACCTGTTTTGCATTGATGTTTTCTACCCCTGACTTGAAAACCCTCACCAGCCGTGGGGAGAACACACTTAACAGGAACTTCTTGGTGAGAGTCCACTTACATGGTAAATGGCAGGATGTTAGCATGACACTAAATCTCTGTCTCACCCACTCCCTGCCAGTGTACCCCCCAACAGCCCAGGAGAGAAGAGCCTTGAAGCATTTAGGCATCTCTCATTAACAGTTCATGTCTGGGGCTCAACAGCTTTTTCTGCTGGCTCCCTGACACCCCCACCAGGGCCTGTTGCCTTCATGGTTGTCTGCTGTTGCCCCACAGCAACAAAGGCGAGAGAAGGAGCTGCGGAAGCAGCAGGAGAGGGAGCAGCGCCGGCACTATGAGGAGCAGATGCGCCGGGAAGAGGAGAGAAGGCGTGCAGAGCATGAACAGGTACAGCTGGGACCAGGAGCCCCAGTGATGGCCCCCTGGGAACCCCAGCACCAGTTGTCTCTGGGGCGTGGGTCACCTTTTCTGAGGAATGCTCAGTTTACATGCGTTTTTACTCTTCCTCAAGCAATTATGCTCACCTATTCAAGAAGCCAAATGCATAGCCCTGGCATTGCCCACTCATTCAGCCTTGCTTCCTACCCAGAGTTTCCTGACATACCCGGATCTTCCAATTTTCCCAACCCTTGGTATCTGATTTGAAGGTAGCACTGAAGCATGAAAAATCAGCCAAGTCCCACTCTTTCACTGCTTCAGAAGAGCTTTTCTACTCATGCCATCTCTGGTCTTTATGACTTTGAGTTATTGCTGCAGGCCCCTCTGTCTTTGCTAGAATCACATTCTGACAGCACAGTGAAACTCGGCAGGATGGTTCCATCACATAGACAGTGCACGATGGCATTCAACAATTATCTTATCCCTGCTGCTTGCACAGGAGCCTCTGAACTTTATAGCATTGTTAATTCCAGGTAGTCCATAAAGAGAGGAGCCTGGAATGAAAAGCTTTAACATGTAGCTGGGCTTCTTAAAACCAAGCAGTAGCAGTAAAATGCTGGGCCATCTCAGTCAGCTGTTGCAGGTAGAGGGGCTTGTGCTTTTCATTATGCTGAAATGCATTTGCTTCCACGTGACATACTCTTCCTGCTTTGTAAGGAGGTATTTGGGTATTTTTCCCCTCCTTCCTTCTATACTTTACTTAGCGGCTCTTGTCACCTTTGAAATTACTGGTTCATTTCTCTTTCTTTCTGTTCCTCTGAATTCTCTGCTGCCTACCTCTCCAGGAATACATCAGGCGACAGTTAGAGGAGGAGCAGAGACAGTTAGAGATCTTGCAGCAGCAGCTACTGCATGAACAAGCTCTACTTCTGGTAATGGGAAAGCCAAGAGCCAGCTGACCTGCTCTGTGTTCATCTTGCAAGTGTGTGTGTGTGTGTGTGTGTGTGTGTGTGTGTGTGTGTGTCCTTCTAGAACATGCCAGTGCGGAAGAGGGGATCTTCCAAGCCTCAGGGACCTCAAAAACCTCATAGAAAATTAATACATTTTCTGATTGATTTTGCTGAGTCCTAATACATTTAATACAGTTGTTATGCATTCTTTATTAACTCCATTTATTTCTAAAACTTGAGTACGAATCCAGCCTTATTATAAGTACAAACTGCTTTTGAGACCCACTGTGTTTATTGCAGAGTAATTTTTAAGGCCATTTGCAACATGCTGCAATACAATCACAGCAAAATGCGCCTCTCCCATAAGAACCCACCAGCTCTACAGTCATATTTCATTTACAGACTATTAGCTTTACCCTTATGATGGGAACAGTTTGTGTCCCTTGCTCATGCAGCTTCCACTTGAAGTACAGTACTTTTTTATTATTACAAGCACTGCTCTCTAGATGGGCTTTTTGGTGTATTTTTTTAAACTGAACTTTTTATTTAATGGCATTCTGATATTTTTTAGCCTGTACATAAGCTTGCTAATGGCCTTTGTAGGTCCAAGTTTTATTAAATGAAAGATGATTTAGGCACTATCTTTTGGCTACTTATTTAGTTTTGTACTTAATTGTACATGTTTGAGTGGTTTAATTACTAGATCAGGAAGTGGGTGACTTTTTCTAGGGGTTGTATGCTGACCGTTTAAATGTCCTCATTATTGCCATTTTGTCATGTGTAATTCATCAGGGACAAGTCATTTTGTAGTTGATGGGGTTCAGTAGGGATTGCCATTTTAAAGCAATAGCGTTTTCATTAAATGACACATTCTTGTGTAGATACTAACACAAGGAAGTAGCTTATTTCTGTGGTACATCCTGACATCCTCCTGTCATTCTGTTAGTATTAAGATCCTTCATTATTTAGCATTATTTTGCCTCCATTGCATACTTAACTGGTACTGGCCGATGATTTCTATGTGATAATTTGGCCTTTTCTTTGCTCCTCTTTCCTGATCTGGACAGGAATATAAGCGCAAACAACTGGAAGAACAGAGACAAGCAGAAAGACTGCAGAGGCAGCTAAAGCAAGAAAGAGACTACTTAGTTTCCCTTCAGCATCAGCGGCAGGAGCAGAGGCCTGTGGAGAAGAAGCCACTGTACCATTACAAAGAAGGAATGAGTCCTAGTGAGAAGCCAGCATGGGCCAAGGAGGTAAGTAAGCAAGTGTAGCCTCACACTGTTGGCCAGGCTTTTGACTCTAATGAGTTTGTCTGATAGAAGTGGAGAGTTAACCCAGTGCTGCAAAGTTGGAAAACAATTCATCATAAGACACATGCTTTGCTTTTGGAAGAACCATAACATCATTTCTGTAGAGAAATGGCAAAATACCTTCCTCCATTTGTGGGGTTTTGTTTTGTTTTTTTGGTATATCTTTGTGGTTGCAATGGACTTTTATAGGAAATAACAGAAGATAGAAAAAACCTTTTTTCTGATACTCATCCAATTGAATTTGTGGCATGAGGATTTTTAGTGACCTTTTTCTTGAATAATGTGATTAAGGATTTATAGAATTCTAGGAAGAATCAGTTCCTGTCCATGCCTGGACCCTGTTACTGATCATTAACATTGTCGCTAACATAACTTTGTTCACCACGATACTACCAGCAGATGCACAGTTAACCTCAGACTTGTGGTGGTGGTATTCACTTTTAGGATCAGAGGTCATTCGTGTTTCTTCTACCCATACTTCCTTCATTTGCTTAACTACTAGACTAAGAAAGAATTTTCAGGAACTTAGCGCTATGTTGAGCTATTTTAATAAAAACTGCTTGGATGGGAGGGAAAAAAAGGGTGATAGCCAGACAGGTAAAGCAAACAAACAAAATAACTCCAACCAAATCAGCAACCTTTCCTGGGAGTCACTGTGTGAGGTCATGTGCGTCACACGCTGCTTTTCAGTTCAATCATTATTTCTGGCATCTAGTGATTTCCTTTATTTTATGGTGATCGTAGCTAGTCATTTAAAAGGATGTTTTGGGGTTATTTTGTATTTTACCTAAAATTTTATATATTGATAGCTCACACTTTTTTCAAGTTATCTAGAATACAATATTACTAGAAACAGATTTCTTACATGAGATCCTATTTTTCTGAAAATAATTCTTTGTATTTGTCTAACCTGTCTGACATATGTACAGAAAACGTTTGATATAATGTTGTCCTAATGTTAATGATAGTGGTTTATGGGAGGAGAAAGTAAAAAAAAAATGGATTTTTAAAAACTTTTTTGTACTTTTACATATTGTTTAAATCCTTTATAGTGATCATGTATTTTTTTGTGAAAAAAACTTTTTTCTTTTAAAACTTTAAGTGTGTGGAAAAAATTGTTTTGATTTGTGATGAAGAATTTTTTATTACTTTCCCTTATATCTGTAAACATGATCTATATTTACATAGCTATGTCTGTAACATCTGCCTCTTTCTGTTAGATCAGTAATTCAATTTTGTGATCCTACTCCCAGGTACAGCATCGACCCCTTAATAATCCACCTGTTCTTCCAGCTAAGCAAAATCAGTATGCTGCTAAGCAGCAGCTGACATGCTTCTCGGCTGGCAGAGATGCACCACCTTCTTCTACTGCTAAACCATTTTCTAGCCCTGCCAAGTTGAAATCCTCAGCTAAGCCAGACCCACAGCTCCTGACCATGGCAGGTGTTCAGACGACTGAAAAACTAGACTCTACAAAGCTAATGGCAGTAGCACCTGCAGGAATTAATGATTCCAGATCAAGACTCCTATTTGAGCATCACCCATGGAAGAAAGATGGACCAGCTTGCCCTATTAGACTTGGTTTAGAAGATCAACTGAAGCCTCAGGAAGCCTTGAGGACCATAGTGAGATCTCCAAGGCAATCTCACTCCCAAGGATGTAGCCCAACTCAAGAGTTAGGATCTAAGGTCATTTGTATGTCTTCTCCCAACATCTCCAAAGTGACAAGCCCTGAGTTGTCCATTACTATAATTCAGGAGGGCCTTAGAGATTAATGTAGAGCTTGGGGAAGGAAGAGCATGAACTCATGCATCTTTACAAGTGCTTCTACTCTTGTAAGAAATGCTGCATCACTAAGCGACCTCCCCTTGATGCATGACCACTTGGCTTTCAGTGTTCTCAGCCCCAGGCATGAGTTTAGGAGAGGGACACCTACAGATTCCATTGGAAAAGATCATGATTTTGTGCAACACATTCCAGAATTTCTTCTTTCCCCTAGACAGCTCCCTCATGCACAAATGTACCAGAAGACGGGGAAAAGCATGGAGCAGTTTTCACTTCCTTCATTCAGCCTCTACCCAGCACCTTGTGATTTGAACTTGTCTACTTTGACTTCATTGTTTTCCAGTTGCTATTTGTCCTCATCACTAAATTTACTGGCCTGTCCTCTCTATTCAGAACTAGTTCATAGCTCCCAAGCTTTCAGGAGATATGGGATTCCTGGGGGCAGATCTTTGCAGATGTCATCAAGGCACTTTTCTAGACCTCTTAATTCCCTCGTGCTTCCTGGTCAGGCTCCTAGCAGTAAGAGAAACACAGCATTTGAGCATGCAAACAACATGCCTGAGTCATCAAGCACTCCTGATGTGAGGTTTCCCAGTCACCATAAGTCTGGGCCATCTCTGATGGATGACATCTTCCAAGGTCCCTGGCTTCCTGGCATGTGGTGTGCTTCCTTTGGGCTTCATGCATTTCCAGAGATATATGGGAACATTCTTTGGGGATTTCATATTTAGTCCTCTACTCCTGGGTGTGGTTAACTTAATCCAGTTTCCAGCTAACCATTGTCTGTTCATGAAACAGTTCCCAAGTCTTAGAGTGAGTGATCATGTTTTAGAAGAAAGATGAAACATTTAGTTGATAGAAGGAGAGTGACAGTGCTAAATTTAGGACTGGAGCAATCGATGTACAAATAAGAACAAATAATTGTCTGCCTTGGTTTGAGTCATCATTTTTAACACCCACTTCTTAAAAAAGGAATAAAAATGAGTGTGAGGATCTTTATATTCTTGATCTTTTAATGCTTCTCATCAGCAATGTATGAACCTTTTATGTAAAGCATTATTTACAGATGTCTTTTTTCATATTAGGGAGGCAGGGGCTCAAAGTGACCAAGTAGTAATATACGTTTCAAACCTTTAGACATGAACATAGCTTATCAGTATCTTAACTATCAAGTTATAAGAAAACCTGGGTTAAACCCTCTGGAGGTAAAATAAAAGGATGCCATTTTCTTTTTTTCAAATGCACCCTCTGTGCCCATGCCACCGTCTCCTGTTGTGTAAGGTCTGGACTATTTTGCCCCATGTGCCGCTGAAGGTATCACCTAGCTGTCTTCCACCTATTGCAACCTCTTCTGTAATCTGTTCCAGCATTTGTTTTCTAACTCAGCTGTATGCCTTCTCATCAGGTTTTTTTTTTTTCTTCTGCTTTGCTTACTTTTCCATCTGCTTCTCCTCTTCCTCATTCCAAATCGGTAGTCCTTCATCAGCAATGTAATGCTCTTATACTGCTTTGTTCTCTGTGTTCTTGTTTCTTCATTGTGTAAAACACAATTGATCATTGTATTTCTCAGTACCTTTCTGATTAATATGTTGGATATTGTAGAGCAAATGAAAATGCTCAATCATTTGCAAATCCTGTTGAGCTCTTCCCTCACTCCTTTTACTGAGTATTCTTTCTGTCCTGGATGTCACATTGGCCTTGATTTTCAGATTTTAGCCAGAAAAGAATGTCTCTGCATTAAAAAGACAGCTTGGAGCCGGGCACAGTGGCTCACATCTATAATCCCAGCACTTTGGGAGGCAAAAGCAGGAGGATCTCTGGAACCCAGGAGTAGTTAGAGCAACACAGTGAAACCTCGTCTCTACAAATAACAATAAAAATTAGCTGGGCATGGTGCTGCATGCCTGTGGTCCCAGCTATACCAAAGGCTGAGGGTGGGACTTGAGCCTGGGAGGTTGAGACTGCAGTGAGTCATGATTGCACCACTGCGCTCCAGTCTGGGCAACAGAGTGAGACCCTGTTTCAAATAAATACAAAAATAAATAGACAGTTTGGGGGCATTCTCACTGCTTTCAAATTATCTGCCATTTCTGAGTTGGGATGGAAGTCAGGTATGTACTGTGAAAATATCAGTACGATGTTCTGTTGAACATCAGCAGAATTTGAAGGTCTTCTTCCTCACTTTTGGATGATGGAGATTCGTTTTCTTTCTTCTGCTCCTTAAATGGCATGGGATTTTCTGGGCCTGGCAGTAACTGTGGGGCTCCCCTTGCCTTTCCATCCCACATACTTAAAAAAAAAAATTGTACCAAAGCTCAGCAGTGAAAGAATGCTTTGTTTACATGAGTATTGCATGAGATTATATTTTAATTTTTTTAACACTCCATCATGTTCTCTTTCTGTGATATATGCCCGTCACTGGAGTGTTTGTTTGTTTGCAAACAATAATCTGCTAAGAGCCAAAATATCTGTTTATTTCCATTAGCTCACTGGACTTTGAAATCACTGTATATAAAAACTCCTTCTCCATCCAGATTTCTTGGCTCTACACCAAAGTGATTTTTTTTTCTTTTATATGAGTTAGTTTATATATAAAGTTCTGAAACAACCACTTCGAGAGTTTATATCTTTCCTCCATTTCTGCGTATCTCTCTTATGATTAAATATAGAACAGACCTGGAAGGAAATAGTATGGAGTCTGAGTTCAACTTCTTCCACTTCCTGGCTGCCTGACCTAGGGTGTGCCTCCTGCTTTCCTGAGATGCAGCTTCCTCATCTGCACATCTGCCTCACAATTGGGAAGCTCATGGGCAATAATGAATGTGCACGTGCCATTTAAAGTTACATACTACACAAATACAAATGAAATACCGTATTCAACGTATTCCTATTTTGTTTCCAAGACTGTTGTAGCTCACAAGGAACAAATGTTTTGTCTCGTTTTGGTCTGGATTTCATATGACCAATTCACTTGCATCTCCTATCTCTTCACCCACCTCTCCCAGGTGATAGATAAGCACTTCTTTATTTCCTATATCAACTTTCTAAGATTTTGCTTCATTACTTTTGAGTTATGTGCTCCATTCACAATGAGATCTATGCTTTTATCTGGAATATTGGTAAGAAGTTGACCTGGGAAAAGAGTTCAGGCCCTTAGAGTCAGACAAGATTGCATCTTAAACATTCCTTATGAATGAGGGTCTCTGCTGTGCTCAGAGGTGACCCAGAGCAGGGGTGTCATCAAACTTGCTCAGTAACCATCTGCCCATGTGGTTTTGCCCAACTATATTACTCAACTCTTTATGTGACTAGTGAGTGCAGGGTCAAAGTATTTAAGGAGCACTTAAAAGTTACTCACTGGCTTCTTTCCCTTTCCCCAGCATTGCCAATAAACACAAAAACCAAAGTGTTTTGTCCAGTTGGGGGAGAAAAGAATACCCATGTGACTGTGTTGAACTCACCATGTACTAATTCTTCAGTAAAGCCTTCTGAGACCTTCCTAAACCCTGTGGACTCTACATATTATGAAATATTATTAGAATGCACCCATATAACATAGTAAATATATATTTGCTGTCAACAGTTTTAAAATTACTTCTATAAATTTGTTTTGATATTCTCAGTAGATGTCATTCATTATTGTAAAGTGAGACACTGTAACCTACAAATTGTTTTAAAATATAAAAAACAATCTGACAATTGACATCGATACAGTGTTTCTCTTTATTTATAATGTTTTAAAAAATTTATTTTGAAATTGTTTTGGAAATCCTGTAATTAACAAATTTATTTTTAAGTTGTCTATATTTGCATAGCCTTTATATATACCAGAGGCCATAGACATGACTCCTGTGCTATGCAGTGGACAACACAGACCTGTCTGGAGCAGAATTTTATTTCTGAGACCACAGTTATTTTTTTCGCTATATATCATGCTACAGTAAATAATATAGCATTTTTGCAGAGGTGATCCAAACTTCTCCAAAGTTATTTTAGTTTTCATGTTGAAACGATTTTTTAATAAGAAAAAAATACCTTTATAGTGAAGTTGATCAGTCTGTGCTAATCTTCTCTGTATTTCTGATAATTCCTTCTACTATGAAATCATTTATAACAGCTATCTTTTGCTGTTATAGTCTAGCACCTTGACACTCTATACCTGATGGTACTGGAACACATTCTTAGTGGTGCTCTTGGCATTTTATGTCTTCTTGGAAGCAGGCAGTTGGAGCAGAAACTTGGCTCCTAGACTTTTTTGAACATCCTCAGGCATCGAAATATATCTTGTTGTTCCCAATTTTTAATCACTTGTATCCTTCTTCTAGATGCGAGAGGGGTTGGAGGGAGACTTTTTTTTTTTTTTTTTTTTTTTTTTGTCTCACATATTTATCTCCTGTTCAATTAGTAGACATAAGTTGTGATAAACCAGGGGACAGGCCTTTGTCTAGTATGAAAATAATGAAAAGGGCCTGCCTAGATACCCTATCCAGCTTTCTCTATGTCCATCTGAAGGTGTTATTAGGAGAAGTACCACTTCCAATGTTTGATTTTGATCCTGTGCTCCAATTCTTAAGGTGATCCTGCAGTGTAAAGACACTTGGGCAGCATTATCTTCCTAAAGACTTTAGGACTAGGTTTTCTTGAGACAAAATACATAATGAGATGCCTCATGATTACACCCTTTTCTTAGATTTTCAATTTTCTTTGGACAAACTTCAACCCAGGAAATTTCAGTACATGGGAGCCTTCCTGAAATAATTTTCAAAGTGTAACAATTACTTATGCCATATGTTTTTAGAATGGTATAGACTAAAATATACTAGATAGAATTTAGTATGTAAGCTGATAAAGCATAAGAAATTTTTTACTAGAAGTACATTAGCAACATCTAATCAAATCCATTAATTGCCTATGAAAACCAGTACCCTAGTTTCTACCCTGTTCATTTCTAATGATAGCTTTAGAGCCCCATGTGGCCTGTGATCCTATTAGCAGCAGGGATGCTTAGACTGGAGCCTTGTTGCTGACACTTCCCAAAAGAATTCTTTATCTCAAAATGGTTTCTTTGCTCAAGATAGAGTTTTGGGGACAAACTTTTCTACTATTGTTTTAATGTTCTGTCCCTTAATGTATATTTAAAGCTATCAGTGTATTTTATAGCCAAAAATAATAATTACAAGTATTCCTCACTCTGAATATATTTGGTTCCTGAATTTTGGGTGACAAGTGGTTTGGACAGTGGGAATTCAGACGCTGAAGGATGCTTATGTATGACTTACCTATTAATGATCTGCCCTGAAAATAAGAAAATGGATAATATTTGACCAATTCCGGTGGTCTAGAAATACTAACCTTCTTTCAAAGAGTCTGGCATTTGGAAAAGTGATAAACTGCATGCCTTGATCACAGTTTATCTACTGCTGTCTTTGTGGGACTTTTTCTTCTTTGTGGTCTTATCTCAAAGCTGGCTTTGTTCTTTTGCTCAATGTAATAGCCAAATAATTATTGCTGATGTAATACTTTGCACACATGCACACACAAAGTATACATGTTCTGGTTTATATTCCTGGCTTTTTGCAGCAAATTTTACTTGGTGTGTGGTAAGTTTCTGGGACTTGGGATTTCAAAACCAAAGCCAATTGCATGTACCCTGCACAGCCATGGTGGGGGAAGCGATGTTCAAATTACTCCTCAGTAGAGGCAAGAGGGCTGTTTTTCATTCTGCAGCTTATCTTATTGTGTTAAAATATGTGAGGTTAATATGAGTTTAAAAACAGACTTACTTTGTATATTTGATTGAGTCTGCCTCTAGAAAGATTCAAAATGGGATAGGGAGGATGGGGGAAGATCACTCTTTCAAGTTTTATTTCAAATCAGGCAGTAAAATGAATAAAGACTTTTAGCTGCTACATAAAAAATATGCACACAGACATGAATATTGAACACCTGCATGTGGGTTCTTAAAATGCTCAGTGAGTCAGCAGAAGAGAATTAAGGGCTCACTGTAAAGGCCATCAGTGTGGGGAGAATGGTTGCATTGTCCTGGTGGCTTTGGGAAGCACAACAGTCAAACTGGTCCTGAAGAAATAAAGGTCAGGACACAGTAGATCTGGAAGAAAAGTCATAGACTTCTTTAAGTTGTCTAAGATCTTAAGCCATATCTTCGAGTGTGCACCTTGTTTATCTAAGTTTCTCTTTAAAATTGCCCTCCAAGGCAGTCTTTCTGCTGTAAATATGTACTAAAGGTAATGATGACCTGTTTAAAAAGGACATTCACTGGCTCTGTGAGCATTTCCCATGAAGCACTTGGGATCTGTTATCTGCTTTGGGCTGAAAGAGACTCTGGAAGAAAGGGAATGATAAGAAAATGAAATAGCCTGAGAGAAGACAGGGTTAGAGGGGAAGAGAAAAGGAGGAGAAGCAAGAATGAACACCACATGTGTAGAAACAGGGAGGAAGAAAGGGGAGAGGAAGAAAGGGGAGAGCAAGACAGTGGAGTCCAAGCTGGGCATGAAAGAATGAGATGGGGCAGTGTATTTGAGGAAGCAGGAAAGACAACTGGAAACAAAGACCTCTAAAGAGAGAAAAAGAAAGTGACACAGGAAGTCTGTTTGAAACAGGCCACGCTCATTAAGCAGGCAGCCTGGAACACCCACTTGCCTATCAGTAGGACAGTGATGAAATGGAGGGTGCATGCACTCAGCTTCATCCTCTTGTTCCTCCTCTCATGTTCCATGAGGCAACCCAAAGCAATTTTCTCTGTTCCCCAAGTCATCTAAATGCATGCTACCATTCCCTTTGATTGTCTAGAGTGCAAACTGTCTTCCTCACTGACCCCATGGCATTGTGACCAATCAGTAAGATAATATCACAATCAATACAAGATAAACTCTTAGCAGGTCTCGAATTCCCTGCTAACTGAATAACACAAGATAATGAGTAATGGAAGAGTGATGGCTTGGGTGTTCTATGTTGTTGTTGCTGTTGCTAGTGTTTGCTCTTTGCAAATTCTTGATGCAGCACAGAAATAGAGTTGGCTTCTGAAAATCATTTAATCAGAGGATTCAAATGGCTGTGCAGGTGACTACAGAAAATCCTTACTAGAAGGTGAATCTACTTCTATACTTTGAGGCTGTCTTCTTTTTTTTTGGCTTGTAGGTAGAAGAACGGTCAAGGCTCAACCGGCAAAGTTCCCCTGCCATGCCTCACAAGGTTGCCAACAGGATATCTGACCCCAACCTGCCCCCAAGGTCGGAGTCCTTCAGCATTAGTGGAGTTCAACCTGCTCGAACACCCCCCATGCTCAGACCAGTCGATCCCCAGGTACAGTCTTGCCTCCATTCCATCAGGCATTCCTATAAGGTGCACAAGAAAACCTATTAAAAGCCTAGGGAATTGTAACATGAATTCAGGCATAGCGTCAAATTATTATCCTTAATATAGAATTTATAGTAATATAGGTGGCCCCACTGATTTTGAAGAGTAGAAGAAAAGGTGAGAAAGAAAAAAGCATCACCCTTAAACTCGAGTCAACCACAAACTCACTTCTGTGTAAACTGGCCTCTCTGGAGACCCACAGGAGTTTCTGCAAGGTGAGAACAAGCATTCTTTTAGTTACAATTACCAAAACTAGAGTTCATAGAAACCTTTGAAGTGTGTGTATGTGTATACATTATATATTTTTTGTTTTCTTGGGACTTTGGCATGAGCCTGAAACTGAAAAAATTAAATAGACTTGGTTAAGTAAAATTACATCTTCTAAGGCAGTGGTTCTCAAAGTGTAATCACTGGACCAGCAGCATCAGCCATCACCCAGGAACTTGATAGAAATGCAGATTATGAGGCCCACTTCAGACCAGCTGATCAGCAACTCTAGGAGTGGCGGAGGCCTGGCAGTCTGTAATTTCACAAGCCCTCTAAGTGATTCTAATGTACTTTAGAGTTTGAGAACAATTATTTAAAACTATAGGGTAAAGAAAAAAGATTACTCTACTTTTAGGAAAGGAAGGGGTTTCTGGAAGTTTTTTTTTTTTTTTTTTTGAGACTGAGTCTTGGTCTGTCTCCCAGTCTGGAGTACAGTGGCCCAATCTCAGCTCACTGCAACCTCTGCCTCCCAGGTTCAAGTGATTCTTCTGCCTGAGCCTCCCAAGTCGCTGGGACCACAGGTGTCCGCCACCACGCCTGGCTAATTTTTGTATTTTTAGTAGAGACGGGGTTGAACTCCTGACCTTGTGATCTGCCCGCCTCGTCCTCCCGAAGTGCTGGGATTACAGACATGGGGTGAGCCACCGCGCCCAAGCGGTTTCTGGAAGTTCTACGGGACTTTTATATATGGTAAAAATGAAATATGAAGTGAAACAGATTAAGGAATTCCATGAAAAATAAAGATAATGTAGTTTCTTCTGCCAAATGTCTTAAATTTCTTCCAGGCATCCACCTGTGTTAAGACTTCCACGAAAAATTTAAGGTCACCTTTGAAATATGTAATGCTGTTTGAACTGGAGTTTAAAAGAGTTGTGATAAAATCAAGTATTCTTTAAGTTTGCCTTTAATAAAGTCCAAGATTTTTCAGCGCCAGTCAGCTTGGCCTATCTTCCTCTTGGCTGTTTTTAATTTGTATGTAATTCCTTCATGCCTAACCCTCAAAAAGATACATTTTTTTTAACAGGAATTTCTATTTTAATGTACAAATATCCTCTTTTAAAACCCCTAACTTTGACCTTGGAAGGTACTTTGGCCTTTAAAGGGGAGAAGAGAGAGAAAATGTACTTTATGAGAACAACCAGAGAGTGAACATGTAGCTATTTTGTGACAGTTGATTCACTTACGCATTCTTCAGGCGCTTCAGTTCGGGGGTTGTGTGGTGTGTTTTTTTTTTATTTTTTATTTTTTTGGCTCTTTTAAAGGGGGTTTGTGTTTTATACTAGATATTTTTTTAAAGGGGCTTTGTTTTAATATTATTATTTAATATATTTAATGATATTTAACATTAATATATATCCGGTAGATTCTATTCTGGTCGAAGCTTAATGTTCAGCTAAACTTAGGCTTTGAGGATTTCCTCTGAGCTGTCATTAATAACATTCCAGAACTTAAATTTCAAACCGAAGAGGAGTTGACAGATCCTTGCACAAAATAGATATTACACTAATGTTTGTTGAATTAACAGTTTAATTTAGAAGGCACTCTAGATGTTTTCTCAACCAGGATTTATAGGACACCTTCCCCAAGCCAGGCACAGAGCTAGCCTAGGGGATATGATGCCAAGCATGACAGACATAGCTCCTGTCTCCAGGGAGCTCACCTTCATGAATAGGAGACACACTTAAATAAGCACTAACTATGAGGTGTGAGCAGTGCTATGGCAAAGTGGTGCCCTGCACTCTGGATTTTAATGATTTGTCTTTAAGAGCCACAGTTTCGCTGAAAGACTGCCTGTCTTCCCTGCGTGAACAGTATCACCACATGCCCAGTTGGGCCAGTTGAGATACTTAACTCAAAAAGTTACATCCTGGTGTCAAGAGATAATATGACAGCATAGATGGTAAGAGTCAGCACAGCAGAAAGTAGAATATCATAGAGGTTAGGTTTATGGGCTAGGAGTGTAGAATGCCTGGGTTCCAGTCCATGCTCCAGCAGGTGTTATCTGTGCAATCTAGGGTATTACTTAACCTCTCTACACCTTACATTGCTCGGGTGTAAAATGAGGGAAATGATTGTATCCACCTCAGGATGGACTCAGTGAGTTCGTAACAAGTAAGATATTTAGAGCAGTTTTTGTTTTACAAAGCAATACTCTCAACGTAAAAGTTAGGGGTTTTAAAGGAGGAAGTTCATAATATTAGCAGAGAAGTGCTTATAAAATATATTGCATTGCTGGTCAGTTAATATTCACTAAATATACAGTAGTTATTGTTATTTCTTTTTTTTTATTTTTTTTATTTTTTATTTTTTTTATTTTATTAATTTTTTTNAAGTGCTTATAAAATATATTGCATTGCTGGTCAGTTAATATTCACTAAATATACAGTAGTTATTGTTATTTCTTTTTTTTTATTTTTTTTATTTTTTATTTTTTTTATTTTTATTAATTTTTTTGAGACGGAGTCTCGCTTTGTCGCCCAGGCTGGAGTGCAGTGGCCGGATCTCAGCTCACTGCAAGCTCTGCCTCCCGAGTTTATGCCATTCTCCTGCCTTAGCCTCCCGAGTAGCTGGGACTACAGGCGCCCGCCACCTCGCCCGGCTAGTTTTTTGTATTTTTTAGTAGAGACGGGGTTTCGCCGTGTTAGCCAGGATGGTCTCGATCTCCTGACCTCGTGATTCGCCCATCTCGGCCTCCCAAAGTGCTGGGATTACAGGCTTGAGCCACCGCGCCCGGCCGTTATTGTTATTTCTTCACTTATTCCACTGACTTAGCATTCCCAAGCAAATCATTTAACTTTGTGCCAGCCCTACGTATCGTTCCAATGGAAAATTTTGAAGAGCTGCTAAAAAACATGCTATATATAGTTGTGATAGACTCTCTATAGTCCAATTTTTGTGCCCTTGAACTTTTTTTTTTTTTCCTTCAGCTGACTGAGGTACTGGCTGATCTGCCTTTTCTTCTAATCGTGCTGTTTTCATGTTGTTTCGATGCTTAGATCCCACATCTGGTAGCTGTAAAATCCCAGGGACCTGCCTTGACCGCCTCCCAGTCAGTGCACGAGCAGCCCACAAAGGGCCTCTCTGGGTTTCAGGAGGCTCTGAACGTGACCTCTCACCGCGTGGAGATGCCACGCCAGAACTCAGATCCCACCTCTGAAAACCCTCCTCTCCCCACTCGCATTGAAAAGTTTGACCGAAGCTCTTGGTTACGACAGGAAGAAGACATTCCACCAAAGGTAGTATTTACTGGGGTGTTTTGTTTAATCACGAGCATCACTGATGGTTATTATTACCACTATTCCAGACCTTTCGTAGTAGTGGAGAATGTGATCATGCCAAAGCACTTTCCCTTCTCGTGTTTGTTTTGGTCCCTCTTCATTCCCTGGCTACGACTTGGAGTGCCATTTACCATGTCTGACCTTTATTTCCCCCACAAGAAAACTGAAGTGAGGTAGATTGAAGCACAGATCCTACATCCAAAGTTAGAACTCTCAACCCCAAGTATTTCAAACTGTTATTTTGCTGTCCATATTAACAAATGAAGTAATGGATATTTCATTGATGACTGAATCTACATCAAGACAATTGAAAACTTCCAGATAAAAAGTAGAAAATTCATGTATTCCTATTTTTAACAACACAACAGTGAAGCCAGATTTCAGGGGTTCAGAAGATAGTATTGTTCTTAGGATATTTTAGTTGGCCCCATTTTAAGGAAAGCTCTTTCTAGGCCAAGTCATAATTTATTTCCATCTTTAATTAACTACTGAGGAAAAACTTTAGGGTAAAATGACCAGCCATTCCACTGGACAGAACAGCCCCAAGTTTGGGTTCTTTGTTTTCCTATACCAAGTCATTACTCATTCCAAGAAATGTTCTAGAATGTGGCTGTCTGCATCTAGCTACAAACAACCTGGAAGTATTTCAAAATACTAGAGACATTTTTTGCATCAGATTTTTCCCGATTCAGGAATTCCCCTTTTCCTGAGCTTAGCATAGAGGCTGTGACAAGTGGAATGTTCCACAATTTGCAGAAAATGCCACTGTTAATTCCAGAAGAAAAAGAAACTTTTACTGAATGATTTACAAATACATTTCCTCATCTTCCTCTTAAAAGGATATTATAACAAGAGTCCCATTATTCTGAAGATAAAAATAGCCGATAATTTTTTGAGATTCTTTGTGGTAGCAGAAATGTCATCAGAGAAAAAAAAAAAAAGGTAAATAGGGAGCAAAAGTCAGTATAAAAAAATAAGGTGGGCAAAGGAGCAGATATAATAGATGGAAAAGCGGAAAATTGAATTTATTGGTTCCACTCTAAAAATATGTAGGCATACATGCATGAAGCTGGAAGAAAATTTTAGATTAATTCAGAAACTTAGGTTTTAAGAATTTGTTAGGCTCTTTTGTCTCTACAACTATTTATATTTACGGTAAGGAAAAGAAAAAATAGTAATAGTAATAGTAATATTTAATTTGAACAAATGGTAGCATTGATTTGGTCATTCTGCTTTACTGCACTGACTCATCTTTATGTTAAAATGAATAAAATTAAATTTTCAAAACAAAGGATGACACTTTACACTGAAAGTAATTTTCTATACTAGGATTCATATGATTCTTTTAAATAATGAACTCCTTTAGTAGACATAAAATATTTAATTTCATTTTTTAAATGTCTGTTTTATAAATTGGGACATACTTCAATTCTACCTTAGGTTTCTGCCAGATAAGATAATACATTTTCCTCCAGTCTTACTGGTACTTACACATCCTTTTTGAAGATCCTTCCAGTATTTTCAGTATTAATTCTCCTTTGTATTATGTTCTGTTATGTTCACTCATTGACCAAAACACAGTTCACTCATTGACCAAAACACAGGTTTTTGGTTTTAGTACGTAATTGCAAATCAAGTAGAAAGTAGAAACATTCAGGATCTATTGTGGTAGGTTCTCTCTGAGCTCACCAACATATGACTTATGTCCTAAGCTCTATCCTGATATTCTAGTTTCTCACCAGATTTCATTATTTCCTTATCTGTTTATTGTGATGTAAGCTAAAAATGGAACTTGCTTCATCTGGGTGGCTCTCAGCTAATGCAACTTCCAATGAGTTAATGATACCCTAAAGAGATTCCTGGTATTTACCACTTTTGTCCAACCAAGAGAGGTCAGTTATTTTTAGCTCAGTGTATCAAAATTATTAGCTTTACCTATCTTTAAATTTGTTTTTAAGATTGAGGATGACCCTCTTTAATGGTTCCCGAATTTGCTCATTGTTTTTTGCCAGACGACCTTTGTTTGATTTTGTTTAGGGAGTTTAATATTTCTTTGAGGAATGAATGAAAGATAGTTCTTCACTGTTTCAGATAGTTTCTGTGGCTTGTGGCAAATCCTTGGAAAGAAGGATTTTCTGACAATAGGCTATGGAAGCTACTTTATGGAAAATATTTCTGAATTCTGGTTTCTTCCAGGTGCCTCAAAGAACAACTTCTATATCCCCAGCATTAGCCAGAAAGAATTCTCCTGGGAATGGTAGTGCTCTGGGACCCAGACTAGGATCTCAACCCATCAGAGCAAGGTAAGGAAGGAAGGTGGTTAAGGTAAAAGAAAAAACTCCTACCCACCATTGTCATTATTGCTTTCCTAGAAACGTGTGTGTTCTTTTTTCACTTCAGAGGCATGTTGACTTTCCATGTGCACTATAAATGTTGATGGTCCAGAAGAACACATGCCTTTTATTTCTTCAGTAGCTTTTCAGAGAAATCAGTATTCAGTAGGGGGCTCATGAATTAATGGGGCAACCCAGAAACCAATCAGATGTACCTTAGCTGACAGTTTTTAAAATCTGAGAGTAAAATTGCAAATATCAATCTGGTTGCAATGCCCTAAACCATTACTTCAGAGAACACTTTATAGAGTCAGCAGAACAAAATGACCTGTTATGGCCTGTTTCGAGGTGATTTTTAGCATCAGTTCAAGAAACATGCCCTGGAAACCATTGAGACATTACAAAGCAATTACCATGGAAATAGTGACCCTCTTCAGAGCTTCTCTAGCTTGGCAGTTATAGAAGAACTAGCTCTTATGAGGAAGTTGCCTCTTTGGCATTACGAATGTCACTGAAATACAGTTATGCTTCCACTCTTGCTGTGTTCTCCTTCGAGAATTTCCTATCAATAATGTACATTCCTATAGTCAGGAAGTTGCATCCACTTCCACTGGTTGGTATAGAGGGCTCAAGAAGCTGGAAAGTAAATAGTATCTTTACAGTGTCTGAACAGATTTTTTGTGGTAACAGATGCTGTTTGCTGTTATAGTTCATCAAGCTTCCCTCAGATTTTTCATGATGAATACATCACTTTTTAGGATCAACTGAAATAGCAAATGGCCTCTGCTGAGGCTATAAAAAGGATGTGATTGGGCAGGCTGTTTTCTTCTTCATTGTGTTCATAATAAAAGGACCCTCCTTTGCTAGTAAGAGAGAATGACTGGAAATGAAGCTTATGATTACATGCACATACTTTAAAATATGGAATGCTTTAAATCATAAAGCTTTAATTTTCCTCTTCAAGTGAAAAGCCTTAGGGAAGGTGTCAGCCCAGCAATAACATGAAACTATACTAAGAACATGAATCCCTTTAGGGCAAAGATGCTAGCCCATTCTGTGTGGAATTACCAATTGCAAGAGGCTCTGAATGAGCCATTTTTTTCCAGTGACTTGTCAGATTCACACTGAGCTCGCGTTGCTAAGCAGCTAAGCAGCACTGAGGAAGACTAGAGCCACTGTGACCAGGCAGCCAAAGGAACATTAGTGCTGGATCGCCAGCCTGAACTTTATCAGTGCCCCTCTTCAAGCAGTGATAAATCCCCAATTATCAGTGCTGCTGCTTCCTTTGAACCCTGCCCCTGGGGCTCTGTTCATTGGATCAGTTGCTTAGAATTTTAGTTTCTTTAGATCAAGTATTATTTCCACTTTAAGTATTTTCCTTCTGTCAACCAAAAGAGAGAAAATTACCATTGTATAGTCAAATAAAAGCCATTTTCATTGCCTCTGAAGTGCTATTTTAATGACATTAAGGCCTAAGATAAGTAGTATTTGATGGTCAGTGGCTTACAAAATAATGAGCCTTTCCTCTTGGAACCACTTGTATATTATACTTTATCCAAAGAATGCTGACTTTGTGAGAGACAGCTAACATTTTTCTACTTAGAGAGGAAGGGATGAAGTGAGCTAAGAGGTCAGAGTTACTCACCTACAATGAAAGTCAGAGATTGGGGGTTGGGGGTGAAGAAACCTCTTCTCTGCATGTAGGACGGTCCTACAGAACACCCCTTTTTATGCTATCATGTATCGCCATGTGACCAACATTTAAGATGTAAATCAGATTTGCAGCTCTAGATTGGATTGCATTTTTAAAAGCTTCAAGATTTGGTTTATTTACTGTGAGAGCCATATCTTTAGTTCACCTTTGCTGCACAATATAATCACAAGTTGAGTGACCTGAAAAAATAACAGTTTAATAGTTCTCACAATGCTGTGGGTTGCCTAAGGAGTTCTGCTGCTCTCACCTGGGCTCACTTGTGCAGTTGCACTGAGCGGATGGGTCTGCTGCACCTCTTGCTCCATGTGGTCTTTCATTCTGGGCTTCTTTACCCTTTGGTGACTTCAGAAAAGCATTTCAAGAGAGAAAGTTCCAATGCACAAATACTTTTGAAGCCTTTGCTTGCATCATCTTTGCTGATAACCCATTAGCCATCACAAGTCACTTGGCTAAGCCCTGAGTCAGTATGGAAAGGAACTCTACCGGGGCAGGGACACTGGGAGATGTGATTTGCCAGGGGCCATTACTGTGACACAGACCTCTCCTACTCTCTGCTGGTCCTAATGAAGTCCTTATAGTTCTTTTCGTGCCATTTGTCAGATGACCACCCATCCATATAGCCTCTTTAAAAGGTGTTGCTTTTAAATAACCTGTCCTTTACAGTGCTTCTAAGCTTTCCTGTACTTGGTCAATATTCTGTTTTTCCTTCTAGTCTTTTCTTTAAAGTGATTCCCAAGGGTGACTAGAAAATTAGCAAAGTTAAAATGGATTCCAGTAAAAATTACACAGCTAATAAAGGACAGATTCAGGATGTTTTGTTACTATCATTTTTTAATTCATTTGCTAAATTCAGCAAATATATACTGAAGCTGCATGTGGCCCTGGGACCCAGTGACTCAAACCAAAACTGCCTGACTCTAGGGCCAAGGGGTCATAATATACCTGCTGCTCTTTGGGACTGCAGGTACCAGTAGGGGCAAAATTGTATTTCTTGCGTCACTTTCTTATTTTGCTTTGAAGTAAATATGTGCATTAACTAAAAGAGGCAGACCTCTCTCTTCTGTGGCAAACTTAGGGACCATAAGTTTAAGGTAACATGTCTCAACCCAAAAGGAACCTGGACCCCCAAGTCACCACTTAGAGAACCATCAAAGGAGACCAGTTCTACCTGTATATATTATGATGTGACTGAGAAATAAACCACTGTTGTGCTAAATCAATTTTAAAACAAAGAAAACAAGGCAGAGCCTAATGGTTAAGAAGCTCAGTTTTTGCTTCCTGCACTTAGTAGTAATGAACTCAAGTTACTAGGTGCAAGATGTTTTATAGTAACTGCAGAATATGTGATGCTTTTTGATAATTTGGGACACAATATGTTTAAATCAGTAAACTACTTAGTACCCTGAAGAGAAGACTCTTGAATTAAAATCATCAGTATGCAAGGGTGTACCTGTAACTTGAGGACAAAAATAAAGCTTTTAGTATTTTGAATATCCTTCCTTCTCCCCAAAATAACTCCCTGTTATGTCACTCTTCCACTGTTGGTAGGCACCATACCAAATCCAAAGAGCCCTATGGAGAATTTTTTTTTTTTTGAGACAGAGTCTCACCCTGTTACCCAGGCTGGAGTGCAGTGGCGCGATCTTGGCTCACTGCAACCTCCACTTCCCAGGTTCAGGCGATTCTTCTGCCTCAGCCTCCCAAGTAGCTAGGACTACAGGTACCCGCCACCACACCCAGCTAGTTTTTGTATTTTTAGTAGAGATGGGGTTTCACCATGTTAGCCAGGATGATCTCGATCTCCTGACTTTGTGATCTGCTGGCCTTTGGCCTCCCAAAGTGCTGGGATTACAGGCGTGAGCCACCGCACCCCACCAGAGAACATATTTTTAACTATATACATTATTGAGCAGGTACAGCTGTGCAGGCATCAGTTGGTCAAAAAAGTGTTATTGGGCAATGCCTGCAGTTCCCTGCCTTCTGCCTGATTCAGGGCAATTTATTATTTATTTCTGTATTTAATGAACATCTCTGGAGCACACATACACATATGTCTCATATATATGTATTTACTAATTTAAACAGTGTAACAACTCTGTGAGGTGTTGACTATAATCACCATCATTTTACAGAAGGAGAAATTGAAATTAACATGTGTCCAAGGTGACAAAAGTAGTAAGTGGTAGAGCCAAGATTTGAGCTGATAGCCTTGCACCAAAGTCTACATTCTTGAGCATCATTCTGTGCTAATTTGTTTGGCACAGCTTGGGTGCAGCTTGCTTTGCTGCCTCATTTTCCCAAGGCAAAACAGCCCCTGATTTGTTGACTGACACAGCACCATTTTGTCCCCACCTTTCTCACCATGTGCTTTAGTGAATCTGTTAACACCTCTTCTTGATCTTATTGGTATTTACCCTTATGTTGCGATATTTACTACCTTTTCAAAGTTGTTGTCCCATGAGACCCATTTATATTGCAAACACTTCCCTTCTGGAGCTAGAACTAGTGTCATCACATGCTTTTGATCGTTCCCTTCCTAGATGGCTAAAGTCTGGGAGATAACACAGTCACCCTGACCCCATGCAGCTGTTCCTTGTCCTTCCTTCTCATGTATATGTAGCTGGGAATTGCTCAGACTGCAATATCAATAGGCAGTTCTCACCTGCTATGTAAACTCACAGATGCCTTATGCTGTGAAGGTGATCAGTTAAGTTCAAATCAAAATGTGATTTGACCGTTTCAAAATAGTATTTTTAAAAATCAGCCACTTTCATACTTAACATTGATATATGTATGCTTTTTAAAGCAAATTAAAATTTCATCAATTACATTCTGAATATGAAAAGATTCAAATTAAGACAGAAATACCCAGTCCAACCCAATGACTAAATGATTAATTTCAAAAACTAATTCTGTGTCCCATCCCAAACTTATTTTCTTATGGCTCATTTCTTCTCATTGGCTGTGTCATCAAAGAACAAAATAAAGTGAAATTTGGCAGTCAGCCAGTTAATTAAAGACTTGGCCCAAGTATTTGGGCCACAAAATTACTTTGTAATCCCAATTTTCTGTTTTGACTTTCTATGATTCAACTGAATGGAATAATTGCCACATTTTCACTTTACTGTGAGTTTTATAGACCTAGCAGCGTTATCTGCAGGATGGCAAATGCCTGAACTAAAAGTTAGCATTTAAAGAAATCCATTTGGATGTTTTCAGGTTTTTACACATTCGGATCTGAATAGGCTCAGTTCAGATGTGAACAAGGGATATCTATTATTTCCTGGGATTCTTCTGAAATTGATCCTCTTAAGAGCATTTATCTCAGACCCCACAGCCCCAAGGCCAGATCATTTAATACATAATAAAGGAGAGAAAAATGTGAACAGCATGACATTTTCTCAGACTACTCATGTTTTACCAAAGGAAAAGGTAGAAAAGGCATTGTAAAGTTTTCCCTATTTTTATGTGTGGTAACATAGAGACTAAATACTTCTTTCAGTCTCCAGCAGCAAAATAGCAACCACACACCCACACTAGTTAGCTCTGGTGAGGAGAACTTGTACTAATGAGACCCTGGTCAGGGATTTAATGCCCATGGGATCCAATTAGCTTCACACAGGAAGAGACTCTGAGCCCAGTGGGGACGTAGGCTTATCCCAGCTGCTTCTGCTAATGCCCATGCTCCTTTTTACACGGGACATCCCTGCCCAGGCCTCATCATCTGACTTGGCAGCAGCCTCCTAAACTGGTCTGCCTACCTCTCTCCTGGTCAGTCGTTCATATGTACCATGGGAGGTACACATTCTCCTCTAGGCTTTAAAGGCCATTGTTATACAACTCGCCCTTTTCCTCTGATCACTCCACTCTCCCAGTGTTTCCTAACTCAGATTTGGCACTTGATTTGACCGGTGTCCTCTCTGCACCCACATGCATCAGGAAAAACAACCTAGCCTTGTGTCTGCTCCGACTGTTCCCCAGCCTTCCTGCTCCAACCCCGGTCAAGTTCTTTCTCCTTCATAATACTCCCGTCGACCATTCCAGTCTGCACTAATTGTTCCCCAGATGGCAACAATACTTAGTCTCTTTCACACACAACATACAGTTTTGCCATGCTCCCTATTGTCTCCTCTGCATGAATCTCATCTCCAGGATTATGTTGTAACTTGACTATATGCCCTGTGGCCCATGCTTCTCCTCCATCCCTCATCCCGGTCCAGTAAGTTTCACAAAAGTGGTGCTTAACACAAAGGTTTTGGCTAAATAATCAAAGGAGTGCTACATTAGAACAAGTAGCTCTATTCTGCTACCACACCACAACCACCAGGGAAGAAAACTCAGAGCATTTATCACCAGATACCCTCCTCTCAAGAGATTTTTTTTATCTTTTTGTAATACAAAGAACACTGCCGTTCCACAAAATGAGAGCAGCTCCAAGAAACCTTAACATGCTCACCATTCTTAAATCTGTAATACAGTTGGTGAGCAGTACATTTTTTAGAGAAAATATTTTTGGATTTAATTATGCATAATAATTTTTGACCACTATTGTTTAATAAAAGAGGGCAGTGTGGAAGAATTTGCTATTTGGGAATTAAAAGAGATGAGATTGTTTATTTTAAAAAATGAAAAATTTGAAATGTAGATTATTTCAGAGGTATTACACATTTATCATTTTAGACATTTTCTAAATGAAGGGTATTTCCAGTATGGAGCCGAATCTGTTTTAGTCAATTAGATATAAACAATTGTCATAAAAATAGTTACTTCACAAAGGAATGCCATTAAAATATCAAGAATTTTGGAAGTTTTTCTTAAGTTTACAAGTGATCACTCTGCAACTGATTTTACAGTTAAGTTGACTTAGCAACCCCTTTACCACAAGAGTTTCAAAGATAATATTGTTAGGGTCTACATTTATATGATCAAATTAATGAATCATGGAACATATTTATTTTTACATGTTTTCTGCTGCATTTTCCCACAGTCACTATCTATTTCTACTCAATCAAATGTTTCTGACAGATTCATTACCACAAAGCAAGATTCTTGAGTTTTCAGAAAGAAATTAATTTGGTTTAATTGCTGCTTATAAAGTTGCCATTGTGACTGGGTTATTGGTAGACTAAACTAATAGTGTCTCAAAGGAATGGGTCATATCCAAATGGATGGGAGAAATGTCTAACATCCAACACAGTACAGAGTACCTGATACATACTTGGTACTCTTAAACTGGGCAAAGTGGAAGCATAAAATTACATTTTAATGTAATATCTCACAGCATTAAAATCATAGCTGTATGGCAAATGTTAACAAATTCTGTTTGAGGAACTGAAGATGTTAGAAACAGAGAGGAAGCTGACATCAGATGTTTCTCTTCTCAGCATCTGGATGGCAGTAGATTTGAGCTCTGAGTTTCAGGTCTCCCTAAATTATCCATACCCAGCATTGTGTAAATCTAACAGAAAAATAAAAAAGCCTATGAGTTATAAACTTTAAAGGAAGAGATTTATAGAAGCCTTGAGAATGCTGCTTTTTTTTTTAAACAAAAATCATAAAATCCTCAGCAGCTGCCTCCCACTACCACTGCTTAGATGTCCCCTCTTTGGGTACAGCTTCCCTCATGGCCAAAATTGGCCTAGGTGATCCTGTCTCATGCTTCCATATGGCTCTGTGCTCACCACAGGCAAAGCATGTTGAAATGGGCTGTGTGTATCCAGCTAAGCTCACAGAGGGCACAAGCTGTGTCTTGTTCATTATCATATCTCGAATGCCTGACCCAGTGCCTAGTATAAAGTAACTGAGTGAATGAATACTGCTTTTTTGGTGGCGGTAAAGATATGAAGACAAATATAGTAATATATTTTTTAAATGGGGGTAGTAGCCTACCAACAAATTTGGTCTTGAATTAGCTTTCCTTTTTTTTTTTTTTTTTTGAGACGGAGTCTTCCTCTGTCTCCCAGGCTGGAGTGCAGTGGCACGATCTCGGCTCACTGCAAGCTCCACCTTCCAAGTTCATGTCATCCTCCTGCCTCAGCCTCCCAAGTAGCTGGGACTACAGGCACTCACCACCATGCCCGACTAATTTTTTAGTCGGGTCTTGATCTCCTGATCTTGTGATCTGCCTCCCTCAGCCTCCCAAAGTGCTGGGATTATAGGCGTGAGCCACTGTGCCTGGCCAAATTAGCATTTTATAATAAATATCAAAAAACCGTCTTCCCTTCAGTAATAGCCTAAGTATATAAAGACTTCCTGCAAGAAGATAATAAAAAAATACAAAGACTCCACAAGCTACATGAACAAAGGACGTAATTAAGCATTCACAGAAGAGAAATTACAAATGGCAAATAAATATGAATAAAAATTCTTCTACCTCAGTAACTTTTAAAAACTGTACTTAAATAATGAGATACAATTTAGCATAAAACCTTGTATAGAGTGAAATGGACCATCACATTTACTTCAGTGAAAATTTGTCATACCTTTCTATACTCATACACACATATGCACACACACAAGCACACACCCCAAACTTACACCTTTTCACCAAAGAATTTTAACCTCAGGAAATAGAAATGTGATTGGCTATTTGTGTACAGGGAGATTATTGTTTCACTGTTATGTGTCACAGCAATGTATTGGAAGCACCTTAATATTTAACAGTCAAGAAATGGTCAAGGTAACGCATCTATATAATAGACAATTAATGAAGCTATTACACAGCATAAGAATATGCTCACTGTGCAGTAAGGGAAAAAAGCAAGATGGAAAACAATATACACTGTGCTTCCATGTATAAAAAAGAAAAAAAACTGAATATGCAGTATGCTTCTATAGATACAAAAGAAAAAAACAACCCAGCAATTCTCATTCTATTCTTTGTTTCTATGAGTTTGATGTTTGTAGATTCCACGCATAAGTGAGTAAATAGTACAGTAGTAAAATATAGTTGAGTATCTCCTGGTGCAGAGATTATGTGTGTTGCTTCCTTATTTCTTCCCTTTTAATATTTTTCAAGTTTTTTTACAATGAACACAGAAAAAAATGTTTATAAGAAAGCCTTCTTTGAAGATTAATCATCCAGAGCTAGTACTTTCAATGTGATGAACAAGAGTTCATCCTGTCCACATCCAGTAGCTGATCAGGAAATCTACAGAGGAAGGCATGACTATCATCTTCTGTTGACCCCTTCCTCTCAAGGTCTTATAAGTGCTCTTTTTATTTCCTTGCACTGGGGACTGGACTATGCTTGTGTCTACCAATGGCAAGATCTTGTCCCCCCCTAGCTTTACTGAGATATAATTGACAAATAAAAAGTATATCTACACAGTGTACATCATGATGTTTTGATATATGTATATACTGTGAAATGATTACTAAAATCAAGTTAATCAATATATCTATCACCTCACATAGTTATCATTTTTTGTGATAACATTTAAGGTCTCTCTTTGCAGTTTTCAAGTATATGTTATTATTATCTGTAGTCAACATGGTATACAGATTTCCAAAAGTTATGCGTGCTGTCCAACTGAAACTGTAACCTTTGACCAACATCTTCCCATTCTCTCTCCTTCCTAGAGCCCCTGGCAACTATCATTCTACTCTCTGTTTCTATGAGTTGGGTGTTTGTAGATTCCACATATAAGTGAGATCATGTAGTATTTGTCTTTTTGAGAGACAGATATATCACATTTTCTTTATCCATTCATTCATTAGTGGACATTTAGGTTGATTCCATATTGTGGCTACTGTGAATAGTGCTGCACTGAGCACGGGAGTACAGCTACCTCTTCAATATACTGATTTCATTTCCTTTGGATATATACCCAGAAGTGGAATCGCTGGATCCTATGATAATTCTATTTTTAGTCTTTTGCAGAACCTTCATACTGTTTTCCATACTGGCTGTACTGTTTTACATTCTCACCAACAGGGTACAGGGGTTTCCTCCTCTCTGCATCCTCACCAACACTAATTATCTTTTGTCTTTAGAATAGCCATTCTAATTGGTATGAGGTGATAGCTCATTGTGGTTTGGTGAGGTTTTTAAATTTTTTTATGTTTTTATTTTTTGAGACGTGGTCTCACTCTGTTGCCCAGGCTGGAGTGCAGTAGCGTGATCATGGCTCACTGCAGCCTTGACCTCCTGGGGTCAAGTGAGCCTCCCACCTCAGCCTCTCATTTAAGTGGGATGACAGGCACATGCCACTATGCCCAGCTAATTTCTTGTAGAGATGGGATCTCACTATGTTGCCCGGGCTGGTCTTGAACTCCTGGCCTCAAGTGATCCTCCCACCTCAGCCTCCCAAAGTGCTGGAATTATAGGTGTGGGCCACTATGCCTGGCTCATTGTGGTTTTAATTTGCATTTCCTGATGATTAGTGATGTTGAGCATTTTTTTCATATTCCTATTGGCTATGTGCATGTCTCGTTTTAAAAAATGACTATTCAGGTCCCTTCCTCATTTTTAATTGGGTTATTCGTTTTCTTGCTATTGAGCTGTTTGAGTTCCTTATATATTTTGGGTATTAAACCTTATCAGATATGTGATCTGCAAAACTGGCAAGGTCTGTGTAACCAGTGTGCTCTGCCACTCACACAGCAACCCTGATCTCCGGAGAACTGAGCCCATCTTGGAGAGTCCTTTGCAGAGGACCAGCAGTGGCAGTTCCTCCAGCTCCAGCACACCCAGCTCCCAGCCCAGCTCCCAAGGAGGCTCCCAGCCTGGATCACAAGCTGGATCCAGTGAACGCACCAGAGTTCGAGGTAAAACTTTCTCTTACCTTTACCTGGCAATACTGCCTGGGAGGAAAGCTGTGGACGGGGAAAAAAGGGTTAGTTACTTCCTGACTCTAGTCCAGGCATGGCCACCACTGTGTGATCCTGAAGAGCCCCTCCACTGCTCTCAACCTCAGTCTCCTCAGGGGAGTGGGCCACTGTCCCTAATTGTGTGTGTGCCATCAGTATGGACAAAATCCTTTCTTATGTCAGATACTAGTGTTTTCCAGGGAGATCACCAAATATCAGACTTACTTGAAAATACAGTCACTTATCAGTCATCTGAATTTCTGTCTCTGTTTGATTGCCAGTTTTCAGAGTTTCAAGTACCCGCAAATGTCCTGTACCCATTGCACCAATTGTCCTGTTTAGTATTCTGAACATAGTTCATAAACATAGTTCAGAATACCATGTATTTCTCAAAATGAAATTCAATGAAGACTAATGTAGAATACACTTGAAGGAAGGAATAAAATCTTTGACTTAAAAAACATATTTAGGCTGGGCGCGGTGGCTCACGCCTGTAATCCCAGCACATTGGGAAGCCGAGGAAGGCAGATCACCTAAGGTCGGGAGTTCCAAGACCAGCCTGACCAATATGGAGAAACCCCATTGATACTAAAAATACAAAAACTTAGCCGGGCGTGGTAGCACATGCCTGTAATCTCAGCTACTTGGGAGGCTGAGGCAGGAGAATCGCTTGAACCCAGGAGGCGGAGGTTGTGGTGAACCAAGATCATGCCATTGCACTCCAGCCTGGACAACAAGAATGAAACTCTGTCTTAAAAAAAAAAAAAGACTCCTCTGGTTATTCCTATTAGGTAAAAATTAGCCTCTCTAAATATTTAATTCAAATTATTCATCATTGTTTAGTTTCCATTAATGGGGAAGCCTATGAAAAACATTATTATTGTCCAAGTGATGATACGTAAGAATACATTGTTTCTAGCTAGCTAAAATTCACTCTTTTTGAATCAACTTCTTCAGAAGATAATTTTGCTTCCAAGTGAAGGACCAGTACTTTAATTGCAATTTGACAAACATTAACGTACTTACAAGTTTCTCTGTCTGATGAAAGCCTGATGAGAACCTTCATTTCTTCTTTCTTTCTTACACTCTTTATTACATACCACCTCCTAATACTCTTAGTTTATCTCCTAATACCCTTTCAGGGTTTTAAATAAATCACTGTATTTCCATTTTTAAAAGCTTGATATCTAACATGTGATTGATGTTCATATCTCTTAATTGGGATATGGACTGGTCAACAGCTGCCTCTACATGCATTCTTCTGATCAGTGGCACATCTCAGAGGTACTTACTGTATGTCTTTGTTGCCTTGATCCAAATATAAATTTCCTTAATTTAGAAAACTACCAGGTGTAGTGGCTTATGCCTGTAGTCCTAGGTACGCGGAAGGCCGAGGTGGAAAAATTGCTTAAGCTCAGGAGTTCAAGTCTGCAGTGAGCTATGATGGCCCCACTGCACTCCAGGCTAGGTGACAGAGCCCCGTCTCTAAAAAACATAAAGGAAAGAAAGAAAACAGCCATTCTCTTACCTTTTTTCTATTTATAGGCAACTTCATATTCTTAGAGCAAATGTTTAAATAAACCAAACTTAAACACATACCATTTTAATTCTGTGATCTGGTTCAGGCTTACTTTTTATTTCCTTCAGCCCTTTGTTCTTCTGGATTAAAAGCGCTCTTGTATCCCCAGTATGTCCCTGCCCAAGAAAGACTCCTTTTTAAAAAATAAAAACAACCTCTCTTACCCTAAATTGCATCTTCTCTACCTGTAAGCTCCTAGACCCCAGAGAGGCTATTCACTGCAGCTGTCGGGGTCTGCCTTGCTCTGTACTTCCAGTCTAGGGCCCTTCTCCTGTAACAACCTTCTTCCTGCCCTCACCTCATTCTTTTATATTTAAATGGCTGAGACCACTCCCATCCCCAATTAAAAACCATCCCACCAAATACAATAAGTTTCTTTTTTTTTTCCCTCACAAAATTTCAACAAAATAACCTATCCTGATTGGACAGATGATAAGAGAAGAAAACAAGCATAGAACCTTAGAGGCTCGTTTAGCATAGTGACTGAGAATAGGACTTTCAGAAATCAGAACTCCAGCTCTGTCTATAATTTCAGTGTGACCTCAGGACAGTTGTGTCATCTTTGTAAATCTGTGTTCTGTAAAATAGGAAAATAATGCCACATCATTGGGTTGGAGTGAGGATTAAATGAGATAACCGACATAGAAAGCATTTAGCACTATGCCTGACACATAAGAAGTGCTCTAGTGGTGATGGTACTTGCTATAGTTTTTTTTTTTAAATTGTTACTAGTGATTTCCAGGTGACAAACCTAAATGTGTTTGCCTGAACATTATATTTTTCATGGATGTGCTTGAGGATTTGCCCAAGTGAATGACGTGTCCACTGAGTAATCTCAATGTGATGACACATCACAGATGATTCATTCAGAACCTGAGCCAGCACTTTTTGATGGCCATCTCTTTCTTGGTCCTCTGTTTTTTCCTCTAGCCAACAGTAAGTCAGAAGGATCACCTGTGCTCCCCCATGAGCCTGCCAAGGTGAAACCAGAAGAATCCAGGGACATTACCCGGCCCAGTCGACCAGCTGTGAGTGCATTTCTCTCCAAGAGTTTTGAACTCTTAATTTACCAGAGAACCCACAGGATTAAGTAGTTGGGGATACACTCATGATACGAACAAAAATTGTCGAGATTAGTAAGAACAGATGCTAGAAACATCCAGCAGAAAGTCATCCCTGATTAGGAAAGAACCGAAGACATCTTGGATTGCCTCCTCTGCCTTGGCTATTTGCTGATCATTAGCAGTCCTTTAACTATACAACAGGAGGAGAAACAACTTCTATTATTCCATAATTTCTACTCAGCAACTTTGGCAAAAAAGATGTTGAAAGAAGAAGTTAAAGAGGCTTGGGTACTTTCTGTGAATTTCTCTAATCTCTTCTACCCTTTCCCCATATTATTTTCCACATGAATTAATGTTACAGTGTTTCTGCTATTTTTCATACCTCCAGGACTATATTTTCTGGACCAAACTTATTAAGCAGTGTCCAACAGGTGTCCTAACAACTGAATATTCAGCTTCACTGCTGTAACATGATAAACCCCCAAGTAGTCTTAAAGAGGAGTAGGAGGCTGAAATTTGAAAGTTGAAAATTAATTTGGGATGAATTACTATCTACTTTTTCTATTTAAATCTCTTGAGAATCTTTTCTGTGAAATGAGCGTGAAGCTTTTTGGTTTATTCTTTTTTAACATCTTAAAGTAAGGACGTATACTGAGAGTAATAATGAAGAGATTTGCATCATTCTGGGTTGACATTCTCTTCGCCCTTTTGTATTTATCAGTTGCGTACTAACAATTCCAATTTTGTGTCTAATCTGCTGCCTTTCTGCTGGCTTTTCCTCCCTCTGTGGATTCTTCTGGATTGGGTTCCTCTCATTTCAGAGCTATAAAAAAGCTATAGATGAGGTTAGTATTACCTTTTCTTGGTCATGCTTTCACAAAATGTAAATATTAAACTTATTTCCTAATGTTGACATTCAGAAAGGTGGCCAGTGGGAGCAATCTGCTGGGAGGTGGTTTGCAGCAATCTGCTGGGAGGAGAGCCCCTTCAAATGGAAGCCAGTTTTAAGACCCTCAGACCTACCCATATAGCTTCAGAGACCTTCCTTCTAAGCTAAAATGTCACTCTTCCAATGTTCCAGTCTGGCTAATGACAAGTATTCATGCTTTATTAATGGCAGTTTCTCCTTCCAGTATCTTCCAATAGCAAACCTGTACTTGCCAGCCTTGCTAGGGAATGGCTCTCAGCAGTTTTACTAACAAGAAAAGAGGTATCATTCTAGGGCACTCCAAATTTAGTGTGTGTGATTTGTGAACAAGGAGTAAGTAGGTACTGTTAGATTAATTTTGTGGGACATTAACAACAGCATCAGCAGCAACATCAGCTTTAGTTAATGAATCCTGGAAAGTTAAGTGACTTTATTTCCTTATCTGTGGAGACGTTTTCCATTAGAAAAATATATGGCTTTGTCAGTCGTAGGTAGCTTGCTAAGAAGGATGACTGCTTTACTGCTATTTGTCAGACCTGCATGAATACAGCAGAGTAGAATTTGTTTTTTTAAGATCCAGGCCTCGCAAAGAGTCCTAAATGCATGGAATCTAAAGACTACCATCATGGCTTTAAAGCTGTAGTTCTGCTGAGCACTACTTTTGTGAAATTATATGGAAAAAGCACTGGCTTTGAGGTCAGCAAGCTGCATTCAAATCTTGGCTCCCCCAGTAAATAACTGGCTGAAACTAGTCTCATAACCTCTCTGGGCCAGAGTTTCCCCATCTGTAAAATGAGAATAAAAACACCTCCCCATCCCACTTACAAGATTGTTTAGGATCATTTAAGGTAATGTTTGTGAAAGCATTTTATGATGTGTAACATGCTGCAGAAAGCCAAGGGTTTGATTAAGGTTGGGGCCAGAGGCATGGAGCTATTTTGGCAGATGGGAGAAGCATGTTTCCATGCATCTGGTCTTCACCAAAGAGCTTCACTTTTTCAGACTTATGGCCACCTCACCACCCAGAGTGACTGAGACAGTTATAATCATAGTTGAAGGATTGTTGCTTATAAGGGACTCTGCATGTTTGCAGTGTGTGGATGGCATTTACAGAAAGGGAAGAGGGGAGTGTGTTTTTAATTGCTCTGTGCCATGGCCTTGCTTGCCCCTCACTCTCATAATAGCGAGAAGGACAGGGATTATCACAACTTTTGTCAGTTTTTCTCCCAGAACAGGTAAAGAAAGACAATGAAGTTCTGGCGCTACAGTTCCCAATAAAACGGTTGTGCATATGCACAACTCAAGAGGAAATACATGAGTTCAGAAATTGGCTTGGAGGGGCTTTCATTAAGGAAAAGGCTCTCACAGATTTCATCTGGTTAACCGATAATATTTTAGGCTTTGAAAAATTGCTCTACTTATTTTTGGTGTACTGCACCACACTGGACAGAGATGAAAGGGGGCAATGGAGGTATAAGTCATTACAAATAATTGAGGGGGTGTGACCTGCTTACTAAAATCTCTGGAGCTATGTAGGGTTAGAAAAGCCCTATCCCGATCTCTTGAGTATCACTGATCCAAACCACTAAAATAAAGTGGTTCTACCTAACCCAGTGGCTCTCAACCAGGGCTGATTCCTCCGCTCCTCTTCCCTTAGGAGACATTTGGCAAAATCTGGAGCCGGTTTTGATTGTCACAACTTGAGAGTGGGAGGCAGTGGTACTGGTGTCTTGTGGATAGAGCAGAGGGGTGCTGCCAAACATCCTATGGTGCACAGAGAACTCCCTAAAATAAAGAATTATCTGGCCCAAAATGTCAACAGTGCCATAATTGAGAAACTTTGAACCACACCTTTCTCCCTTCTCCATTCATAGGCTTTGGTAGGGCTTTCCTCACACTGACTGTTTTTACAATTTAGATAACTGGGATTGAAATGAAAACCTAAAATCATTTTGAAATATTGTTGATTGTTATTGCTAGTGATTTAACTTTTATAAAATTAATTTGTGGGAGTGTACATTAATTTGACATTGCTTTATAATGGAATAGGAGATTTTTGCAGCATAGTCTAATTATTTAATATAGTCTGAAAATAAATGTTCCTTTTTTGTTGGCACAATTAAATATGTCTCACAAAGATTATATACATAAGAGAAACACTGTTTTTTACCACTTTTTTTAAATTAATATGTGGGAATCAAACATTTCAGAGCAATCAATTGGATGGATGGAATTTGAGCATAACTAAGGGTTCAAACCCCCTTTTTCCCCTAACAGTGACGGATATTGAATACTAAGTGGCTTGCCCAATGTCCCATTCTTTAGAGTTCCTAAAAATAAAACAGTTTAATACAAGAGAAAAAAACAGCTAAAAAAATTTAAACAAAATGTTCAAAAATTTGATAATATTTGACAAACTATGTTGTTTCTAAAAGGGCCTAAAAGACACCTTTCTAGTCAACGTGTGCATAATCGTTAAACAACCTTTGCTTGAATGAAAAATTATATCTAGTTGATTCTAAAACTGTAAAGAAGCTCTTAGCTATCTTCACATTTACTCTGTAGTCCAAAATCTTACCATTTTGCCGATATTTTTTTTAGCTATATGTTCTCAAACTTTTCAATGATAAACACATTTTATTTTGTTTTTTAAATACTTTTTGCTCCAGGCTTGGACGCAAGTAATACAATTACCATGAAAGCTCGTATATGGGGAAATTTTGTATTGTCAAAGATAAATTATGAAAATGGAATTGAACCAATGGTGTTAATATTAACTGTGTTTATTTCCCTATAATTTAGCTATTATAAATTTTTTCAATACTGGAATGGATAAGAAAAAAAACTCAGCTGAACACCATAGGGTTCTCAAGCATCGAAGATTAATGTTTCTTGACTACAGGTTAATTACTTTTGAATTACCATTATTTTTACCTTTTCAAAGGGATTCCGTATATGTCTCGCCTCCAAACGTTAAACAATTAAGAAATTTCAATTATTTCTAATGTTTCAGGGCAGAGCTTTTTTATAACACAGGAAGCAAAAAATTATTCCAAGCAAAGTATCTAAAGCGTTTCAGAACGTTAAAGCTGTTTCTCATCTTTGAGAACTGTAGGTCGTTTTAGACAAGCGAAAGTTTTTTTAAATCAGTAGCCTGTGGACTAAATATTTCTAAAATAATTTTGATTTTTTAGAATTTCTTTTGTCTCGTTTTGAAATGTCAGAGATAAGGAAAATAAAGCACTGGGGAAAATGTATCATTAATTAAAATAAACCATAACCAATAGTATTATATTTTACTCAGAATTATTGACAATGGAAATAAACTCTTTTAAACCATATTCTCTCTTTAAATTGTATAAAATGTAATTCTTAATAACAAGTAACATTTTAAATGCTAGCTATATTCTTTGATGAGACTTAACACGGTCCTAATATATAGATATCAGAATACAAAATAAATTGATCTAATTTTTCATTATTTCACTGGTTTGGAGGATGATAATATCCTTTTTCTTTCATAGCTTTAACAAATATCTAGACTTTATTTTCCCAAAGTACTCAAGAATAGCATACCCTTCACTTTCTTCTTCATTTGATAAAGATAAGCATTGACAATTGCCTGGAGGAAATAAGAAGTAAAAGTTGAAATTCAGATATTAGCTTTTCTTATTTTGACTAATTGCCAAAGAAACCAGAAATAAATTTGCATGAAATTATACCTATGTTATGGTTTTCCTCTTCTTTTTATAATATACATTATATTTAAACACAGTTGGGCCTTTTAAATACAATTCTATTTTCACGTTCACAGATGGGGCAAATACATTCACTGAGATTGAGGCATGTGCAAGTGTGCCTGTGTGCAAAAGCCCTAGCCAAGTGTGTTTTTGTATGTAATGCAAAGGTTGAATTTTTAGAAGCTTCCATTTTTTAAGGGTTTCAAATCAGGTGTCGTCAAGACAAATTTAAAAGTCATTTTGCTTTCCCTTTGATTTCTATGAAATTAGAAAGAAATGACCCTTCAGTTAACACTATGAATTGCCTAAATTTCTAGACCACGTAAAACACCTAGAGCATTTCCTTTCCTAGTGTGAACCAAAATAGTAATGTCTGACATACAGGTGGCAGTAGAGAAATATAATGTCTTGTTGTATTCTCAAAATAAAATTATAATTTAACTATACACATTTATCACAGCTTTTCTTTTAACCAGTTAGGATAGATTATCAAATGTCATCACCCAGGTTGCTCTAATCCTACAATCAGGTGAATTGGATGTGTACATTTTTGGATTGAAATAAAGAGAGAATATGGCCATAGAAAACTGTGGGATTTAGTATTTTTCAATGAGTTTCTTTCTCCCTAATCCCCTGTCTCTCACTGAATGCTCTGATTCCCACATGGGTCACTAATATAGGGAGAAATGGTAAGACTGATGTCAAATTGCTTTTTCCTCATTTGCATGCTGTGTGCCATGGGCAGTTTAACCCATGCAAATTAGAGCGGCCATGCTTTTGCAGAACTGCTTCCCTCTGCATTGCTCTGAAAGCATGTGAAATAAAAGGTAGTCGGATATTCAGCACACTGCCTGCAGTATGCCTGGTGATTAAATACCACATCATCACATCCATAAGGCTAAAGGTTTCATCATACTCATGGAAAACTCAAAATTATCTCTTCCTTTTGGTATTTGCACATTCATTTTAGTGTTCTTCACCAGGATTTTTGCCAGATGACTGGAATTTAAAACAAAAGAAAATGAAATACCTATCATTTTGGAAGAGAACTCTTTTTGTTGTTGTTGTTGTTCCTCTTGATTAATTCAGTTCTGTGACTGTAAATTTCAGTGGCGCTAGGCTTTAGGATGGGCCATGATTTGATGTGGTACCTCTATTCTCCAGGGAATGATGACACACCAAATGAGTCATTGTAGTAGCTGGAACCTTGGGAATTGCTCTGTTCTATGACTGATGCTAGATTTTGGTACAGTAGCAATCACAAGAGGGGAAAAGTTATCACTGTGGCTTGGGCAGGAGTCCCAGAATACCGGGGTACAATTTCTAATCCCATGTATTTTCCCATTAACTCTGGGGGTGACCAGCTTCACCTTTCCAAAATAAAATGAGAACCCAATGTTTGTATATATGTGTATACATACAACGCACATACACATATGTACACATATATATTCAGAACTGAACAGTCTCAGTCTAGCTATTGGTTTTGAACAAAGTTTAAATTGATTTCATCTTTCTTTTCTAGCTTCTACACGCTACAAACATCATTTTCTTAGTTCCATGCAGTAACTATGTTTGTCACAGTTCTATATAGAGCTTTTTTTTCTTGTTGCTTAAGCTGGAGCACTGACTTGCTGAGAGATGTAGCTTTGGTCAAATCTACCATTCATATGCTGAACAAATTTTTCTTTCATAGGATCTGACGGCATTAGCCAAAGAACTAAGAGAACTCCGGATTGAAGAAACAAACCGCCCAATGAAGAAGGTGACTGATTACTCCTCCTCCAGTGAGGAGTCAGAAAGTAGTGAGGAAGAGGAGGAAGATGGAGAGAGTGAGACCCATGATGGGACAGTGGCTGTCAGCGACATACCCAGACTGATGTAAGAGAACTACTTTTAAAATGTAGACAAGGAAGGGACTAGGTTTCCAAAATAAAAGTACAAAAAATATGAGTTAAATGTAAGATTATATATGGGTCTGTGGCAAGATAAATTGACTTTGGGGACTTGGGTTTTTGTTGGAGAATAGTTCAATAATTATCTCTCTCTATGGACACATCACTTAGAATATGTAGCATTTTTAGACTGCATACACTTTATCCATTGCCAATGGATTGACTGTCCTTTTGGTGACTCTTGGTTCTTTTCATCTCAAAGGCAAACAATATCGACAACCAGACCATTGATACGTGCCTTCCCCTCTAAAACTGAAAGACTGAAATCATGGGCAATGACATTTAGAAATTAAAATTAACAACAGAAAACATGTATTTCATTACCAACACTACCACCAACAAGCAAGGAGAAATGCACAAGCCAGCGTGCGTTACCATCCCAGCAAAAGAATCAGGACTCAAATAATCATGCAGGGAAAGTTCCAACATATATCCCCGTTATGATTTCCTACTTTATTCCCTCCATGGCTTCTTTTACTTGATCCATTTTTCTGTGGTCTACGTCTCTGCCACCTATTTTCTGTCAGTCTCTTTGCGGTTTTCTTTTAATATATCTACATGTATATTTATACCTACCTATATTTTCTTTAGTAATTGTAGTCTTTATTTTTCTTTCTCTTTTTTTTTTAAGGTGAGGGGAAGCTTTTTTTTTTTTTTTTTTTTTTCTTATTGGAGTGGATCCCATGAAAGAACCTGTTGTTATCTCCTGTTGCTTCCCCAATTCCTCCACCTAGTAAACACAAGGTGTTTGTGCCCTGGTCTGCTACAACCTTGATAGAATGAGATGCTAATTTTTCCAACTTCACACTTCAATCACACCTCTATTTCTTTGGCTCAGCTACTAGCATTGAATATCAGATCACACTCACTCTATGTAGAAAAGAAGCCATTTCAGGCCACAAATTATTGTCCAATTCAGCAGAACTCGAGAGGCAGGGCTGGCCAGTCTAAAGGGAATGTCATCCACTGATTAACATCATTACGTACAAGCAATTCTAAGAGGCAGATCTAATTATCATAGCTGAAAAATCCATACTGGTTATTTTGCTGTTGATGACCCAGTTTTTGACAGCTGTAAATATGCTAAAATATGATATTTTGAAACAAATTGCATTAAATTGCCTTTTTTAAAGTAAATAAAATTGTTCTAGAGGCAAAATCACTAATCCAGAACATTTCTGCAAAACGTGCTGGCCCTTTTAGTTTTTGTCTTGACTCAGAATTGCTTAATTCTTCTGACAGATGTTTTCAACTCCTTTTAAGCATTGAGCATGCAAGTATCAGGAATTAACTCATGAAATGAATTTTAATCATGAAATTAAAATATTGCTAAAACTCTATGTGTTCGCCACCTTGAGAAATTTGATAAGTTCGTACTTGGATTTTGTCTTCCAAAAGTTTATATGCTAGTTGGAGAATGACAAAATGACACATGGAAGAGTGCAGGCTAATATAAATATTTGGAGGAACAACCAAAGATGTTAATTAGCATTTGGGTTTTAGGTCCCCTATCATATTTTGCAAGGCTATTAATGGTGTTCACCCTCCTACCTTTAAAGGAAAATCTAGGACTTATTCACCATTGCAGAAACACCCACCTTTCTAAAATTTCCTGAATAGACCATGCTGCACTTCTGTCTGGCATTTCCTGTTCCTTTAGAAATCACCTACTCACAGCCCCGCCTGCACAGGTAGAACCTGCCCCCTCTTCTGTGCTACCACTGTATCTTGTGTGTATTCCTGCATCTTCATGTACTGCCTTGAATCAGGGTTGTTTATTATGTGTCTTTGTCTCCTTTTCTGGACTATGATATCTTTCAGGGTAAGGGTTACGCCTTACTCATCTCTCTTGCTCTTAACACATTGCATGGTATCTGGAATACAGTGGGTCTTCAGTGACTATAATTTACATTTAATTGCACTGATTTGAATTTGCAGGTTCTGACTTTGAAGAAGAGTTTATAGCCAATTCTATGCAAATAACTGTCAGCAAGATAAAAACTTGAGGTAATATTAGAATCCCAAGCAGGGGGAAGAGTTGAAGTAAAGACACAGAAAGTTGACTTTGGTGGGAATGTATTGTGTATGGAGTGGAGGGGAGTCTGGACTAGTGAAATCAGATCAAGAAGTGTGCTCTTTATATGTAGCCATTGGAAACCATTGAATGTATCTTGAGTTCAGTGTTATATTTGAGGGAGATTATTTCAGCAAGACGATTTGAAAAGGGAACAGACTAGAGACTGATAAAGCAATTCAGAGGCTCTATTACTATAATCTACATAAGAAATAATAAGCTGAGGCTATCATGGAATGCTGATAGTGGAGGCAAGACTTGACATGGTTCTTAAGGGATTGGTAAATTTTAGATAGATGGAAATGATCGTTAAAGAACATTTAAAATATGTGATTATATATGTGAGAAAAGAAGGGTACGAAGGGTACAAATGTGTGTATGTTTACTTCAATTTGTAAATATATGTATTTTTATATTGCATATAAAATATATATAGTCTGTTCTACAATGTGATGGTTGCATGCCTGAGAAATTTCATACTATTAAAAGTTCATTATAAAACAATAGTTTATTTAGGAATTGAGTATTGGGGGACCAGAGTGCCTCTTATATACATTCTTATTACCTTTATTTTCTTTTGTTAAGGTAAACCTCTATATTTTGTGCTATATATATTTAAAGCAGAAAACAAAAATATATTGTAGCACAGTTCTCACCATGAAGTAAACACAGAAAAGCTTCTCAGAAATGGAGCACCAGCCATTTGGACAAACAGCTGTGGTTTCCGATGTTTAAAACAATAGCTTTTTTCTATGCACTGTGCTGGTTTTGCATTTATTTTATAAGATATAACTTGTGAGAGTGCACTTAACTAAGTTTATATTCCCTAACTCACCAATTGCACTATTTCCCAATTCCGCATGCATAGAAAAATAATGAGTGGAGGGAAATACACCAAAATTATAGAAATGATTACCTCTGGGTAATATAATTATGGAAGATTTTTATTTTATGCATATTCCCAATTAAATGATGGGCATGGACTACTTTATAATCGGGGGGAAAAAAAAGCTTTATAGAATAAAAAGAATGGAAGGAAAGGCGTTTAATTTGATTTGCATCACATCAAGCAAGTCAAAGAGGCAACCTTCTGTATTAGTATCTTCCCTCAAATACCAGCACCTGCTCCAGAAGGGAAGATTTCGCCACTGTAAAATGACTCTTTTATTTCTCCTTTTTTCTATGCTGTACCCTTTGGAAGGAAGCCACTATGTACAGCCTACACTTGAGGAGTGCAGAATCATGCTTCCCTCCTGTAGGGTAAACTAGCTACATAATTTATTTAGAATTCTTCTGCACTGATGTGTCTTCTCTAGTTATTTATTAATTTATTCCACCATTTATATCAGTATAGATTCGTGGATACAATACTTCTTTATTTTGCTGCTCAAATTTTCTAGTTTTGACCATTGGGAGCTCTTTCAATGAGCTCCTGTGCCTCTTCGACTGACATGCCACCACCTGTGTTTGGGTATTGTTGTGCATGTACATGTGTGTGCATTTGAACACTCTACTTTCTGACACTACAAGATGCTCCAATCCGGACTCATTTTGTATATTTCCTATGCCAGTCCTGGAAACAGTCACTTCTTCAGTAACCCTGATTCCTTCATTGGATGATATTAGAAGCCAATATCTAGGCACCCAGTATGCTCATTACTGCTACAGTGTCACTTGTTTTAGGCCCTCTCAGCTAACACAGCAAGGAAATATGTGTGTGTTAGTCACAAGAACTGCTAATCCATGCCCCCATGCTTGACAACATGGCTTTCTCAACTTTTAAAGGATAACAGTTATCTAACGCCTGAGCCCTGTCTATCACTCTCATTGCCACCTCCCTAACAGTACATTAACCCATGTATATACAAATATTTCTATATGTAGCCATTTGTACCTATATCAAGCTAAATGTGAATTCATACTGACATCTCCAACTCTAATCCATCACAACAACATGGATCACTCTAACCTCCTCCCCTTGCTTATTTGTAAATTCCCATTCCAACAGTCAGAAACCTGGCTTCTGCCATCAATCACTGTATTAGTCCATTTTCATACCTCTATGAAGACATACCGGAGAGTGTATAAAGCTATAAAGAAAAAGAGGTTTAATGGACTCACAGTTCCACATGGCTGGAGAAGCCTCACAATCATGGTGGAAGGTGAATGAGGAGCAAAGGCATGTCTTACATGGTGGCAGGCAAGAGAACATGTGCAGGGAAACTGCCCTTTATAAAACCATCAGATCTCATGAGACTTATTCACTATCACCAGAACAGCACAGGAAAAACCCACCTCCATAATTCAATTACCTCCCACCAGGTCCCTCCCATGTCATGTGGATTATGGAAGCTACAATTCAAGATGAGATTTGGGTAGGGACACAGCCACACCATATCAACAACGTATTTACTTAATTGTGCACATCCAGTATTTTTGTATAGCAATATCAAATTTGTTAACCTGTATTCTCATGGGAAACAGTTTTGTCAACTAGAATGTACAGTGTTTATGTGCAGTTCCTCTTGCCTTTAGTATTACAGACTCCACTCATTTCCAAGGTTACTTAGATCAATGCCTTTTTCCCGCATTTCTCCTCACTGAAGTTGTTCATACAATTGTAATATGGTGAGATTCTTTTATCATGGTTTTTAACATTCTTTCGTGGGAGCTTCTGATCTCAATGATTTTTTAAAATGTGTATACATTAACTCTTTCTCCTGTAAAGTTCTATGACATATCTGAATAGATTTTTTGTTATTCTATGATAACCACTCAATTATAAGAAAATTATTTTGGCACATCCTAGTGAACCCAATTTCATAAAATTACAAAACTTAACATTGATTGCTCAAGACATTTTAAATATGCAAATAATATCCTGGTAGCCAATTACTCATCAATTCACAGAAGAGCTATATTTTTACAATAAACCTGAATGAAATCTTTGTTAGATATTAAACAAAGCCCTTGACCCAAGATCTTCAGCGATTTAATAAACATTTATTGTGTGCTACCTGCATTCCAGGCACCATGCCTGGCACTGAAAATACCAACATTAATGAGATCTAATCATTGCAGGACTGTGTATTGAATGCAGTGGTAGAGATGCACAAAGGGCAATGTGGAGGGAGAGTGGAGAGCCACCTAAACCGTTCCAGTGAGGCTGGGATGGGTTTGGAGGTACCTGAACTATAGCTTAAAGAATGAGTTAGCCAGAAGGAGGCAGACAATAGAAAAGAATCTTCCAGGTAGAGAGGGTAGGCTAAAATCACCAGGGATTTTCTAGCATAATGTGCATAGGAAAATATTATAAGTTAAATGCTGGTAGAGTTAGAAGTTGGAGCAGGATTTTGTTAAAAAATTAGGTTAGTGAGACAGGCAAGAACCAGATAATGGACAGCTTGTAAGCCACAGTAAGGAGTTCATCCTGTGGTTGATGGGAAGCTACTGAAGATTGAAAGTAGAAGAGTGACTCGGACTTGGTCAGATTTGTGTTTTGGAAGGCTCACTTTCGCAGCTGTGAGGAGTGGATATGAGGGGAAAGGACTGAAGATGGGGTGGCCAGCAAGAAAACTGTTACTCAGGTAACAGAGGAAGCAGGTCTGACTAGGACAGGAGAATTTGATTGTACAAGCATCAGCCTGGCAGATGCCACCAGGCCAACCGAGCCCCTGACAATAGCAAAGAATCCCTGTCTGATAAAGAAGAACAGTGGCTGCCCTTATGGAAGACTCTTGATAAATACTTCATTGATTTGTCGGCTTTATATCATTTTGTTCCAAACAAGTACTTAAGGCACAAAGTAAGAAAGAAGAGAGAAAGAAGAGCAAGAAAAAAATGAAAGATACACACAAGATAAACAAATGAGTGAAGAAATGATATTTTGAAAACTATGATTTACCAATCTATCAAAATGCCAGGAATTCAGTTTTTTTCCCATGTCTCTGGAACACCATTAAAAGCTCCTTTCTAGGAATGAAATGTTGACAATGCAAATGCCTCTTTGGAATTTCTTCCCAAACACATCAGTTCTAGCCCATATTTAGATTCATTCAATCCATTGGTCCAGTTTAGTAATTGCAATGTAAGCTTCTTCACTATACATTTTCTTGTCTGGACTCATCCTGTCATCTTTTCACCTGTCTGTTATGGATAAAAATCCTTGAAATATGTCTTTCTCTGCCCCGGAGACATCATAAATCTGGTGTATTTCTTGTTTCTTAGATGAAAGATTCCAGTAATTCTTTGGACTTACATAAGATCCAAGAGGCCAGAGATATTTTCAAATATATAAGAAACAATGAAAATAAAAGAACAAAATGATATAAGTTGCAATTAATATGCCTAGAGAGAAACAAGCCTTGATAACTTTCCTATTTTTAGAAAACCCACTTTAAAAGAGAGGCAGATGCTACAAAAGGAGAACAACAAGTATCGCATTAACAACCAAAATCCTTCTTCCAGAAGCCATGTTGTACCAATCTCAACCTGTGGTTGAGCCGCATGACCTGTGCGATTCTCAATTCCCCTGAGCTCCTAAATCAGAGAAATTCTGTGTCATGTAAATGAGGCACTGCTGATGAGAGCGAAGCTCACTATGGGCAGTCAGTCATCACTTTTTGAGCCCTGGCACTGTGCTCTGTGCTACAGGACACAGGAAACATCAGTCTGTGTTCTCAGGGAGTATGTTGAGATCCTGTTACCTTCTCTCATTATACTGTAAACACGATAGCAAGAAAAGAACTGAAAATAAATATACCACCATGCAGGATGATTACAGAGGCTGAATGTTGTTTAAGTTAAACCCCCTAGTTTATGGATGCCCCAATAAGCCAGAATGTTCTTAGTAAATATTTCTTATTTATAGAAGCATAAAGCCCATGGATCTAATGATTATTTTTTGCATTCCTAGTAAGTGACAACTCTAGGCTGGGTACTGGGTAATAATAATGAGCAAAGAGACAAGGATTTTGCCCTCACAAGCAATGAGAGGGAAGGAGAAAGAGAGAATTCAAAAGATAATTGCAAATTGTGATGAGAACTATTTAGGAAAAAGGGTGAAGAGAAAAGGAGAGGGACTGTTGGGATAAGACATAGGTGATAAAAGCAGACTTCTCACAGAAAGCATCATGTAGGATGAATGAGAGGGAACCAACCAAGGCCAGAGTGGAAAGAGCTTTCCAGGCAGAGGGAACAGCATGTATAAAAGCAGGTCAGGTTGTCTGCTGCTCAAAAGAAGGAGGTGGGGGTCGGGGGAGATCATGCAGAGCCTGGTGACTCCTGGTGCCAACTTCAGTGTTTTTTCCATGTAAAGCCAAACGCTTGCTCAGTCTGGCTACTGGGTAGAAAAGAGGTCAAGAGGGGCTGCTGCAAAAGTGGGGCCAGTCCAGACATCAGCAAACATTAAAATTAATATGAGATATGCTTAAGACCACTAACATGTACACTTAAAATTGGTACAATGTGGTAAATTTTATGTTATTAAAATGTATATTTTACCATAACACAAATAATGAATATGGACAGGAAACAGATATTTCCTAAAGATACATTGCCATGAATGTTGTTCCTTCTCATTTCAGACCAACAGGAGCTCCAGGGAGCAACGAGCAGTACAATGTGGGAATGGTGGGGACGCATGGGCTAGAGACCTCTCACGCAGACACTTTCAGTGGCAGTATTTCAAGAGAAGGAACCTTGATGATTAGAGAGGTAAGTTGGTATAAAAACTGTGTAGAGGAAATGCCATTTCTTAAGTGGTTTTTACATTAAAGCTTTCACAGAGAATGCCTATGACATGTATTTTAAGTATGGGGAATTCTTGGGGGAGGGAGGACCTGTGCTTCTAAATAGTTGAGTGATTTTAATTGTCTGCTGCCTTCTTTCCTGTATTCTTCTAAGCTTTGGCAGTGTGACTTTTATATTAGTGCAAATTCTTTAGTAGGAGAGTAGGAGCTATGCAAATCAGAATATGGAATTTGGGCCTGAGGATATAGAATTGCAAACTCAGATGTTTCCTACAACAGGAAAACAGAAATGAATGATCTCTCTGAATAGCATCACTGGCCTTGTTATGTCTCTTCTCCCCACGGTTTTATCTTTGTGGATTTCGTATAAAAAATGCTCAATAGTTCCAAGAAATGATGATATCATCTTATCTAGTTAAATTAACATTAAAACAACCATTGGCCGGGCGCGGTGGCTCAAGCCTGTAATCCCAGCACTTTGGGAGGCCGAGACGGGTGGATCACGAGGTCAGGAGATCGAGACCATCCTGGCTAACACGGTGAAACCCCATCTCTACTAAAAAATACCAAAACTAGCCGGGCGAGGTGGCGGGCGCCTGTAGTCCCAGCTACTCGGGAGGCTGAGGCAGGAGAATGGCGTGAACCCGGGAGGCGGAGCTTGCAGTGAGCTGAGATCCGGCCACTGCACTCCAGCCTGGGTGACAGAGCGAGACTCCATCTCAAAAAAAAAAAAAAAAAAAAACAACCATTAAGTTATTTTATTGAAAGAACAAAGAAATATGCAGATCTACTTTAAAATGTACCTTGGCACTTTGGTTGAATTCTTTTTAAAACTCTAGGAACATCATTTCATTTTGGGGGTGGCACATGTTCCCTTTCATCTGTCCTTCTGACATGCAGTAACTCCCCACTGTGTCCATGCTAACCAGAAAGACCCTGACAAATTAAAATCAATATTTTCTTCTTTTTCAAAACTTCATCATCACCATGCAAGTTTGAGTGCAGATATTTACTCGGAAGGAAAGAAATGGCTGAGAACATTGGGCAAATGTTACCTGACCTCTCCCTGCATCCATCTATAAAATTTTATAAATAATAGCATACAACTTATAAGATGGTTGAGGATATTGAGTTAGTAAATTAAGCATTCAATAAATGTTAACCATTTTATTTTATTTCACTCTCTCCTCAGAAATGAATTCTCCTTTTACTTGTTATCACCATCCAGTTCTCCCTCTGAAACATTAACATATGTCATCTGTTTTTCCTCTTCAGCCAGGACAGAGTTGGGAAATTCTAATAGCAGACTTTGCTCTCCAAAAAAGCAAAGGGCATCTCACTTTTGTAAGAAAGAAAGGAACTGTAGTTTTGAGATGAATAAGGCCTTTGAAATAATAATTGGCAGTGGGGCTATAACTAAAAGACTAGTTCACAAAGCAACTTGCTAGAATTTCATTTTATGGCCTTGTTGAATCTTTCAAGTAGCCTTTAAAGAGTCCTTTCACATATGCCTGAAATGAAAAAATGGACTTGGCTGCTGAAATTGACACTGTGTAGTGCTGGTATATAAATCTCTTAATGTGGTTAATGGATAATTTCAATGGAAGTGTAGAAGGTTTCTATCCCTATAACTTACCACTTAGGAAAACATGAGGGAGAATGTTCTGGAGTGAGTTGCTGTTTGACTCCAGATAAAAGGACTCCGATTTCTAATGTGGCTTAAAATTTGCTTGAGTCTTTATGACACAGTAAATAACTCCAAGTAGACATTTGGAGCCACATTTTCAGTTCATTGCCAGCCACATCTAAATGGCTCCATGTTATTTATAGCACTCCAGTATTCTATGACCACAACCTGTCACTTTGAAAATAGCATTTGCAGCTGGGCACGGTGGCTCATGCCTGTAATACCAGCACTTTGGGAGGCCGAGACGGGCGGATCACGAGGTCAGGAGATCGAGACTATCCTGGCTAACACGGTGAAACCCCGTCTCTACTAAAAACACAAAATATTAGCCAGGCGTGGTGGCGGGCGCCTGTAGTCCCAGCTACTTGGGAGGCTGAGGCAGGAGAATGGCGGAACCCGGGAGGAGGAGGCTGCAGTGAGTGGAGATCATGCCACTGCACTCCAGCCTGGGCGACAGAGCGAGACTCCATCTTAAAAAAAAAGAAAAAGAAAAAAAGAAAATAGCATTTGTCAGTGTCTTATAGGAATTTGATCTATTAAGGAACCCAAAATCTGTTTGTCTTCTCAATTTCCAATTCTGCCTTCCTCAAATGTGGGTTTTTTAAATAACAAACTGTATTAGTTGGGGTTCTCCAGAGAAAGAGAATATTTACATATATATATACAGAAAGAGAGAGAGAGAGAGAGAGAGAGACTGCTTTATTTTATTTTATTTTATTTTTTTGGAGACGGAGTCTTGCTCTGTTCCCCAGGCTGGAGTGCAGTGGTGCAATCTTGGCTCACTGCAACCTCCGCCTCCTGGGTTCAAGCGATTCCCCTGCCTCAGCCTCCTGAGTAGCTGGGACTACAGGCACATGCCTAGCTAAATTTTTGTATTTTAGTAGAGACGGGGTTTCACTGTGTTGCCCAGGCTGGTCTCAAACTCCTGAGCTCGGACAATCCACCCCCCTTGACCTCCCAAAATGCTGGGATTACAGGTGTGAGCCACCACACCCAGCCGAGAGACTGCTTTATTGTGAGGATGTAGCCTATATGATATGGAGGCTGAGAAGTCCCATGATCTGCTGTCTGCAAGCTGGAGACCCAGGGAAGCTGTTGGTGTAAATCCCAGTTGGAAGCTGGGTGAAGATGAGATGAAATGTCCCACTTAAACCAGTGCAGAAGAAAAAGAGGGAGAAAATTCCTTCTTCTGCCTTTTGTTTTGTTCAGGCCTCCAGCAGATTAGGTGATGCCCATCCAACTTAGAAAGGGCAATCTACTTCACTGAGTCCACCAACTAAATGTGAATTGCATCCAGAAACACTTACAGACACACCAGAAAAAATGTTTAACCTAGGCACCCCATGGCCTAGTCAAGTTGACACATAAAAGTAACCATCATCAAACCTTGAGCTGAAAATTACCAAAAGTACATGTTTAAACAAGATAAATGCAGGTTAAAGTTTATCCCTGACAAAGTAAGAACATAAAATAAAAACTCATTGTAATAAGATTTAGCTTATAGGGTGCTATTAGTACAGTTCTCCAGGATGAACTATAGGAGGACTCACTCAACTTGTCACTGTCATGGAGTGGACTAGATGGTTCTGTAAGAAGATACTGCTCTAACACTCATGATCTTGTCAGATGCACAATTTTCCCCTTGTAGTGCATACCCTTACCCCTGTGGTTCTACCTATCCCTATCCTAGAGCCCCATAGGACCACTTTTTACTCACTTCTAGAATATACCACACCAGCTGTGAGCTGCCATTTGTGAATGGAAGCTCATCTGCTGGAAGAGGTATTTTGCATTCTCCACTGCTGCCCACACTTCACCAAGCAGTTCCCTGTTCTCAATCTTCCTTATTTCCTACAAGCCTCTAGTGGGACTCCATGGACCTTCATCCACAGCACCTTCCTGGTATCAGCTGATATCTCTTCAGTGTTGATCCTCCTCACTGAACCAGAACACTAGCTTGTTATCATGAAGGCTCTTATGGTTACAAGTAATGAGTAAAAGAACCCACTTAATACAGAGTAAGCAAAAAAAAAAAAAAAAAAAATTAAGTGGGGAGAGGGTAGGTATCAGAAATAGAGGAGTAAAGGAAGATTTAGGGTGTTTCATGGAAGGAACCCAAAGGTAAAAGTGAGCTGAGCCTCTTTGAAGGACTGGGACAGACAAGAGCTTAGGCAGCTTCTCATGTGCAGGTCTCTGGCTCTCTTGCTGCCTGTCTCTCCTTACCCTAATCTCTGCTTTCTTCCACTTTCTCCTTTGTTCTTTTCTGTCTTCATAGAGGAGCTTTCTCTCCCTCTGCGTGCTCCTGCTCTCACCTCTCCACTTCCTCCATTGAAAGATATTCACCACATCCCAGTTCAACTGCCAGCAGAATCTGACCCATGTCTCTAGGGTTTAATATTGAATTCCAGTGGGAATCTGGTCCCTTTTGGCTCAGGCATTCACCCCTGATTCAATCAGCTGTGACCAGGAGTAGGCCCCTAATACAACAGTGCAGCCCAGAGCACCTGGGCTCTGCCACAGGACAGCTGGGTTCAAACCACTTAGAACCCTGTCACTTAGGGCAAGATAACTGATGGAATGTCATATATAAAGTGTTTACCGCAGTACTTGGCATGTGTTGGTACATGGAACATCTTTGTGCCAATCCCCACAGGAATGGTGAGAGATAAAGATGAGCTATTATTGAGGTTCTGTTAATGAGGTTCTTAAGGGTGTTGCACATCTGTCTTTGTGTTTCCAGTACAGTACGTGGCACACAGAAAGTGTTTAATAAGAAGGTGCTGGTGGAGTGAACAAAAGGGTGATGACTCAGAAGTGGGCAGATTCAGAGCATACTACAGGATTCCTTTAAGCTTCTCACCATCGGAGCCACTTCCCTTTGTTAGCCTCTCTGAGTCTTTCTTTGATAACCAGTGTGTCTGCTCATCAGTTTACCAGTGTGTCTGCATCAGTTTTTGGCTTGAGAAAGAGTGCTGCTGATACAAGAGAGGCCAAAAATTTCTAAAGACATGACATGTGATTTTTGCTAAAGAGAAGTTTGAGGAAAATGTTTAAAAGCTTTTCAGTATTTGAACAGAAGTAAAGGGAGAAACTGCCCAGTACACATAAAATAGCACACAATAAGATGTATTAGGACTGAACTTCCTAAATGTCATCTAGAAAAGGAAATGCTCAACTCTGAGAATAGGCACTAATACACGCTACTGATGGCCACTGTGACAAAATGAATCCAGAAAATGCCCCTCTCCAGGACAGCTCGTAGTCCAGGAGCAGGTTGCCAAGAAACATAGAGGACACTAGGCTTTCCAGTTATCTCTCAAACTTCCTGAAACATCAATTACATGCACCATTACAGGAGCTTGGGAGTCTGTTTCATCTAAACAGGAAAAAAGAAAAAAAAGAAGTGCCTCCTTTCACTTCCAGCCAGAGGCAGGTGCAGAACTGTAATTGCAAATCCATGACAAGCTCCAGAAATAAAAAGCCAGACTGGTGAGATGGTCAAAGAAACAGCATGAAACCTTGCACATGCCAGCCCCCAAGAGGGTAGGGAATGTGCTTGCTTTGTTCCCAGCTGTTCCATGTTCAGTAGAATGCTTTACATTTAGTAGGAACTAAAAAATTTGGGGTCAATGAATGAATGAAACAAAACGCAGAGAGGGAAATCATTACTTAATCAGATCTGCGCTAAGAATCCTCAATGAGCCAGTTGCATAAAAGTTAAAAAGTGCAACACTAGTCAGGCCTACAATGTGGGCACTGGCTTTTGGAAACCAGAGTTGTCTTTTAATCCTGCCTTTCCTCCCTGGGATTTTTTGGCAGAGACTGCTCTCCAGAGCAATGGCTTCCAAACTTGTTAGGTCATGTAATCCTATCAGTAAAAACTATAGAGCATCTCACCTAATACAGTGTATTTATTCACAAATCATACATTTTTTTCTACTGCACTAACATTATGTACATTATAAAATACCTTTGGCCGGGCAAGGTGGGTCACACCTGTAATCCCAGCACTTTGGGAGGCCAAGGCGGGCAGATCACAAGGTCAGGAGTTCAATACCAGCCTGACCAACATGGTGAAACCCCATCTCTACTAAAAATACAAAAATTAGCCAGGCGTGGTGGCACGTGCCTGTAATCCCAGCTACTCAGGAGGCTGAGGCAGGAGAACTGCTTGAACCCGGGATGAAGAGGTTGCAGTAAGCCGAGATCACGCCACTGCACTCCGGCCTCGGTGACAGAGCGAGACTCCATCTCAAAAAAAAAAGAAAAGAAAAGAAAAGAAAACCTTAAGGACGTTAAAAAGGGATGCCAGAAGTGATGTTTCAAATGCTTTGCTAGTTATGATGACTTTATTTTGTTACCGCCTACATCACAAAGCACCATAGTTCTTTATTGAGACATTAAACATTTATGATAGTAGTTGTAAATCCATATTTTCAAATAGTATTCTAGATCATGTCAGTATATTTGGAACTCCTGTCAGATCCGATTAGCTAATCGTTGTTTTGACCTTGTGAATATCAAAGAGCCCCGTGAGTTAAGTATGGTCTCTATACTTTCTTGGAGTACTCCACACACACTGCTTCTTTTCAGCAACATTTTAGGTCATTTCTCTGTTGTGTGGGTTTGTTTCATTGTAACCTGGTAATATGATCTGTAAATATAATTAAGTGGCAGTTACATACAGCACAAGCACTACAAAAGAGTTTACAAGTGTGGGCCCTGCTCAGTCCCTCCCTTTTGTAGCGTTTCCCGCTGTACATGGGACCCCATGCCATATGTGACCACTGTCTATACCTCATGCAGGAACGTAAGGCTTCAGGCTCAATTGATAAAACCAAATATTGGCAAAGCTTACTTTCTTTTTTGTTTTCTTAAGTAAAATAAAAATTCGAATATCACCTTCTCGCACCCTAGCGGGTCTATTTGGAGCCCCGTATGCCTATGCTGTGTAAGGGCTGATGTCACTCTTTGGCCTTTTTCCCCCCTCTCTAACTCCTCCCACATGCTATGCTCCCTCAGACATCTGGAGAGAAGCGATCTGGCCACAGTGACAGCAATGGATTTGCTGGCCACATCAACCTCCCTGACCTGGTGCAGCAGAGCCATTCTCCAGCTGGAACCCCGACTGAGGGACTGGGGCGCGTCTCAACCCATTCCCAGGAGATGGACTCTGGGACTGAAGTAGGTGCTGGGCAGCAGCTGGCATGACAGTTCTGCTCTCCTTCCTGGGGTTCTAAAACCATGATCTCTTCAAGAATGAGGCTTCGCCAAGCTCCTTGAAACTTGTTTGGTTGTTTTCTACTATAGGGCTGCCTGTGCAGATACTCAAATGGAGAAATCATGGAAGCAGAGCAGTGAAAAGTTCTCAGATATCATCTGAACCAATACTTGTTTCTCCAGATGAGTATACTGAGGTTCATAGAGATTGAGTGACTTGTCCAAGACACACGGCTGGTTTGTGACAGATCTAAGACCAGAACTGGAAACTTCAGGCTATACAGATTTCAAGGCCAACAGTTGAGGTTTATATTTGCATTAATTTAGTCAAACTAAGTATGACTTAAATAAAAGTTTAAATGATTTCTTTATGAAAAATAAAATTTAATAAATAGATAAGTTCTTAAAGCGTTCATCTTCATAAATTCAAAATTGTGTGAGAATGAAGAAACTAGGTATTACCTTTCCTGTATAGAAACAGTCCCAGGAAAAAGTCTGAATAAACACAATCTGCAGGTAGTGCCCATAGACGCTGATGACTGACACCAGTTGGATGAGTTCACAGTGTGTAGTCATGTTTCATTAATAGTCTTGTCAATCACACATAAGGTCCTAAGTGTGTTTATAAAGCACATGTACTGTTATTTTTGACATTGTCCACACACTAAGTTTTTATGAAACACCCTTTGAACTAGAAAGTTATAGAGTCGATGAGCTTTGCATACCCCAGGGAAAAGAACACAGTGGTATATTGCAAAGCACAGCATCTTATTGTAACTTCATGCTGTGTGGGCATTTTCTGCCTGAACACCTCTCTTGGTGCAAAGGAGGACCCCATAAGATTGAACCCTGGTTCAAATTCTGCTGCTGCCCCAGCTCTATGTGGAAATGTTACTGCCTGCCCTACCTCTTTCACAGACATCTTCTAAAGATCAAAAGTGAACATGTACGTGAAAGTGATCTATTTGATAGGGGGAATTCTACCTTGAGGAGGATGAAATGGTTTTGGTTTCATAGGATGGAGAGAAAAATCTTGAATTAAATCAGATTAGATCTTTGTGGTTTTCTCCTTACATGTTTAGAGGTCTTGGATGGTGGTTTTATTTTTAAATAAAACTCTAAAAGTAAAACTAAAGTGAAACAACCTTTAGTTAAAGATATTTATCCAAAAAAGATGTGCTTATTATGTTGAATACAGATGTGTTTGTGATGTTAAAGGACAAGAAGGAATGGACATGACTGACATTGCAGCTTATTCAGCAAAACTCAGATTTAGAATATTGTGACATGAAACCTTGATATTGAGTTTACTGTTCCCTCGTTTACTTCTGACATCATGTTTTCATGGTGCCATTCAAGCCCAAGATTCCTTTTTTAAAGTAAGCCTTTAAGGTACATTGCTCACAAACCTAATATCCTCATAAAGTCCCTAAATAATGATGTAAATGTTAATTATTCTTTTAAGGAAACTATCATGGGAATGAAATATCTTCAATTCCAGCATAAAATCATCCCTGAATTAAGGATTTTAAAGCTTTTGGAGCCAACACCAATTCGCTTACATCGCCAGGCCAGAGTAGAAGAGCTCAAAGCTTTCCTCCCCAAGAGAAAGCCCCTTGGGTTGATTCTGTTCAGGATAAAGTGCTGCTGTGGAGGCTTCCTTACTTAGTTTATTGCCAATTGTGTCAGCCTTTCATATTGATCATGTGGTCAATATAGGAGATTGCTTTTACTGAAAGGGAGAGGTAAGCTCTGTCACGACAGTGATCTTACAGACTTTAAGGTGCCACATGTGGTCCAAAATGTAACTTTCTCACTGCAATTCTTGCAGTCTGATAATTAACGAAGTCCTACAAATGCACAATGGCTAGTGCATAATCAATACCGGAAGAAGCTAGAGACACGCATGTACTGACTAGGGTGCTAAAATGTGAACACCTGAATACCCTGAAGAATCTGTGATCATTTTATAGCCCAAGCACAGTATTGTTAGCATTGTTTATTCCTGCAGTATTTATCTGCTCTTCTTAATCTTCTTGCTTATTGATTAGTATGGCATGGGGAGCAGCACCAAAGCCTCATTCACCCCCTTTGTGGACCCCAGAGTATACCAGACGTCTCCCACTGATGAAGATGAAGAAGATGAGGAATCATCAGCCGCAGGTAAGCAAGAAGGGCTCAGTGTTTTAAAAACAGCTTTGTCTTCATTTCTGGTATGACCTGACAAGGAAATTAATCCTCAGTTCAGTAGTTAAGCCGATTACTGCTTAGGTCCTGTCTTAAAAGGAAGACTTTTTAAAATTATTATTTCTGTAGGACTCCTAAAACAAATTTATTACTTTCCTTTTTTTTTTTCCATCTCTTCTATTTCATTTCTGGCAGACCCAGGGGGACATAGGGACCCTAGGAAAAGCTGTTCGTCAGTGATCTCTGAACATAACCAGATGTTTCCCCAAAACAATTTCTGGGTACAATGTTTTACACATATTAGGCACTTAATAAGTACATGGTACATTGTGTTGACTTCTAGGTGTGTGCATCCCACCACAAAGATCTGGCTGATTTAAAGGAGAATCTTGCTTTCTAATCTTTTTCAAGTAATTGATCATCAAAGTCAGCTTAGGACAGTTTTTCAATTGATAATCTGGAATTTTAAAAAGTAGATCTTTTTTGCCCATATTACAAGAGTGAGGATGGTGTATTTAATTTGGGACTTTCTAAACTCTGCAAGTAGTGTCTATAAGCCTATTTTGCTAATGAATAAAAGATTGCTTTGATGAATGAGTTACACTTTATTCTACTAAAACAAAAAAAAAGTGTAAAATAAGGAAAGTTTCAGAGTTTCCTTGCCTTTACTATAATTCAAACCAAACAAGGAGAAATCATAGTGTTTTGAAGCCCCATCTCCAAATCTCCATAGGTTATCTTTTAAGATGCCACTGACTTCTCTTGATTCTTTTTCTCAAAGCTCTGTTTACTAGCGAACTTCTTAGGCAAGAACAGGCCAAACTCAATGAAGCAAGGAAGATTTCCGTGGTAAACGTAAACCCAACCAACATTCGGCCTCACAGTGACACACCAGAAATCAGAAAATACAAGAAACGATTCAACTCAGAAATACTTTGTGCAGCTCTGTGGGGTACGTTGGTGCTTTTTTAAAATAAATAAATAAATAACCACTCATTAATGAACTGACCCTCAAACATTAAAAGCCTGTGGATCTTGTCATCAAAAGAACACTGGTTGAATCATGGGTATTAGAGTCCTAACTTAGGACTATCTTGACCTCAGGAGAGACCAAAAGGAGTTTTATATGTAGAAATAGCTGATACTCTACTAGCCAGGATGACGAGATTAGATTCAGAGCAACCTTGTCACACAATAGTGATAGGCTAAAGCCAACAAGAGAACTAGCTACCACAATACAATGAGTGGGCAAGGCAAAGTCTATAATCTGATCAGAGGCAATTTGTGTCTGGCACTTCGTGATATACCCCATGTTCATTCTCCATGATCCATACCACATCCTGCAAGGGGAATACAAGCATAAATAATGGCATAAACTTTTATTTCAAGCTGAAAAATCAGCCCAGAGTATTTTGTGAATTACCCAAGGTCATAACCCTAGCAATAACAAGATAAAACTTGAAAAGAACAACAACTACTTTAATGAACCTTCCCTTTTAGTTTAAAACATCAGTCTGCGTTTCTTGCGAAAAAGATCTGCAGGCTTTAGCGGACCTCAAACTCAGGAGAGGCATGATGAGATTCTATCAAAATCTTGGTTTATGTTACTATAAATATCTCATACAGATTAAGGAAGGACATGTCCCCTATGCACCCACTGAAAACACTAGGCTTGGACTGGGGAACTGTAATTTTAAAAGGCTGAAAGCATTTGAAATGTTAGTGGGGAAGAGTGTGAAGCCTAGGAACCATTTCATGATAGAGGCTCTGTCCTCTGGAGAAGAGACAGAAGAGAACAAGATAGCCACATTTAATACTGAAAGGATTAATATGTGGACAAAAAAGCAGACATTTGTGTTGATCAGAAGATAGAAGTACAAGAAGTAAGAGAAGCTAGAGAGTTACATGTTCATTAATAAAGTACAGTGCACAATGAGCCTCTCAATGTATGTGTGTGTTGCGGGGGGATGATAAATTTCCCTAGCAATAAATTTTTAGGATTACAACTACCCAGACAAAACCACTTACCTGCCTGTACTTCTGTAATAGGGATTACTGCATGGGTGTTGGGCTGCACTAGATTTAGAGACCTGAGAAGTCCCTTAAAGTGAGTATGTCTGTGACTCTCCAGCTATTAACACTTCTCTTGAATGGGTTTATCATTTCCCTAAAAAAGAGTAAAAACTTGAGGGCATGGGGCATAAGATAGTTACATTTTGGTTCAAGAAGGAGGAAGGGCCTTTCTTCCAATGGAGTATGGAAATGGAAATTGCACTGTATATTGAAGGTGGGTAGGCTAGAGATCACTGCATAGGGGTGGCGTAAACCTTGGGGACGAAGAGAAGTAGGTTTATAGGGAGAGCCAAGAAAGAAGTGGTTTTTCTAGGAAGGGAATAAAGGCAAATTGTGCTAGCTTCATATCTGCGCCTAAGGCTCCTATTGACAAGGACTCTGTGCATTAGGCAGTAAATAATTAGATGTATGAATGCTGCTAACACTTTATAAAAGAAAACTGTAAATTCATTACCAGAAGTATAATGATTTAATTATTATGTCAGAACTTCTACACTCATTAGTTTGTTTACCTACTTGCCCATTAGTGTATATTTACAAGTCACAGTTTCTTAGATTTTATAGGGACTCTTGATGCAGAAGATTAAAGTTTGTGAAAAGTCAGTCTTAGGGTGCTTCTTAAATTTACAGGTGTAAACCTTCTGGTGGGGACTGAAAATGGCCTGATGCTTTTGGACCGAAGTGGGCAAGGCAAAGTCTATAATCTGATCAACCGGAGGCGATTTCAGCAGATGGATGTGCTAGAGGGGCTAAATGTCCTTGTGACAATTTCAGGTATGTTACTAAGATGATGAGTCCCCCAGGTCCATACAGCAGGAAAGGGGTCCACCTCATTTCTGCAGAAACAGTTAGCTCTGCCCTTCCCAGCTAACAAACAAGACAATGAAGTATAGCAGTATAGCCAGAGTGAGGTTGCCCACATTTTTTAACACTGGGTATTTTGACCTCCAAAAAAATGTCTCTCACCTCTGCATTAAATCTGAATTAGGCAGAGACACGCCACAAAGGCTATATATTTATAGCTCTTTATCTCTGTCAGGACTCAGCAAGGATCGTCAGATGTTTTTAAGGTTTCTGTACTCTAGTTATTACCACATACAGACAGAATATCAAAATGCAGGCTTCCAAGAGGGACATTTAGTAAGCAGAAATTTTTCTAGTCTCTTCCCTTAAAGATTCTCTTGCTTATAGTCCACTGATGTTTTGGCAGGTGCAGCTGGCACACTGGGTGATCAAGTCTACAAAAAGATTTGAGTATGAGAATCATTACTGCTATGCTCTGTAGCTTTCTGATTCCCAAAAAGAGCCTTAAATAGGAAAAGAAAAAAAAAAAAAAAGATGGAGACTAAAGTGAAGGCCTTGTAACAAGTTAAGAATGCAACCTAAAAGAGGGCAGTTTTGTTGAAAGTTTTTCTTTTTTCTTTTGATGTTTGAAGGAATTTAACGAGTAACACCCGTCACTTCCCCTCCCATTCCATCTAGTACGGAACCAGCTTGCTACTGCACTTTATAACCACCTGGGGAAATGTGAAAATCCAGAGTCAGAATCTCTGGGGGTGGGGTTTAGGCATCAGGAGCTTTCATAGTTTCTGACGTGTTTCCATTGTGCAGCCAAGTTTGAGAACATGGATTTATGCTCAGCCATTGTTTCATGAAGAGACAACACAGGGATACTGGTTTGAACTTTGAGGAAAGTTCAGCTGTACTTCCATTTTGACAAAATGATTTTGCTTGTCATTAAACTTCCTCTTTCTTTTACCTTTCCACTGAATGCTCAGTTTCATCTCTTTTTATTCTCCCCAAATAAGGTTAACCAGGTAAATTCCTTTTGTATTACCATTTGAGTTTAATCCCATGTAGTCTTTTGTTCTGGTTCATTGCTTTCCTGATTGCTATACTACCAAATCAAAATTAAAACTGCGTATCTGCCAGTCACCTACCAAAAGTGGAAATGCAACCAGAAAATTCACATTCAGGCTTCATTATGTTGTTAGTGGCACATCTTCATTCTTAACAGTATAAGCTTTCCTTTTCTCATGAGGCAAAGATAGGGAAAGTAGAAAATGAAAATAGGAGCAAAAGATTCTTGAACTAACATTGGATTCATATTGGCATAGAAAGGAGGAAACACTGGCTCTCGTGTCCATCCTAGCTACTGTAATCAATGTGGATTCTAGGCCTTTGGTTACAAAATTGAATACTGACCACACCATGATTCCCTTAGTTTAGGTGATGAATGTGCTCTCCTGTCAAATGCATGTGCAATGCTTTACTAAGTTCTCTTCTGCTGGTATATATTCATCTATAAAATATAAAACATTTTTTTGGGAGAGGCCAAGGCAGGTGGATCATTTGAGGTCAGGAATTCCAGACCAGTCTGGCCAACATGGTGGAACCCCATCTCTACTAAAAATACAAAAATTAGCTGGGTGTGCTGGGGGGACACCTGTAATCCTAGCTACTTGGGAGGCTGAGACAGGAGAATCACTTGAACCCAGGAGGCAGAGGTTGCAGTGAGCCGAGATTGCGCCACTGGACTCCGGCCCTGGTGACAAAAGCGAAACTCTTGTCTCAAAAATAAATAAATAAAACATTTCTAAAGCCTAAGATAAAGAAAAATAAGTATGCAAAAAACAAAACCCATAGATCTAAATTTATCATTAGTCAGCAAGAGTCATCCCAATGGACATTTTATCTGTTGCAAATAATCTAATGGAGTATATCAAGTTTTGCTACTTGTGTACTCTTCAATATTGTCTAGATTTTTTTTTTTTTATCATCCTATGAGTTCTTTATTCCAAGATCACTTTACCAAAGGGAACTTTAGGTTTTCAAGTTCACATCCTTTTTTTTTCTTTTCTATTTTTGTTCAGTATTCCTTTCAGTGACTTCAGCACCATACACTTGTCCAGTATAATTTCTGAACCCATATTATCCTCGTTTGCTTTTAAAATAACTTCGTTAGTTAAGTGAAACAAAACCACTGCCAGTTGTCATCTTTAGTAGAAGAGGCAAATAAGAGGGTCTTCATTAACATCTGTTACTAGGTTATACAGTGAAGGAAAGGCAGGTGCCAAAATGCCCAGTTGTCAATACTTCTTCATGTGATTGATCTAGAATGTTCTGGAACTCTGATCAACCACTCTGTTGAAGAGTTAACTCTTACTAAGTTCAGCAGACACTGCTTTCTTTGCATTGGGAAGAGAGAATAAGAGCAGCATGCTTAAGTAAGAAACCACCTGAAGATAAAGACATTATAATTTTGTGATGTGTCTAAAACACTTAGAGCTACTTTAACCATAAGTTCTGGCAGAAACACCACTTTAATGACAAAGTGCTGGAGACACTGATTATTAGGCCTTCAAACACATACACACACACACACACACACACACGTGCGCGCGCGCATAAATAAAACAAAAATAAAAGGAGGTGGGGAAGGAAAGAGTGAGAGCTATCACAGCGATTTGAAATTAAACCTCTATTATTTCAACAGGAAAGAAGAATAAGCTAAGAGTTTACTATCTTTCATGGTTAAGAAACAGAATACTACATAATGACCCAGAAGTAGAAAAGAAACAAGGATGGATCACTGTTGGGGACTTGGAAGGCTGTATACATTATAAAGTTGGTAAGTCTCAAGACATGGAATTGTAAGTTTGGTCTGTTTACTCAATCAGACATATTCAGTTAGGTTTCACTTAGTCTTTTTTATCAGATTGATGATGCATGTGTGACCAGCTTCAGATGTTGCTGGAACCTTCAGCATTATTTTTTAAAAGCCAGATTGATGAAATTGAAAGAGTGCATTCAGAATGAAGTCCTAGGCTCCAGTTTGAATATTTATATCTACTTTCTTCCAAAGACTCATTAAAACGACAAGAATAAAAATGCCATAAGGCTATGAGGACAGTGGGACCAAGAGAAGAGAAGAAATGTCAGTGAATTTAAAAGAGTAGCTGAGTGACTGGAAAAAGACCTAGAATACCAGGAAATTCTGAATTCTGAAGCTGCAGTGAGGAAAATGATCAAAATCAATCCAACAGAACCCGGAGAGGCCCAGGAACTAAGGCCCCAGGGGAATCTGAGGTGGAAGTGGAGGTGTAAGGTGGGACTGAAAATAGAATTGTTAGAAAATTCATGAGCAGCAAGTCTTCTAGAACCCAGTCTCCACCTCTGAGCAGCTAGGCCACTACCTTCCTCTGCTGCAACAGAAGATGAAAGGTTTGCACGGCCAATCTGATGCTGGGAATGCCTGTGAAAATACACACACATACACATCCCTCTAGCCCCTATTTAGCTCCCAAATAGCTATGCCTACACTCTCAAGGAAGAGAATGAAAGAAGTGTCTTGGAGAAAGTAAATGGTCAGAAAGAAAGATGTACAGGTACTAACATTTGAAATGCCATGAAAAAAGCTTGCTGCCTAACTACCCTGAAGTGAAACCCAGCAGTTGATAAGCCCGTCTATACCAAGGAGTGGAGAAATTCACAAATATGAAGGAAACCTAAACAAACAAACAAAGGACATTAGAAGAAACAGGGATAATGAGGAATGGAAGAAAATGTAAAAAGAAAGAAAGGAAGGAAGCAAGAAACTATAATAGCTTTACAGCGATTAGAAAACTTCTTTCTATAAAACAAGAAAAGGGCTGTTAAAAAAAAAAAAAAGTAGAGCAAAGTAGGGGGGAGTCATTTAGAGACCAAGAAAAAATTAAACTAAAAGGTATCGGCAGAAATGAAAGATGTAATAAAAGTGTTAGAAGATAAGAAATTCTCCTAAAGAGTAGAACAAAAAGCAAAGCAAAGAAAATACAAGAAATAAAAAGATCAGTCCAAGTGGTTCAAAATCTAAGTAATGTGAGTTTTAGAAAATAAGAAGTGAAAGGAGAGGAAAGTATTGAAGAAAGAATACAAGAAAGGTATCTAGAACTAAAAGCCTTGAAATCCCATATTAAAAGGATTCCCTGAGTGTCCAGGATACCGAATGAAAGAAAGACTCACAAAAAGACATATCAACATGGTATTTCAATACCTGGGAAATGAGAAGGTCCTCAAAACTGGCAAAGCTGTCGTAATATAAGTAAATAAATAACAAACAGTTTACATACAATAGACCCAGAATAAGAGTGGCCTGGGACATCTCAGCAGCAATATAGAAGCTTAAAAGACAATACAGCAAGGCCTTCCAAATTGCCGACCAAATTATTTCCAACCAGTATTTTATAGCCCTCCTGTGTTAAGAGTTAAGGAGATATATATATATATGTGTGAGTGTGTGAGTATGTATATGTGTATATACATTTACATATACATAGAGAGAGAGATTATAAGGAATTGTTTCACATGACTATACTGTAGAGGCTGAAAAGTCTCAAGATTTTCAGTCAGCAAGCTGATTCAAACCCAAGAGAGCCAAGGGTCTAAGTCCAGTTCAAATTTGAAGGCCTGAGAACCAGGAGAACTGATGGTGTTCCACTATGAGCACTGGCAGGCTCAATACCCAAGAAATGCTGATGCTTCAGTCCAAGTCTGAAGGCCAGAAAAGACTGATATCCTAACTCAACCAAGCAGGAAGACTCGGCCTTTTTGTTCTAGTCTGGTCTCCAAATGATTGCCTAAGGCCCACCCACATTGGGGAGGGCAGTCTACTTTATCAATTCTACTGATTCAAATGTTATTCTCATCCAGAAATACCCTCACAGACACACCCAAAATAATGTTTGACCAAATATCTGGGCACCCTGTTGTCCGGTCAAATTCACATGAAATTAACCATCAGACCATCAAGACATCAGTCAATTTTGAGTACAAAAGAAAGACATTTTCAGTCATGCAGTTCTCAAAAATTTACATTTCATGCACCATTTCTCAGGAAGCAACTGGAGGATGTGTTCCACCAAAATAAATAACTAAACCTAGTAGTCCAGGAAGATGAAGAAAATACCCAGAATGATGGTGAAGGGAACCTGGGGTGACAAGTCTGCCACAGGCCTAGAAAGAAATAAGTCCTGGCAGAGTGTGACAATGCAGGGTTCCAGGAAAGATGCCTCCAAGAAAAATAAAATGGTATAAATAGATGACCTGCTGCGTTTGACCATGTTGAAGGGCATTTATTAGCAGAAAGTTTACATGTGCTTAGAGACAGATACATAGAAAACAAGGAAGTAAAAAATAAAAAAATAAATAAGGGGAAACAAGAAAGGAAATGTAACCATGGTATACTACATACCTCAGTTGTGAATAATAATAATTTTAACACTTGATATTGATTTAATCAAAAATTTAAAACATAGCTATACTTAAGAGTTTACAGGAGTAAATTGTGTGTACATATGTATAAGAAAGAGAAGAAGCTAGAGAGAGAAGGAAATGATACAAGAAATTAAATCCTTTCCATATTACAAAGTCAGTAATGTCTGTGACTGAAAAAAAAAAAAAACAGGAAATAACATTATAATCATGTTATTTAGAAATCTGGAAACAAATTGCTGAAAAGTAGTTGAAAGAGTTGCAAGTGGTTATTTTTAGGGAGCAGGAATCAGCAGGGAGGCAGGGACTTGGTTTTCATAAGCCCTGTAGAATTATTTGGCTTTTTAAAATAGGTACCTGTAAGACTTGTTCAATCCATAGTTGACAAAAATAAGAAAATGTGTGGAGGCTTTTAAAATGTGTACTAAATAAAAATACATTAATTATTTAACATAAAGAATGACAATAAAGGAGCGGCGGAGGAACTTTAGACACCTTCAGTTCAAAGGAGTCCATGATGTGGTCTCAGAAAAGAATGAGACACATTTGAAATTTTAACCAGTCAAGTGGGTCCAATCGTGTGATGACATAATGTTGGTTGAAATCTAATCAAGTGTATTAAATACAGAATGTGGAAACAGAAGGGGCATGCTATAAAGAAGAGCTCAGAAAGCAAGAACTTCCGTGTGTCGTATTCTGCCAACTAGAAAGGGGACTCTATTTTGAAGCAGAGTCTCCGCCTGCCTTTTCTCTAATTTCATTCCAGGCGACCTTCCCAGATAACCTTGACACAATACTAGGAAGTGTTGGGGCTGGCTAGTGAACTTGAAGGTTTGCTGCCTGAGAAGGACATGTTCCTCTCTTCATAACATGCCCTTCACAGTTTTACAAAGGAAAAAAAAAAAAAAAAAAAAAAAGCCCCTGACCTTACAACACAGATAATGTATGTATTGGTAAGTATAAAAGCAGCCTTTGGGTGGGGCACTGTGGCTCACACCTGTAATCCCAGCACTTTGGGAGGCCGAAGCAGGTGGATCATGAGGTCAGGTATTCGAGACCAGCCTGGCCCACATAGTGAAATCCTGCCTCTACCTAAAAATACAAAAAGTTAGCCAGGCATGGTGGCGGGCACCTGTAATCCCAGCTACTTGGGAGGCTGAGGCAGGAGAATCACTTGAACCTGGGAGGTGGAGGCTGCAGTGAGCCAAGATGGCGCCACTGCACTCTAGCCCGGGCAACAGTGTGAGACGCCATCTCAAAGAAAAAAAAAGCAGCTTTTGGAAAAAAATAAACATTTAATGTCTGTAAACGTATGTGGCCACAGCCACATCTACATCTCGCCAGCACTTGGCACACAGCCAGGCCCAGGGAAATCAGTTAAGAAGTATTTGTTTTAAAGAAAGGAATGGATGTTCAAAGGACACAGCATTATTCACAAAGCAGACCACATGTGGAAATGTTTTTCTGTAGCAGGCTGGGCGGCAGTGCAAGCTATTTGCTCCACTATACATTTTTGTTCAGGAATCAGAATTATTTGGTACTTCCAATAGGATATCCTGGAATTCTAACCTTTTCTTGTCCTCAATCTGATAATTTGGCAAAGTATAAAACATACATCCCATCATTCTCACACCAAGTAGAATTCAGATTCATATACATATTTGGTTTTCTTTTGAAAGTAGTGAGCTTCTCTCTTTGAGAGCAGGTCATGTTTTCAGGGGAAAGCAATAGAAACCATTTCAAAGCTGTTTCCTTTTGAGTATTTTGCCTTTATTACTTGGCATTTGTTAGTCCAAAAATTTCTAGTGATCAAATTTTGTGTCCATAAACGAATACTGTATGATTACAGAGCAATAAAATTCATTGCAGGAAATAATGTAAAATTTCTGAATATTATCTCTTGCATATACCTGACAAGTGTTTTTCAAAAACATCAGGCTACAGGAATCCTATTTGACCTGCACATCTACTGTTGGCCCTTCTAACATTGTTGATGTCTTCCTTCTAATCATTGCCGTCCTAACTTTAGTAGGCTGATCTATATCCACACATCTAAAGTGAAATTTAACCAGGGAGCAATATCTGGTAATTCTCTATAAGAAAACTTGAGACCAGCTTAATTTTCAGAAACACTGTTTGCCTTAGTTATCCAAAGAACCACTTGCAGTTTCCACTTTGCTTCCCCTGTGAAATTCCAGCCACAACAGCACTGACATCTTCTTGTAGCACATGATTATTCTACTATGTTCAAATTATTGTGAAATTTTAAAAATATAAAATGAGAATAAAAAAGAAAAGCAAATTGTATATCCAAGAGCCATTTAAAATATTTCTTGATTTATTTGAGCCTATATGTGCTTAGATAAGTTTTTATTTTCAAGATGATTTTAAATTTCTTTAAAAATATGAACCTATTTATTTCTTCTTTCACTCTGAAAATCAGCAAAATCTGAAGGGATTTTTTTCTTTTCTTTTTAAAATGTATTTTAGATCTAGGGGGTACATATGCAGGTTTGTTTCATGGGTAGTTTGCATAATAGTGAGGCTTGGGCTTCCAGTGAACTCATCATCCAAATTGCAAACATTATACCCAACAGGTAAATTTTCAGCCCTTAACCTGCCACTCCCCTTTTAAGAGTCCTCAGTATCTAGATTATTTCCAGCTTTGTTTCCATGTGCACCCCATTTTTAGCTCCCACTTATAAGTGAGAACATGTGTTATTTGACTTTCTGTTTCTGGGTTATTTTACCCTAGGAGATTGGCCTACAGCTCCATCCATGTTGCTGCCAAGGGCACAATTTCATTCTTTTTATGGCTGCATAGTATTCCATGCTGTATATGTAACACAGTTTCTTTATCTAATCAACCACTAACAGACAACTTAGATTGATACCATGACCTTGCTGTTGTGAACAGTGCTGCAATAAACATACAAATGCAGGTGCCCTTTTGATTAAAAAAAAAGAAAAGAAAAGAAAAAGTTATTTTCCTTTAGGATTTACCCAGAAGTGGAACTGCTAGGTAGAATGGTAGTTCTATTTTTAGTTCTTCGAGAAATCTCCATACTGTTTCCCAAAGAGATTGAACTAACTTACATTATCACCAACAGTGTATAAGCATTCCCTTTTCTCTGCAGCCTCACCACCATCTGTTACTTTTTCTGACCTTTTAGTAATAGTCATTCTGACTGGTGTGAGATGGTATCCCATTGTGGTTTTGATTTACATTTCTCTGATGTTTAGTGATATTGAGCATTTGTTCATCTGTTGGTTGGATGCTTATATGTCCTCTTTTGAGAAATGTGTATTCATGTCCTTTGCCCACTTTTTAATAGGATTGATTTTTTCTTGTTGAATTGTTTGCATTCCTTGTAGAAATCTGTTGGATGTATAGTTTGCAAATATTTTCTCCCATCATGTAGGCTGTCTGCTTACTCTGTTGATTGTTTATTTTGCCACATTAATTCAGCTCATTAGCTTAATTAAGTCCCATTTGTCTGTTTTTGTTTTTGTTGCATTTGCTTTTGAGGTGTTAGTGATAAACATGTTGCCTAGGCCAATATCCAGAAGAGTTTTTCCTAGGTTTTCTTATTACAGTTTTGGGTACATTTAAGTCTTTAATCCATCATGCATTCATTTTTGTATATGGTAAGGGATAAAGGTCTAGTTTCATTCTTCTGCATATGGCTAGCCAACTTTCCCAGGGTGTCCTTTCCTCATTGTTTATGTTTGTTGACTTTGTCAAACATCAGTTTGTTGTAGGTATGTGGCTTTATTTCTGGGTTCTCTATTCTGTTCCATTGAGCTATATGTTTATTTTTGTATCAGTGCCATGCTTCTTTGGTTATTACAGTCTTACAGTATAGTTTGATGTCAGGTAATGTGATGCCTCCAACTTTGTTCTTTTTTTTTTTTTTTTTTTTTTTTTGGAGACGGTATAGTCTCGGCTCTGCTCACCCAGGCTGGGTGCTGTGGCCGGATCTCAGCTCACTGCAAGCTCCGCGCCTCCCGGGTTCACACCATTCTCCTGTCTAGCCTCCTGCGCGTAGCTGGCCGACTACAGGTGCCGCCACCTTGGCCCGGCTAGTTTTTTTTGTAGTTTTTTAGTAGAGACGGGGGTTTCACCGTGTTGAGCCAGGATAGTCTCGATCTCCTGACCTCGTGATCCGCCTCTCTCGGCCTCCCAAAGTGCTGGGATTACAGGTTTGAGCCACCGTGCCCGGCTCCAACTTTGTTCTTTTAGCTTAGGATTGCTTTGGCAATTTGGGCTCCTTTTTGGTTCCATATGAATTTTAGAATTGTCTTTTCTAATTCTGTAAAAAATGACATTGGCAATTTGTAGACTGCTTTTGGCAGTATAGTCACTTTAACAGTATTGATTCTTGTTACCCATGAGCATGGGATGTTTTTCCATTTAATTGTATCATCTATGGTTCCTTCATCAGTGCTTTGTAGTTCTCCTTGTAGGGGTCTTTCACTTCCTTGGTTAAATGTATTATCCAGGGGGTGTGTGTGTGTGTGTGTGTGTGTGTTATTATAAATGGGATTGAACTCTTGATTTGATTATCGGCTTGAGCATTATTGATGTAACTGATTTTTGTGCATTAATTTTGTATCCTGAAACTTTACTGAAGTTATCGACTCCTCCAAAAGACTCCTACTAAGTTATAGGAGTCTTTTGGAGGAATATTTAGGGTTTTCTAGGCATAAGATCCTGTCATCAGCAGAGATAATTTCACTTCCTCTTTTCCAATTTGGATGCTTTTTGTTTTTTTCTCGTGCCTGACTGTTCTGGCTGGGACTTCCAATACTATAGGAGTGGTAAGAGTGGAAATTCTTGTCTTGTTCCAGTTCTTAGGGGGAATGCTCTTAGCTTTTTCCCATTCAGTATGATGTTGGCTGTGGGTTTGTCATATATAGCTCTTATTATTTTGAAATATGTTCCTTCAGTGCCAACTGCTATGGATCTTTTCCTAGGTTTCAGGTGAAGAGATGAGCAAAAATAGTCTAATAAACACTTTATGTCATGAAAAGTTATAAAGCAAGTAACTGGAAACTTAATGTCATTTAAGTATATTAAAATTTTTCCTGCCTAGTTTCTTTAGGACTCAGAATATTCTGTCTTTTGAGATATTTTACAAAGAAACTGACTGCCATGTGTACCAATTGTGGATTACAAATTCTCTAAGAATTAGAATCCACACTTAATAGCAAAGATTCAGAAGGCACTTAAAGGATTGTTCAATCTCTCAAGGTCATCATTGTAAATATTGCTTATTATTATATCAGAGACACACACACAGGTAAGAGTATGAAGAGAATGCCAGACAACAGTCTGTTCTTCCATTCATCCATTCAGTAAGCATTTACTGAGTACTACTTTGTGGAGGCAAAAGCATGTGGACACTCAGTCATTGAACTAAGTTTCTGTCCATAGAATTTACAATGCTTAATATTCCACCTTTCTTTTTGTTTGTCTTTTTTTTTTTTTTTTTTCCTTTTGTGGAGAACGGGGTCTCGCTATATTACCCAGGCAGGTCTCGAACTCCTGGGCTCAAGCTATCCTTCCGCCTCTGCCTCCCTGAGAGCTGGGATTACAGGCGTGAGCCACTGCGCCCAGCAATATTCCATCTTTCTGAAGAGTAAAAGGATTTGTCAGTATTCAGAGCCCTTTAAGTCATTAACAGAACCCAAGGCTCCTAACACCCCCTTTCATTAGAAGCATAAACAAGCAATTATTTCACTAACTGTAATTCAAATATAAATAATAAGCAAATGGCAGCCTTTATGTCTGCCCATTTTCTGATTTTTCTACCATCTTGCCATATCTGCTGTCAGCTACTTATGTGTGGGTGAATGTAAACGCCAGGCAAGCTAACATGAAGGAAATTATGCATTCTTATTACAATGAGTATCAACATCTAGACCTAGTGTTAAAGACAGTCCTAAGCAGTTATATCTCCAGATGATGAAGAGAGTCTTCAATATAAGGCAAAGGCCATAAGTGTTCTGCCAACCAAAGTTCGCTAAGGGAAGCTAAATCACTATCTATGACCAAAAAATCCCACACCAGGAACATCACCTTCATGAAGCTAACACCCAACATCAATATTTAAATTTACATATTGTTGCTTATACATTCATTATTAATACAAAGAACTTGAATAACCTGATATACTTTTTAACTCATAATTTTTCTATTACAGTTAAATATGAAAGGATCAAATTTTTGGTGATTGCCTTAAAGAATGCTGTGGAAATATATGCTTGGGCTCCTAAACCGTATCATAAATTCATGGCATTTAAGGTAAGCAGGCCATGTGATTATCTAAAATGTGCTTTTAAAATTTTCAGTTTCTACCCATTAATAAAATAGTCCATATAGACCAATACCAATTTTCATATAGATAATAAACCTGTTTAAAAAGTGTAGGTACTCTCGGTTTTATTATTTCAAAAGTAAAGACTAAGTATTTATAAATGCTATAAAATTAGATTAAAATTTGAGTATGCCTTCCTCCTTGAGATCTATGAGTCATCATCCTCAAGAGGCATTTAGAATGGTTGGTTAGTAGGCATAGCATTGATTATGATCTTATGCAATGATATTTGTTATAAAGCCACCTAAACCAGGGTATTCCCCGATACTTTGTTTGAAAAAGGCAGACAAATGGCAGCACTGAATCTCGGAGTTAAACTGAGTCTCTAAATCTTTTAATCCTCATAAATTTTCTGGATGAAGTCCCTAAAACGCAGGTGATGCTTATATGTCCCCAGTGCTAACTTACGGAAATGACCTAGTTTCTCTGCATTCTTCTATTTTGATTGTGTTTTCATTTTTTACCTTGTCTAAGTTTGTGCCCACCATGGTTGGATTGGTCACTCATGAGATTTGCCAGGAGTGGGATGGGGTTATGCTAGTCCTGTTGACCCCAGCTCATGAAGCTGACACCCGAATACCAGGAGGACCAGTACTTAACAGGCACCCAGATGTGTTCAGAGCCACATAACCTATCCATAGCCCAAGTAAACTTACCTTCTGCTTTCTCTCGCACCTCTGTCTCTCTCAGCTTATGTCTTTCTACTTCTTTGTGTCCCATTGGCTGTTACTTTTTCTCCCCACCTTTATGACTGTTATCTCCCTTTGGTTCCTTATTAATTCTTTTCTGCCACATTCACCATGGAGGGCAAAACTGCCCTTAGAACACTATGTAGGCCCACTTCAGAGCTGAATCACTTCTACCTTGTTCCCTAGTGCAAATGGCTTATTTGTGATGTGCTCAGGAAAATAGATTCATTAATGGAAATGGGCTCCCCTCCATAACCTCACTTTTATGGAAAAAAAAATTGGAATGCATTAGGTTACTAATAACAATTAAGGGATAACTCCTAAAAGCCAAAGGGTCCTGTTCTGCCAAAATCTGTCTCCACAAAAGCTTTTCAATCAACATCCCATTCCCATTCTTGCTCTGAAGTTACTGCCATCATTTTATGACCCAGAGCACATGAGAGAGTGCAAAATGTTCTTTCTGAGAGACCAGATCCAGCCCAGAAAGAGGGAAAAGCAAAGGCAAAGACTTGAACAGGGAAGAGTGGAACTGGCAAGAGGCAAAGCCTTCCCATAGGACAAGGACACGAGGCTTGAGCTTCCTGTGCTGTCAGAATGGTGTTAGCAAAAGATGAGAAGAGAAGGGTTTGAGAGGTAGCAGGGGCATTATAGCTAAGGCAATTGTAGTTTCACAAATGCTGTCCCAGATCTCAAGGCCCAAAGGTAGAGTGTGGTTAAAAAATAGCAAAGGAAAATGGCAGAGGAACACTTGACAGTTAGTTGGGGCTTGGGCTCTGGATTCAAACACAGAGAACTTTCACAAACTTGATAAGACCTCTCTTTTTGCTTTCTAGTTAAACCCAAATAGTCAATGCAAGCCATCAATCTTGTGATGTTCCACTCCCACCTCTTTCTCTACCACCCAAACCCAAGTCTCAGGTTCCAACATTAAGAGAAAGTGCCAATCTTATGCCCACTCATTCGCTGAAGAAGAATCCAAACCAGAGCATGCCCATTAACACTGAACAGGCTGAGAAAACAGCCGGCCTTGGCTGTATCCCCCAGGCTGTCTTTGAAAGGGTAGTTGCTGTGGATGGGCCTCGTTGCTACATGGAAAAGAGAGGGGCCAGAGAGGTGACTGGAAAGGCCAGAAATAAACAGGAAAAAACAGCAGTACCCAGGCACCAGGTCTTTAATATACATTACCATTATCAAAATTTACACCTGTGCACCAGCTTAAACTTCATTGACCTGGAGGACAAAGGGTAGGGAAAGGGGCAAAAATGGATGCTAGACCTTTCCTCCTAGAGCCAGAATATCAACAGACCTAAAACTGAAAGAGAAATTTTCTAGTTTTTCACTTTAATAAAGTTAGGATTAACTTCCTCTAGACAGTGGCTAAAGGAAAAAAATTATTAAGATACCTCTTTGAGTGATGCGGATACTAATGGGGTGATTTTTAAAGTCTTTTGCAGATCTCCAGCACAAGCCTCTGCTAGTTGATCTCACGGTAGAAGAAGGTCAAAGATTAAAGGTTATTTTTGGTTCACACACTGGTTTCCATGTAATTGATGTTGATTCAGGAAACTCTTATGATATCTACATACCATCTCATGTAAGTACCCAGAAGTAGACTTCCAAGGGCTCTGTGTACAACAGCCTGCATGTAGAAAGAGATTTGTTTTGCATAGTTTTAGTAGAAGTCATGCAAACTTTACTAACCAGCAGACGGACTTTAGTTCTTCATTAAGTATACTGCTTTTAATAACTAAAATACATAAATTTAATTTATATGACTTCCTAAAACTGGGGAATACATAATAGAGATCATTTGGCATTTACATGTTGTCTCTTTTGACTTTAGATTAAAATGAATATGATATTTTTCTTTCAAGAGTATGAATTATATTCGGTAGACGAGTTTCCACATTCAGTTTTTGAAGGGAAATTGGTTCATTTTATGTTAGAGAAAGCCAATGGTCAGGTACTAATTTATTGGAGAAAATTCCTTTTTTGCTATTTTTAGTTCCTTTCTTCAGCTTGAGGGTAGTGTGGTATAGTGGAGTCAGACACAGTGGCGCTTGTACTCTGGCTCTAGCATGTATTAGCTTTGCAATAATGGACACAGTAGGCAGCCTCTCCAATCTTCAGCTTTCACATCTGTAAAATATGGATAAAAAGATTTATCCTATAGGATAATCATTAGTATTAAATGAGGTAATGGATCTAAAGCAGTTGGTACAGGGTCCTGCAAATTATATATCTTACTAGCCCTAAAATATTCGTATTACTATCCTGACATATTGCTTGAAACATAACTTTTAAAGGGAAATGCTGCACATGGATTCATTTATTAGGATCAGTGTAGTGTAAATTGTGTGTCCTGTGTGTAATTCCAAGGCTAACATACAGGAGAAACTATCAGGAATGTTTGAAGCTACTGCTGACTGCTATTTTGAGAATTTGAGGACTTTATTCTAATGAAATGTAATAACTAAAAGAGGTTGTTTTAGTATATTACATACACACACACGATTGCCATTCATTGCTGCATTATTACAGCTTTTAACTCATGTGTATGTGGGTGAACACAAGGACTCACAGCTCACATTCCTGCTGAGGCAGCTAAGGCATAACTATGATCATCCTCAACTCTCTTATTCCAATCCATCAAGCACATGTTGGTCAGCCATGGCATTCGCAGCTACGGGGATCACAACATCACATTTCCTTTCCTAGAACAAATTAATATACACTGATTTCAGTAGTGATTTTTTTTTTTTTTTTTTTTTTTTGAGACAGAGTCTCACTCTGTCACCCAGGCTGGAGTGCAGTGGCGTGCCTCGGCTCACTGCAAGCTCTGCCTCCTGGGTTCACACCATTCTCCTGCCTCAGCCTCCCAAGTAGCTGGGACTCCAGGCACCTGCCACCACGCCTGGCTTATTTTTTGTATTTTTAATAGAGATAAGGTTTCACTGTGTTAGCCAGGATGGTCTCGATCTCCTGATGTCGTGATCTGGCCATCTCGGCCTCCCAAAGTGCTGGGCTTACAGGCGTGAGCCACTGTGCGCAGCAATAGTGATTTTTTTTAATGACTGGTAATTCTAAATATTTTTTCTAACCAAGCCATGAATTATTCTGCCATTTGGACACCCAGATAAACAATCCTATTTTTTTTTTCCACAGATTATTCTGATAGGAGTTCATTTGACCCCACTTAAGCCATCTCCATTAGATTCAGCTGGCTTACATTCTCCTCATCTTTTTTTGGAAGTGGTTGTGCTAATAGAAAACACGTTAATTTCAACATCAGCAAGATGTACACAAATCCCAACTCTACCAACAAATACTAGCACAGCTTTGGTCAAGACACAAAGCCCTTCTGAGATGCAGTTTCCTCATCTGTCAACAAAAGCTATCTACGTTGGGGAGCTATTCTGGGTGCTAGAAATTATATATGTAAAGGGCCCCATGATTGGTACATAGTAGGTGTATCATAGATTTACATGTTGTTTTTAGGAACAGGTAAATTGAATTTTTAATCTAGTGACTAAGTTTGATTTGCCAGGGTATTTTACAAGTCAGTGGTTAAATTAAAGCAAATTTCAGTCTTTCGGGTGACAATAAAAATAAACAAAAACCTCTTTTTTGCAGTTCTTAGAGATGAATAGTCAAGGTGTTGTTTTAGTTTTAAAAGAATAATGCTTGGCCTTTCTTTGTCTTCTAGATTCAGGGCAATATCACTCCTCATGCTATTGTCATCTTGCCTAAAACAGATGGAATGGAAATGCTTGTTTGCTATGAGGATGAGGGGGTGTATGTAAACACCTATGGCCGGATAACTAAGGATGTGGTGCTTCAATGGGGAGAAATGCCCACGTCTGTGGGTAGGTTAACCATTCCTTATCTCCTTCAGCAGTTACACCCCCCAAATGAAACGAAAATCAAGAAATGTGAAACAACCATTTGATTCCACACCAAAAAAAAAAAAAAAAAAAAAAAAAAAGTCTGTGAATAACTCTTGTTAAGACTTGCTTTGTCCATTTATCTCAAGTCGTTTGTCATTTTTGTGGTTAAGATGTGAACAGATGCTGTGAGTTATTGCCCATCTAATGTTTTTAATGCAGTTTTGGAAATTCCTTTTGACAGCCTACATTCATTCCAATCAGATAATGGGCTGGGGCGAGAAAGCTATTGAGATCCGGTCAGTGGAAACAGGACATTTGGATGGAGTATTTATGCATAAGCGAGCTCAAAGGTTAAAGTTTCTATGTGAAAGAAATGATAAGGTAAATCCGTTTCAACATTTGCATTAGTGTTTGCATTTTAAGAGACCACCAGGTACCTGTGAAACCTTCATTTTCCTTTATACTGATTTGAATCACATCTGTGTTAAACAATCAATATTATCTTGAAATGGCATTATTTGGTTTGATCCATGTGAACACTCAATATATTATTCACATGTCAAAACTACATAAAAACATCTAGAAATTTCTTGTAAACCTCTTAGAAATTTTTGTGGCCTGAAGGCCTTATGATGACTCAGCAGACACCACAAATTCTCCTAAGCACCTAGATAGAGCAGTTGGCCCATCATTAATCATCTCACAGTGGGTCAACTTTATACTTCCACTTTTAGACTTTTCACAAAGTCACTTTCAAGACCTAACCAATCACCTTATATTCACCTTTAAATCCAAAACATTTGACACGTAGAAATATAAGCTTTTTAAAAATGTCACCCATTCCTTAAGGAACTCACAATCACAAACTCAACTAGTGCCATGTCTTGTGTCATTCCAGCCATGTTTCTTCTGAAATGTCATAGGTGAACTGTTTTCCAGTGAAATTAGCTGTGTCCATCTGGCGTGATCAGTCACCTCAGAGGAGTATTCTGCACCAGTACTGCTTCTCCCTTACCCTCCCTATAGAGTAACCCTGAGGTTTTAGTAGCTAAGCCGTATTGCATTTGTGAATTCATCCTTTGTGGCTGTGGCCAACATAGAAATGCTGTCCCCAAAGCCACAGACATAAATGCCTATAGAAAAACAGTATGATGGGTTGAATTTTTGTACATCCCTTTGTCCACCCCAGTTCCTCAAAGGTCAGGTTGGTCTTAGTTCAACCCTGGTGATGTGGGCCTAAATTATATTCAACCCTGGCCCACTACTTTGACCTAATGTGGTCTGAGTGGACAGTAGCTGCAGGTGGCAAAGATGGTTCCAGCCATTTCGAGTTTCCCAGAAAACAAACATAACCTAGTAAAACTCCAGCTCCTACCCAGTCTCTAAGAATCAAAAAACTAGGAGTAATCTGGGTATGGATACCTACACTCCAATTGAAAACCTACCCTAGCAGGCCTGTTCCAAGCCATGCCACACCCTTAGGAGTAGGCTGGGACCACACCAGTGTCTGGAACCCAAAGTTTAGAGCCAGGGGCACATAACTTGGAGGGAACAGCAGCCCTTTCTTTTCTTCATTGTGGTTTTCCATGGGCCCTCTCTGTCCTCCATTTTGATTCATTGACCCTAAGAGTAGCATTACTTTCATATGTAGCATTAGCTGAATGTCAAGCATTTCCACAGACCTTCCTAAGAAGTTGTTGTTGAGAGACAGCATTCTTCTGAAGAAGCTGTAGAAATGAAGTAGCAGACTTTATACTAGTGACAAAAGCAAATGCCTCGGACCAAAGTTAGGTATTGGCTGACTGAAGGGCTAGGCCACAGCCCAAAATATTACTTTCCTGGGACAGTGGTTCTTTTACATTTAACATTCAGCTCAAGCAAGCAGTAACCCAAATTTTTGTCACGTTTGTCAGTTGTTTGATAAAATGACTTAACAGACTCAGACCTAATGGACTGTGGTTCTACTTGTTAATGCTATGATCTCATTTGCCCTGGGATATACCACCATCAGCAGAGAAACCAAGCGTTAACTCTTGAAATGCCAAAATGAGTAGGCATGAAATACCTTGCCCTGACCACAGTATTTAATGTTTTATCTTAAATTTTAAAATTAAAATCTGAAATTGTATAATAGTAGGCCTAAAACTCCCCCTTGACTTTGAGAATTTGAAGGAATTCCCTTCCTTCCTGAAGTCTACTTTCTTGTCATTTATGGGTGAGAGAAGGGAAGCTTCTGTGCCTTTCTAGAAATTAACAAAGAACCTGTTGGGTCCTAGTCCAGAAATTCAGCACGTTATCCTAGCATGAAACTGCCTTTTAAAAAGTGAACACCCAAAGAGATGTTACAAATGAAGATACAGCCCCTTCAGCATGTCTGGAGACCAATACCACAATAAGGAATAACAACAACCATAGGAATAAAGGCAGGAGTTTTTACGTAGGATGCACGATATCCAAAGGGACTTTATAAACACAGGCCATTGAGTCTTAAGACCTGACACATGGCAAGGATAGGACATGTGAGAGAAAAATGGATGGACGGTTGAAGAAAAGAGGGGAAAAGACCATGCAGTTGAACTAACTTCTTTTTAATTTCAAACAGGTATTTTTTGCATCCGTGCGATCTGGAGGAAGTAGCCAAGTGTTTTTCATGACCCTCAACAGAAATTCCATGATGAACTGGTAACAGAAGAGCACTTGGCACTTATCTTCATGGCGTTATTTCTAATTTAAAAGAACATAACTCATGTGGACTTAATGCCAGTCTAGAGGCAGAATCAGAAGGCTTGGTTGAACATATCGCTTTCCCCTTTTCCTCTCCCTCCACCCTTCCCAATACAGTCCATCTTTCAATGTTGCAGCCTGGTTGAGAAGGAGAGAAAAAGGTGGCAGGAATTTCCAGGAGATCCCCAAGAATGCTGCCTTGTCTGTGGACAAAGATGGACCATGTGCCCTTCAGAGTTAGGGATAGAAACAAATATTGTGTGCTCTTAATGATTAAGCTGTGTTATGGTGGGTTTTCAGGTGTTTACCTTTTTTCTTTACCCCTTTACTCTGTAAGAATGGGGAAAGAATGCATACTGAGAAGATGAGTCTGTTTTTAATTCTGTCTGCCTACTAGTTTTAAGTATATGGTATGCTGTAAAATTTCCAATTTCCAGTGATGACAGACAGCACAATAAATGTACCTTATCTCCTTACGCTGAAGGCCATAACTACATAGTGAGGTAATTTAAGAACTCTCTTGCCTTCACCAACCCAAAAGGTTGCTTTTTGATAGCAACTGGCTAATGAATTTTAAGAGAAGAAAATACTAGTTTTCCCCTCTTTTGGGAAATAGATTTTAAATGGCTAAACTACTAGCCTTAAAACTACTAGTCTAATAAAGTCAACTACCACTTTTGTGAATCTGACAGGCCATATTTTTATATGGCCCTTTACAGAATAGAGTGTGTTGAATAGGATACTAATGCCATTGAGTTGAGCTGGCCTAGCGATTGAGGGATTCTCTAACACAACTTTCCCTCAGCTATTATGCAACAGATCAGGGCAAAAGATGGGATGACAGATGGGGTCAGACAGAAAGAGCTTCTGGGAAACAAGCTTACATATTCTTTTTTAAAATGCACAAAGCCCCCCCGGCTAAGAGGTCACTTGGTTTGGGCTTCATTAGGACTGAGACTTTGTTGAGTTGTTTCTGGGAATTGGGGAGTGGATGATATTCAGGCTCTCAACATTCCCAGCGCTCTCCTGAGGGTGCCACTTTGTCAAGATGAAAACTGTGACTGAAAAAATTAATAATAAATGTTTCTGAGCTGCCTGCGTTCTCCCTGGGTGGGTGAGAGAAGGGACTAGACTCCTAAGCCTGCCTCAGATACAGGAGGCATCATTGGCTCCAATTTTAGAGAACTTGAAAGCAAGGCTTTGGACAAAATTTTGAGACCCTAATCACTTTACCTTCCTTCAAATTACCCAACATATGGTAAACAACATTTGTGCAGAAATATGTATGTATTTAGTTCAGGTTGACTTGTGTCCTTATAAACTCTTACTCAAATGATTTGAACTTCTACGTGACTGGGGTTTTTTTTTCCAAAGCTACAAGCATGGCCGCCTGTGGTATCAAGGTGTTGCAAACAATATCTGTGTTGCGCTTCCTGTTTTAACCTACCTCGTTTTGTTTGTTTTTGTTTCACTGTTCATCACAGCAGTGTTATCTCCAGGAGACATATAGAGAGCTCAACTGGCAATCTCAGGTGCATTTAACAATTTTAAAACAAAACAGTAGTTGACCAAATTTTTCTTCTTACAAAATTGGAGGTGGGGAAATCCAGTGACAAAACTAATGTGGCTTGTTTCTGGAGAAAATAATTACTGTAAATGGATCAAAAAAAAAAAAAAAAAAAAAACTATGATTTTGCCTAAATACACAAGCAGCTGATGTACTATTAATGAGAACAAAATACCCATTAGGAAAATTGAATTGAGTCATTTCAATCTAGTGGTTCGGGCAAGGTGGGGAAGAGAAGGGGAAACATTCTACTTTCTGTATTACATTATTCCCCTCCTGAAAAGGTGGTTGTTATTTGCATTTATTTAAAGCAGGTAATATGCAGGAATGTAACCGAGGATTATCTTCAGGCACTCAGCAAGATATCCTCCTCATGGTCCCTTTAGCTCTCAAAAGCAATGAAATCCTCCTGTTCTCATTTTTACTGCTGCGGTTGTGCTGCTGAACAATACTGTCTTCTCAAATTCCATGCCACAAATTCAGCAATAACTTTTTGGATTGAATTTCACAACTACTGTAATTGGATGCTGATGTGGACAAAATATATTGATTTCGATTTCATTCCCAAATGTGATTGCCACCAGCTCTTTATATTGCTGCTGTGGTATTTTAAACCAGAAGCTTCTTTAAATTATGTTGCAAACTGATCTTTGTTTTTATGTTTTGTTTGTTTTTATTTCTAAGTGATAAGTTTGAAACACACAGCTTTAAATGATTTTTTTATTATGGGATTTTGGGTACAGTTAAGAAATAAAAGGGAATCATTGTGTTTAAACATAAGGTAGTTTGTGAATGTATTTTTTAAAATCTAGATTCATTGAAACAAATCATAAGAAAACAATATTAATGCAGTCTTGTTTACAGTATGTACAGTGACATAACATAGAACATGAGCTTTTCTGGTGCCAACAATAAAACACAGACGTTAAACATCAAGCCATGCCTTTTATATTTTTGTACTAATATTTTACACTGAGTACAAGGCAAATCCAAATTTAAAAGGGCCCCCCGGAAATCCGTGCTCTTTAAAAGATAGATATTTAAAGAATTCATTGAAGCTTTTATCTTCAAAAATAAAGTTCCCTCCAGCAAGACAGACCCCAGCCCTGACGTAAGGAGGCCTAGAACATGCACACTATATCAGAATGGTGCCCTTGTGTCTCAGCCAAACATTTTGAATAGCCTTAATTCTTTTGGGGGGTAGGGGAGGAATGGTTGCTTTTCATCCATTTTTACAGCATCTCAACAACAAAAAAAACTTTCATTTTGATCTTTTATAGGTGATTTTGTCTCTAGAAATTGGCTTATTTTATTTTATTTTCCTACAAAGAGAAACTGGAGAAACTGAGCCCTCCCCTCAGAGTAAGTTTCAATAGATCTGCCAGTTCTTACAGCTCTAAATTAATAATGATCCAGTAAAATCTACTGAGCCTGCCCACACCATAGTCTGGGTCTGGGGTCTGACAGGTGACCATCATTCCTGGGGGCCACTCAAGGATACTGTAGCATGGATTCCTGGATCCAGTCGTGGCAGGAATGGATGCCCTGCGAAGTTCCTTCAAATAAGGAGGCTCTTCCCCCTGCCAGTTCCAGCCAGACCACTGTCATACCACACAATACATACACAATAATGACGACAGCTTTCACTAAGTTCCACATAAAAATCAAACAGCTCTAGTTTAGATCTCATTATTTTTCTTGGAGACTTCTAAACAATCCTTCAAGAAGACCTAGAACTACTATTTTTATTAAACAGGGTATATTAAGTTATGGGTGAAATCTCACAAGGCCACCTGGACAGGGGCTCCATTTTTCTAACACTTCGACATTGTTTTCTATGGTGCACTCCTAATATACTTTGCATCAAGTACATGTTTTTTAAAAACACCTTAGTTCCTGGTTGGCAAAACCTACTAACAATTTTTTGTCTGTTCTTGTGACTCATTGGTAATCGGTGTCTCTGGTCCCTCCTGTCCAGTAGATTAGAAAGATGTGAAATTCAAGCCAGGACCATTTTGGTTTTATCCACTGCCAGAAAAGGAAGTGGCTAAAGTCTCACATTCCACAAAGTTTAAAAAAAAAAAAAATGCTTTCCCTACTATTTTGTGTACCAGTTCCCGTCACTGTATTCTTGAAACGTGGAAGAGCTCTTTGTGTTAACAGTGTGTGCTGTCTTTGAAAGTCTGCTTGAACAAGCATCACTTGCATTTGTGCTGATTGCTTTAAGATGTAAGATGTGCTACATTATTTTTAAGAAAGAAGATAGTTACTGATAAAACTTTAATTTTAACCTACTGCAGAAAAACATGAGAAAATCCACGGCATGCTGATAACAATTCTGAATGACCCTACTATGCTCTTTATATTCCAGAATCACCACTGATACCATGTTCTGATCATTTCAACAGTCCCTAACTTGTTAGTTACCTTTTAGTTCATTCTTCAGAAATTTAAATCTAACCAAATCAAGCAAAAACATAACCAACCAACCAAAAACTGACCTCCCCTGAGACTACAAAGTTGTAACATAAATCTAAAATCCAGAAGTCTAAATTTGATTTAATTTACCTGCTAATATTTCTCATAAATGCCACTATATTTTCTCCTTGGTCACTATATATCAGGAACGCTAAAGTAAGCTGTCCTTTCATGGATCTTAAATAAATTGGGTGTAAAATTGATCACTTCTCAGGAGTCCCAGCAAAGAAGAAAACCTCTTGAGACTTTGCAAGTTCAAAACTGACAATTTGTATATTTCTACCAAACATTTTCTAGGTTGTTTTTATTTCTACACCATTATTCTGGGAATTCTTCCATAGATAACTAGAATATTCAACAATGTGCTTAGCATTAAACAGTGTGAGGTCATAATCCTGTGCTTTGGACTTTATTCTTCTAGACCTACCATTCCAGGAAGTGCTAGGATATACCAAAATAAAATCCCCACAGACGCATTTTAAACAAAATCCCTGAGTAATATATTTGAGTTTTTTTAAATCTAGATCAAAATCTTGGACTCTTCTGAGTCCATGATGACGAATGTTTGGGTGAAAAGTAGAAAATACAGTTAAAATGTCCAAAAGTTTATAGATTTTTGAGTTCATGTACATATCTTTAAACTCACTCCTTGCATGATAGGGTTTGGTTTTAATGGTTTATTTTTATCAGCACCAAGTTGCATTGCACTACTGAGGCTGAACAAATGCTGGTGGAAAGGTGAGTTTTCATTTCTGGCAATGGATCATTATTTGTACATCGTAAATATCATGCCCAGCTACCCCTTTCCCTTATCTCTTTCCCTTGGGTAAATGTTAAGGAATAGTAATACTTACTATGGTATGTTTAAGAAACCTTGGACATTACCCTGAATCAAAATTTCAAATGTCAGGTGACAGCAGGAAACAAAAGATTACAACTTGAATGAGTTTTTTAAATTGAATGTTGTAAAACTATTTTTGAACATTTATTTATGTTAATATAACCGTAGAAAGATGCCAAATGTGTAATATCAGAAAGGGAAACTACGATTTTGCTGTGCCTACAATTGTTTACATTTTTTAAATCTCCAGTTTTCAAAAGTATTTTAAATTGTCAAAAATTTGCTAAAACTGGATTGTAACCTCACCTGAGAATGAGAGAAGAAAATCTTCCTGGCATATTTTCCAGTCTGAAACTTTTGGTTACTTTCGGGTATTTTTTTTTTCTTGCATACAAAAATCATTGAGAAAGTACTTTCTACAGTTATTCCAAGCAGTCATTAAAAATAGGTTTTCCCACACGGTCACTACCATGCCCTGGAATATAATATGCTATCTTTGTCAAAATATGAATAATAAAACATTAATAGTAGGATGCCTCCTTGTTCCTCATTGCCACTTCCAGACTGTTCTCCCTTCCTCCTCCTGAACACTCACTGTTTTGAAGCTGTTGACATTAGCCTCTCAAGTCCCTACATTACCCTATTTTACTCCTTCTCATTGCTCAAGAATTTTAGCTTTTGGCTCATTGTTGCTCTCTTTACCACCACCCTGTCATCATTCTTGAATATTTCAATACTCACTTGAGAGTCCTACAAATACCCTGGCTTCTCAGTTCCCTGATCTTGACCAGTGAAACTTATCATTATTAATTACTACATCAGCTCCTTAAGTGAAAGCAGACAATTCTCATTCGCTCTAAGTACATCCCATTCAACCTCACCAAATAAAGATAATTGCCCCAGAAACCGAATCCTCTCTTCTGCATCCCCTATTCTATCCTATTTCACTGTATTCTGAATTTCACTGTATTCTGCAGTGTATCTCGCTATGTTCTGTATGCTGCAGTATCTCCAGTCTTAAACACCCTCCTTGGCCCCATTACCCTCTCTAACTGAAATGGCCCAATAGTCCCATAGACAGTTGTTTTTGCTGTTAAAGCTTGAAACTTGTATTTGTTTTCCTTTAGTCCTCTCAAAAAATTATCAAAGAACTAGAACTCATCAGATCACAGCACCAGATGCCCTCTTGCCCCTCCCTAGTTCCTGTTTTCTTACACATTGTTACATTTCTTCCCTGCTATATAAATGCCTAGTTTTGGTCAGCCAGGGAGATGGATTTGAGAGTGAGCTCCCATCTCCTTGGCCGCAGCACCCAACCAAAACAAAGCCTACTTCCTTGGCAATACTTGTCATCTCAGTGATTGGCTTTCTGTCTGGCAAGCAGCAGGATCTAGACCAAACCTAGTGTTTCAGTAACATAACTACTATCTTATTTATCTGCTTCTCTTCACAGAAAAACTCTCTAGGGGGAACTGTGTATACTTACTGTCCTAAATTACTCTCCTCCCTTGGTCTTTTGAACCAACTCAAATCAGGCTTTCATCTCTACCACAGCGGCTCTTGCTAAGGACACCAGTGACCTCCATGCTTTCAGTTGCAATGGTTAGGTCTCTGGCTTCATGCTGCTTGAGTTATCTGCAGTCTTTGACACAGTTAATAATTACTTCCTTCTTGAAATGCTCTGGGACATCTTTCTCCTGTTCTCTCACCTTCCTGGCCACTGCTTCTCAATCTCCTTGGCTGACTTCTTTGAATGCCCCAGTCCTGGGCATCCCCCTCTAAGTGATCTCTCCCAGTCTTGGGGCTTTAAAAACTATATACTTACAACACCCACATTTTAATCTCCAGACCCAACCTCTTTCCTGAATGCCAAATAAATCTGGCATAAAAGTATGTCTGATTTCCTATGAAGTACCTTCATTTGGATGTGTCATTGGCATCTAAAACTTGACACGTTCACCCATCAATACACAGTAGTCCTGTCTTAGTCATGGTTTCATTTTCCTTGGTTTCAGTTACCTGCAATTATCTGCAATCTAAAAATATTAAATTGAAAATTCCAGAAATAATCCCTAAGTTATAAATTGTGCACCGTTCTGAGTAGTGTAATGCAATCTTGCTCCATCCTGCTACATCCCACTCAGGACACAAATCATCCCTTTGTCCAGCATATCCATGCTGTAAACACCACCTTCCCCTCAGTCACTTTGTAGCCATCTTGGTTATCAGATAGACTGTCATGGTATCACAGTGCATGTGTTCAAGTAACCCTTATTTTACTTAATAATGGCCCCAAAGTACAAGAGTACTGTGCCTAATTTATATATTAAACTTTATCAGAAGTATGTATAGATAGGAAAAAAATACTATGTATAGGGTTCAGTATTATCCAGTTTCTGGCATCCAGACTGGGTCTTCAAACTCCCCCTCAGATAAGGGGTACTACTGAACTCCCATTGCAATCCTCTCTGTGCCAGTAAATGGCAGCTCCATTCCTTCACACCAGAAAATATTGTTATCCTTTACTTTTCGCTTTCACATACCACATCGAATCCATTTGTTTTTAAATCCTGTTTTCCCTAGTTTCAGAATATACCCACAATCCACTCTGGGTCCAAGCCACTTCTTGCCTGAGATGATGATGTTAAAACATATACCAGGTTATGCCACTTTTCTGCTAAAGTCCCTTAATACCGTCCCATCTCACCTGCAATGTCAACATCCTTACAGTGGTCTATAAGGGTATTGTGATAATCTGTCCTACTTTTGGCCCCACCTCGGCTGCCACTGCCACTTCTCTGACCTCATCTACTAATTCTTTTGTCACTTTGCTAAAGTCACACTGGCCTCCTTGCTTCACCCAGAATACCCTCAAAGCATGTTCTGTCTCAGAGTCTTTGCCCTTGCTGTCAGTCTCAAAACTTCCCCCAGATGCCTACATAGCTGACTCCCTCCCTTCCTTCAGGTCTCTGTACAAATATTCCTTTACTGTCACAGACCTGTGTCAAATAACTTCTCATTCCCCCACTCATTTTCTGCTTCATTGCCTTTCATAGTACTTATAACCATATACTTTGCTTACTGGTCCATCTCCAGTGCTTTGAAGAATGCTTGGCAAACAGTAGTCACTCAGTAAATATTTGTTGGATGAAAGAATGAAAGAAAATAATAACAGAGCTTTGGAATTTTTTAAAGGATAAAAAACTATATGATTCATTTCAGTTTCAAAATAAAAAAAAAAAAACACTGTCTCCAAAGTTTATATCATAAAAGCATAGGTTTGATATCACATAGAAAATAGAAAACCCTATAGATTTTCTTTCCTGGAAGGCTATTGTGGATGGAAGACACCGGGCTATGACCCTGGCTATACTTTCTTGCTCCATGAATCATCTTAACAGGCCAAGTTGCAGGATTGTAAGAGGGGCTGTCATATAGAACCATGAGAAAAGCAGTATTTCAAAACTCTTACATTTTTACAAATAATGATCCATTTTAAGCTATTGGCATTGCAATAAATGCAGTTATTGGATGTGGTTGAGATTCTGAATTTTGTTTTCTAGTCTAAATGTTTAAAAAACCATGACAATTCTTTTTTCTGAAACAAGAAGTAAACAGTGAAAGTCTCCTCCTGCCAAATGCAGCTTGAAGACAGCCTAATGACCTTTGGGTCTTAACAATCTTCCAACGACAACAATTCTGCCTCTCTGGGAAGCCTCTAACATCTGTATATATTCAGCTCCACCGAATGTTGCATGAAGTTTCATTGTAGAAAACTGACACATGCCTTCTGATTAATCTGTTGTTTCACTCAGTCTTGTAAAGGGCACAGCCTGTAGTTTCCATTTGTTCAACCATGTATTTTCCTGCTCACTTAATAAATCTTTTTTAAAATAAAGAAGGAAGATAATGAAATGATGTCATATGAAGCAATATAACAGTGAAAGAGAATTTTTTTTTTTTTTGGTCCTCATTACTTTTTGTCGTCTTTTCCACAAATCTGTTGAGATTAAGGATAGTGAGTAATTCATGCTAAAGAAGCCAGGATCAAGGTCTTATCCTAGGACCAAAAGCATTTTGGAGTTCCATGGTGCTTAGTTACAGATTCCTGAGGTCCTCATGAAAAATGCAGGACATTAGTTTCAGGGATAGATGGAAAATACGAAAAAGATGCTAAGAAATAGGACAAGGTGTCACAGTCATTGTGAACAATCTAGATTATCACAAACTCCAGTTAAGATACAAAAACATTTTCATAATGAGTTCTCTGTATGTGAAAAAAATAATATTTAAGTGTTGGTTTTAAAATTGTCACTCAACAGTTTAAATACATGTTTTTATATTTTCATAAGCAACTAAATCCATGTTCTATGACATTAACAATTTGATATAGGGTCATCTCCCTCCCAAAATCAGTCATCTTCATTTTCAAAGTTCAATGTTAATTTACCCATAAAGTCATGAGCACAGGGATCAGCAGCATCATGGTCTGACGAACATTTTCAGCATGGTACCCAGTGCTCCATGGATCTCAGGTTATCTTTTATTATTAAACTCATTTAATAAGAGAGATGGCAGTTGAAAAATTGAAGGATTTAGAGCTAGAAGGCATCACTGGAGCAGAAAGAAACAGCATAGCCTTCAGGTCAACTTGATATTCTTCCCCCATCTCATTCCTTCTCACTAGAATAGCCATTCATAATTGGAAGCCTAGCCAGCTCAGGCCAAAGTTATCATTAGTCCAAGGAAAATGACCAAAAGGACAGCATAGTGAGTTTTCTATAAAAGCTCATTTAAAGATCGTCTTATTTGGAGATGGTGTGCCCTCATTTTAGTGTTACAATGTATTTGAGAGCTGATGCTGATAATAAATGGCTATTTTATTAAATGCTCTAGTTTGGCAAAATTAAAAGTTTACAGTTTTGTTCTTCACAAGATTTGGGGTTGAGTGGGTGTATTATTAGTCCATTTAATCACTACTGATAAAGACATACCCGAGACTGGACAATTTACAAAACAAAGAGGTTTATTGGACGTACAGTTCCATGTGACTGGGGAGGCCTCACAATCATGGTAGAAGGTGAAAGGCACATCTCACATGGCAACAGACAAGAGAAGAGAGCTTGTGCAGGGAAATTCCAATTTTTAAAACCATCGAATTTTGTGAGATTTATTCACTATCATGAGAACAGTACAGGAAAGACTTGCCCTCATGATTCATTCCCTTCTCACCAGGTCCCTCCCACAACACATAGGAATTCAAGATGAGATCTGGGTGGGGACACAGCCAAACCATATCATTCTGTCCCTGGCCCTTCACAAATCTCATGTCCTCACATTTCAAAACAAATCATGCCTTCCCAACAGTCCCCCAAAGTCTTAAGTCAGCATTAACCCAAAAGTCCACAGTCCAAAGTCTCATCTGAGACAAGGGAAGTCCCTTCCACCTGGGGCCTGTAAAATCAAAAGCAAGTTAGTTACTTCCTAGATACAATGGGGGTTCAGGCATTGGGTAAATACAGTCATTCCAAATGGGAGGACTTGACCAAAACAAAGGGGCTACAGGCCCCATGCAAGTCCAAAATCCAGCAGAGCAGTCAAATCTTAACGCTCCCAAATGATCTCATTTGACTCCATGTCTCACATCCAGGTCATGCTGATGCAAGAGGTGGGTTCTCATGGTCTTGGGCAGCTCTGCTCCTGTGGCTTTGCAGGGTCCAGACACCCTCCCAGTTGCTTTCATGGGCTGGCATTGAGTGTCTGCAGCTTTCTCAGGCGCACAGTGCAAGCCATTGGTTGATCTACCATTCTGGGGTCTGGAGGACAGTGGCCCTCTTCTCACAGCTCCACTAGGTGGTGCCCCAGTAGGGACTCTGTTTGGGGGCTCTGACCCCACATTTCCCTCCCACACTGCCCTAGCAGAGGTTCTCCATGAGATCCCCACCCCTGCAGCAAACTTGTGCCTGGGCATCCAGGTGTTTCCATATATCCTCTGAAATCTAGGTGGAGGTTCCCAAACCTCAACTGTTGACTTCTGTGCACCCACAGGCTCAACACCACATGGAAGCTGCCAAGGCTTGGGGCTTCCAACCTCTGAAGTAATAGCCCAAGCTGTACTTTGGCCTCTTTTAGTCACAGCTGGAGCAACTAAGACAAAGGGCACCAAGTCCTTAGACTACACACAGCAGAGGGACCCTGGGCCTGGCCCACAAAACTATATTTTCCTCCTAAATCTCTGGGCCTATGATAAGAAGGGCTGCTACAAAGGTCTCTGACATGATTTGGAGACATTTTCTCCATTGTCTTGGGGATTAACATTTGGCTCCTCATTACTTAGGCAAATTTCTACACCTGGCTTGAATTTCTCCTCAGAAAATGGGATTTTCTTTCTCACTGCATTGTCAGGCTGCAAATTTTCTGAACATCTATGCTGTTTCCCTTTTAGAACTGAATGCCTTTAACAGCACCCATGTCATCTCTTGAATGCTTTGCTGCTTAGCCAAATACCCTAAATCATCTCTCTCAAATTCAAAGTTCCACAAATCTCTAGGGCAGGCAAAATGCTGCCAGTCTCTTTGATAAAACATAACAAGTCACCTTTGCTCCAGTTCCCAACAAGTTCCTCATCTCCGTCTGAGACCACCTCAGCCTGGATTTCATTGTCCATATCATTATCAGCATTTTGGTCAAAGTCATTCAACAAGTATCTAGGAAGTTCCAAACTTTCCCACATGCTCCTATCTTCTGAGCCCTCCAAACTGTTCCAACCTCTGCCTGTTATCCAATTCCAAAGTCACTTCCACATTTTTGGGTATCTTTTCAGCAGTGCCCCACTACTCTACTGGTACCAATTTACTGTATTAGTCCATTTTTATGCTGCTGATAAAGACATACCCAAAACTGGGCAATTTACAAAAGAAAGAAGTTTATTGGACTTACAGTTCCACATGGCTGGGGAGGCCTCACAATCATGGCAGAAGGCAAAAGGCACATCTCACATGGCAGCAGACAAGAGAAGAGAGCTTGTGCAGGGAAACTTTTTTTTAAAACCATCAGATTTTGTGAGACTTACTCACTATCAAAAGAACAGCACAAGAAAGACCTGCCCCCATGATTCAATCACCTCCCATCGAGTCCCTCCCACAACACATGGGAATTCAAGATGAGATTTGGGTGGGGACCCAGCCAAACCATATCAGTGGGGGAAACTTCAGTTTTCTTGTTGAAATTTTTCCTAGCTACTAAAATCTAAAAATATATGGTAAAACTGCTGTAGAGAACTTTTATAAAAGTCCAGACCTTATTTCAGCATAGAAATATACTGCCCATCTCAAAAATTGATAGGAAAAAACCCAAGAGCATCACCCAGCACTGGAAACAAAGCAGACACCCTGCCTGGTGTCCACAATTTACAGTTATTTAGCTGTACTTCATCAAGTAAGTGGAATTTTAAAAAGCTCTACAGGCTTTAGTGCCACTACAGTGGATATGCTGTGAAACAGAAGACACAGTAAAACTTAGAAGTCATAAGCTAACTGGATCCTAGTTACCTCATTTGCCAAAAGAATTCATTCCCAATTTTTAAAAGTATGAGTTTACCTCCTATCTACCCAGAAACAGAAAAGTAACAAAAAGTTTAGTAACACATTTAAATAAAGCTGCATTTTATAAGCCACATTCATTTTTTAAATAATTACTTATACATATGAATCCTTTATTTAGTCTAAAAACAATGCCTGGTATACAGATGGGGTATTGGACCCCTTGATATAACACCCAACCCCCAGTCTTGCTGAAGTCCCTATCCCATGGTTTGGAAAATGTTTAACTGTAAATATTTTCCCTGAGAATCCCCTTTTTGTTTTGGTTGTGTTTTATGGCAGTGTTTTAATGTGGATAACATGTTAATGGTTGTTGTTTCAGCTCATTTTAATCAGGCTGCCCTTATCACCTTTAGATGTCAGAGAATTCAGTATCATCATCATATTTTTTTTACCGTTTATATGCCATCTTATTTTTTAAAACATTTGAGGCAGCTATAATCTGGCTTCTGAGGAGCCACTAAAGCAGTATATACTATCTACGTGAAGGAAAGCAAAGTAGCCATTTATCTATCAGCTGTCTATTCTATAACAGGCCTCACACTGGATGCTGAGGCAGAAAGAGCTGATGGAGAAATGATCTCCCAAGGTTGCAAGGGAGATGAGGAAGGCAGAAGACATGCACAGAGACAATGACAAAAAGCAGAGTCAGTCATTTGACAGAGGATTTCAAGGATTGCATGGAACAAAAATGAAGGAATATGACCTTCAGAAGACATTGGGAGAGGAAAAAAAAAGAGAAAGGCTTTCCAGCCAGAGGGAGCAGCTTGAACAAAGGCACAGAGGAGTAGAAGAGCATGTGGGTAGAGAAAGGGGAAATCATTCAATATGACTAGAGAAAATGCTAATGGAGCAGGAAATTTGACTACAATAATGTTGTCAAAAGACAACATTACAACAAATTTAGTTTAAAGATCTTAATTGACTTTCATTCTCAGTTTTAGAATTGGGCAGCCCTCACTCAAGACCAGAACAGGTTTTAAGAACTCTGGGCCTGCAAAGTGCTCAGATGACATTATGGACAGAAAACAACAGTGACAGCTTACTCAGTGTTTTTCCTCACTTGAACCAGCTGGCGGCCAATCAGTTGAAATTAAACTGCTGTGATTGCCTAAGACTCAGCCACGTGTTGCAAGAGCATACTTCTAAGATAGAACTTCAGTTAACCTGTGTACCAAGCCAGATTTCAGTCTGCCATGTAAAGCCTCAAGCACAGAGGTATCCTCAGGCTTAAACTTAATTCAACAACGTATAGCATTCTCTCTTGACTCCTATGCCCAACCTCCTGACATATGCCACAGGGCTTTCCTGATTCAGCCAGTGGCCTGACCTCTGGTGGGCAATGTTTGATGAATGAATAACACCATTTATTAGGAATGGCCAAGATTATCACGTGTTGGTAGTAGTAGCTCCCCATCCCACCCCCACTCCCAATTTCTTTCCCCATGAGTGAATCATTTCATGCATATAATTCTAGGCATCTTTTTAGTTGCTTCCTATAAAACTAATCCTTCAAATTTCCTTGCTGAACCTCAGCTTTGATGCATGAAGCTGCTGTATGGTCCTACTAACCCAAACTTTTCTGATCATACGAATCACCTGAGTGCTTGTTACTAAGGCAAACTTCTTGACCATCCTCATCCTGCTGTGAGCAGGAATCTGTCATTTTGATGCCCATAGTCCTAGACAACCTCCAATCACAAACTTGAAGAAACTCTACACTTCTGGAGTTTTTCCTTCTTCTGCTCTGAACAATTCTGCATTTTTCCAGCCTATATAGACATCAAAAGTTATGTCCAAACAACCACCTCTTTCTCATGTTGTACAGGCATCTTAGTGGCCATCATTTGTCCCAAATAGGGCTTTTAGAAGAAAGGATAGAGTCTGCTGGACCAGCCACTGGGGCCATCTGGCCCATTGACCTTGCTCCTCATCTACATTTAAACCTCCTGGATGGGCTTCATCACTGGGGGGCACACCCCTCCTGGCAGCTGGGAGCTCTGCTGTCCATCACCAGGCCTGAGTTTCCTCAGGGATTCTACACTGTAACATGTTACCTCTGCTCAGAAGACTGCTAAGGACACAAGACACCTACCTGCTCTTATAGGCAGATCATTTTCTTCTTTTTTCTTGAATTTAATAATATCTTTTTTTTAACTCCCTGAAAAGCACATTTTATTGCTATTATTTCTGCCTTATTTTCATGTACTTTGCTCTACTTATATTGCTTTTAACTGTTTTTCTTTTTTCATGTTTACCTCCTTTTGATTTGTCATTTTCAAACATTTATTTTACCATCCTTTTATTGTCTCTTAGTCTTAGGTTGAGATTAAAAAATTTATTACTACTTATTTACTAACATTTATTTTTTATACATGTCTTCTGATTTCTTTTGGCTTAGCTATTTACTGTTTTGCACTTGTTTTTGCTTTGTCTCTTATTTGATAGCCGTCAATTCCTACTTCTTTGTGACTTTGAATTCTTCATACTTCACTTTCCTTATTCTTCAAACATTTTATGCTTAAATTTCTGAACTTAACTTTGTATGTTACTTGTTTTAATCCTCTTTCTCTTTTATTTACATTTTATCTCTAAGTTTTTGTTGTTGTTGCTGTTGTTTTTGAGACGGAGTTTCACTCTTAGACCCAGGCTGGAATGAAGCAGCGTGATCTTGGCTCACTGCAACCTCTGTCCCCCAGGTTCAAGCAATTCTCCTGCCTCAGCCTCCCAAGTAGCTGGGATTACAGGCACTTGCCACCATGCCCAGCTAATTTTTGTAGAGATGGGGCTTTGCCATGTTGGCCAGGCTGGTCTCAAACTCCTGACCTCAGGCGATCCACCTGCCTCTGCCTCCCAAAGTGGCAGGATTACAGGTGTGAGCCACCACACCTACCCTATCTATAAGTTTTTAATCTATGCTTATGTTCTTTTTTACTCAAGTTTTTGGTTTGTTTCACTGGTTTCATCTATTCCTTGCATGTTCTAATTATGTTTTAATCAGGTATGCTAATTATTTTTCATCACATTTTAAATTTTTTCTCCCTAATTTTAATTTAGAGCTCATCCTATTTAACTGCCTCCTTTTATGAATGGAGACACGGAGACTAAGAGAGAAATAACTTGCTCAGGAACTTGGGGTGGAGGAGTTGTGGAATCTAAATAAGAAGCCAGCTCTTTTGATTACCAGTCTAGTGTTTTTTCTATCAAACTGCTCCAATAACAATGACTGGATGAAGAAAAATGACTCTTCTTTGAAATAAAGAAAATCTGAAGAGCATCTCGCCAAAGAGCATTTAGTCCCTAAGACATTAAAATCAAGGGTGTAAATGTCAGTGACAGCAGCCCGGGAAAGCTTGGCCTTTAACCAAAAGAAAAGGTGAAAACAAAGTGAAAAAGAGAAAGTTAAGAAGTGGGACATTATTCCTGAAATATATGGAAGAATAAAATCTTAAGTCAGAGCTTGATGACCCTAAACAAATCGCTCTCCAAGCATCTGTTTTCTTCTTTCTAACGTAGGGATAATGAGATCATTCCTGCCTGCCTCACAGTTGTACTGTGTTTCCAAATCAGATCTTTGTAAACTTTGTACACAGTTGTTCTTATAATATGCCCATAAAATCCAAGAGAAAGTTTAGAAAATACTTAGGTAAAAAGAATACCATTGCTAGTTTTAAAACAAGCTTGTCCCACCTGCAGCCCTGAACGGCTTTGAATGCAGCCCGACACGAATTCATAAACTTTCTTAAAACATTATGATTTGTTTTGCGATTTTTTTTTTTTTAGCTCATCAGCTATCATTAGGTATATTATGTGTGGCCCAAGACAATTATTCTTCCAATGTGGCCCAGGGAAGCCAAAAGATTGGACACCCCTGTTTAAATAAAATGTGTAGTATATATCTAAAGAGGGAAAAATAGATTATATACACACACTTGTTGCCTATGCCACTCTCAACACTCATAATCATATTGTCCCTTCTTCCCCTTTTTAAAAAACCGAATTACTTTTTATTGACTGTCTGCTGTTTGATGCATATTTCCATCTGGTACTTTTGTGTTTATATTCCTACTATATACATGTTGACCTGTATTGAACTGCTTCATTCATTAAGCTTTAATGGTTAAAAAAAGCAATGTATAAATCATATATATAATCTATAAATCAATATAACTGTACGTCAATGAAAGAATACCCATCTTTAGACTCAAATTTAGCCTTGCCAATCAAGTTTCTATGGCAAAGCCATGGTTTCTTCCCTAATCTGTTTCTTCCTCCTACATTCCCACTAACATTCCAGCTATAGCCCTAGCGGGAGTTCACGATGACAATCAGACAAAACATTACCTTGTGCATCTGGTATTTGAGATGCTTTTCTATTTCATTACCCAATAAACTTTTCAAACAACAATCTTTCAGTCTTTGGCATCTGGAGCAGTTATCTCCTTGTCAGAGCTGGCTCTGCAGTAGCAAATTAATGGATTATAATGCTACGTGAATTTTCACTTAGCAAGAAATCTGTAAGGACTGTGGATGAGTTGGGTTGGGTGCTCTGTCAAGAGAACAAAAGATCAGGGATGCTCTAATGTTAGGGCTGTGTCCCGGCTGGGGCTATAATCACCGCAAATGAACTAGAATAGAATGTCACTCCAGATACTTACCTATGGGAACACTCAGAATATTTCTTTTTCTTTGCACTTTAGCATAAAGTCACAGACCTACCCCCTTATCCCTGCTGTGTTCTTTTACTGTCATGAAAGTACAACATTGCGTATCTATAAGGAACTTAGAGCCCTCAGAGACCACAGCCCCAAGTGGTCTTTTCTTTTTTTTTTTTTTTCTGGGACGGAGCCTCGCTCTGTCGCCCAGGCTGGAGTGCAGCGGCGCCATCTGGTCTCACTGCAAGCTCTGCCTCCCGGGTTCACGCCATTTCTCCTGCCTCAGCCTCCCGAGTAGCTGGGACTACAGGCGTCCACCACCACACCCGGCTAATTTTTTTTTTTGTATTTTTAGTAGAGATGGGGTTTCACCATGTTAGCCAGGATTGTCTCCATCTCCTGACGTCATGCTCCGCCTGCCTCGGCATCCCAAAGTGCTGGGATTACAGGTGTGAGCCACCGCGCCTGGCCACTTTGTTATTCTAATTTGAACCAATGAAAAAAAAGAAAGGACTGCTTCCTCTCCCCACCATCCACCACAAAGTACTTGACCAAATCCACTTGCTCTGCTCCAAGAGAGGAGGTGACTTTAAGGTGTAAGGGAGAGGGAAATTCTATTTGGTCTTACTTTTATTAGTCTTGCCACTGACTCTCAATGTCTCTGAAAAGAGCCAGAATACCTGAGTCAACAACTTGTCCACCACCAAGTTGCACCATCTGCTTGTTACAGTACAGTCCTGGAACCCCTCTGTGTCTGACAAGAATCTAACACAAGAAGCTAACACAAGAATCGCTTCTCCCTGACACTGCTTCTTTTATTGGTGACCTATTGGTCAACAACATGGACCAATATTGTTTGTTAAACCTCAACAATAACCTCATGATCTTCGATCCCACTTTTTATGTCAACCTCATAAGCCTACCTCAGCACCCTGCAAATCAGCAGTAACTGCTATAGAAAGCAGTGGTGGAAAACAGCACAAACACTATCTGAAAATGATTAACCCACAGACATTAAAGACATGCAAACTCGTAACAGAAAGATGCCCTGCAGAGCACTATGATCATTTCGGCACATTTGATTGAAAAATGGTTAGAGGCCGGGCGCGGTGGTTCACACCTATAATTCCAGCAATTTGGGAGGCCAAGGCAGGCGGATCACGAGGTCAGGAGTTCGAAAAATGGCTAGAGACAGATAATCTTAACAGATTTAATTTAAACTGAGATGACTCAAGTATTGCAAACAAAAATTTTCTGCATGCAGCAGCACCACTCAATTTAGATTGAACCGCCCTATGATTATTTAATTAGGACAGTGTTTGCTGAAACACTACCATAGATACACGTGTCAAAGGAATTTGCCACAGATTGTCAAACCTCCATAACATAATGGTACAAATCCAGATGACTGACCACTCAGTAAGTGGTCCCTAGCTCCTTTAATGAAAACTGCCTTTATTGCCAAATATCATAAGCTCCAGCCCTCCAAAAAATAGTAGAGGTCGCCTGGCTAGTCACCCCAGAGGGTCACAGGACCCATATTAATTTTTGGAGAGGATGTTAAATTAAGAACAAAGAAACATGGAAACAGAGCAGAAAAATAATAACAGCTGATATTTACAGGTAATTACTATGTGCTGGGCTTTGTCCTAAGCAATATATCCCCACTGTCATATTTAATCCTCACAGCAATCCCATGAATCAGATGCTATCCCCATTTTGCAAGTGAGGACACTTAGAGATTATTTAGTTTGCTTTACAGATAAAGACCACAGTGGTTAAGCAAGACTTTCCCATAATCAAATAGCCCAACCCTTGCAGAGGGAGGACCAAACCAGGTCTCTTGACCCTGGTCCAGTGCTCCAAACCCTTGTGAACATGAACTCCATTTTACAAGATGCTTTGGGTTCAGAAGAGATATAAAACCATTCCATGAAGGGTATACTTCTTCCTTTCCAAAGTCATAGTCCAAAAGGTAAGGGAGTCAACCAGCATCATCTAGCCAGGAAGAAGGGGCAACACAGCTGGTCTTTTTCTCATGCTGTCTCTTAAACAAGCAAGGGTGCTGGGAAAGGGTATTCAGACACCTGAGCTTGGACTGAGGAATTGGACATCACTTGCATACAGATTCCATGGCATACTGAGAAGAGCCAACTAACAGGAAGCTTCTTGCGAAGTAATGAAATAAAAATCTCATCATAACAGAAACCAGAGATACAAGTAAGAGCAGAAAGTTCAAAGAGGATGGTGAATTGGAAAGATACTCACCAAACCAAAAACAGAGATGACCTCTGAGGACCCATCCGGGTCAAGGGGGCAAGAGAGGTTTATTTTAGTTTTATCTGTACTTTATAAAATTTTCCCAGTGAGAATGGCGTCATGTATTTGTGTTTAATTTGCTATTAAAATGAAGTAAATATTTTAGAAAGGAGAAGAAGTAAATAAAAGGTGGGAACAGCACCTACCCATATATAAGCTATTAGGTAGTTTTCCATCTGGTACCTGTAGCCCCACAGTGGGTCAGTGGAAAGCTGGAGTCACCACCCCTTTCCATAACAGTCGCAGAGACCAGGGCTGCTTCCTTTGCCCTGCACCTTGTGGCCAGAGGTCTGCCTTTGGGATGTGCTCAAGAGGGCCCACAGAATCTAGAGTCAACAATAATGCAGTGTACACTGAAAAATTTGTTAAGAGGATTGATCTCATATTAAGTGTTCTTATTACAATTTTTTTAAAGAACATGATAAAACGCCAGCAGCTCTGTAATGGCACTAATCAAATAGTACTATCTGTTTCAGAAGTTGGTCATTTATTTTGCCAGTCTTTTCTTATGTTCAAATTAGATGAAGTTTAATATACTATAAAATTCGATGGATTTCTGTCCTTTTCAATAAATATGGAGGCCGGGCACGGTGGCTCAAGCCTGTAATCCCAGCACTTTGGGAGGCCGAGACGGGCGGATCACGAGGTCAGGAGATCGAGATCAATAAATATGGCATGTGTGAAAATATGTAAAAATAACTAGAACCTTTAAAATGTTAAGTAATCTATTTTTTGTGTGTTTCTTAGGTAAGTTATGGCCCAAGAGTTTAAACACAGGAATAGCAAACCTTTATTAAGCTGTGGCCCTTAATAAAGGCTGCATATTACATTTGGCTGTAAGAGCAGCCACATTAATTGCTACATTAATTTTCTTCTATTAACTGTAATTGAGAGGAAAGCAAACCTTCCCCAATGAGTGTTGTTAATTTGTGACTTAATTTTCAATAAAGGTACATTGAGACCACAGGGGAGAAAAAATTTTCTTCCTTCTCTTCCCATGTAATATGCTCTTTTTACATAGAACATTATAAGATTTCATTTCTTAATTTGGATTTGCATCATTTACCAGATCATGCTTAGGTTTGTGTCTTCTGTGTATGTATGCATATAAGTATACATGCATTCATTCAGCAAGCCAGCCAGCCAGCACAAGACTCAGAAAATACTTTATATCCGGAGATGTACATTGTTCCTTAACGGAGAATGAAGCCTTTTTCTTTATTTTTCTCTTGCTGTAATCATCACTTCTCTTTATATTCTGTCTTTGCATTCTGCATCTACTATTGTATTATTCACATATTACAGCTCCTGGATTTCTCATTTTTCAAATGTTTTCACTTGTTTCTTTTTATTTTGTCTATGTTATAAGATATAACCTCCCATTGAAGCCTTCAAAACATTATTATTTTTTATTAAAGTAGATTTACATACATTAAAGTCACCAGATTGCTTTAAAAAGAGAGAAAGAGAGATCCCAGGGGCCTCTTGTGTACATTGGGGTTAGTCACTTTCTATTGTCTGAGTCTGTCCAGGTGACCACTAAGATAGCCAGAAGAATCCATGAATTCCTTACTAATCCACCTACACAGTTCCATTGAATTGACTCAATTCTAGGTAAGTTTAAAATAAGGTGGGGCAGAAGGGAAGAAATAAAGGAAAGAGGCCTATTTATTGGCTGCCACAGACAGAATTGGTACCAACAACCAGCCCCACGTTCTCCCCTCTTAGTTCCAGCACAGGACACTCTTTCTAATGTTCTAGCAGGCTCCCCACTGCATGGATGTGGCTAGAGATACAGATCATGACTCTCTTGGACCACAATTTGACCTCCCTAGACCCCATCAAGGTTCACGGCTGGGGGAACTCCAAGAGGTCAATTTGACTCCCAGAGTGTCAACTAAACAATATGCCAGCAGCAGCAGGCTCTCCCAGAGACCCAACCTCCATTCTTTTTGGTGCCCTTTCTCTCTCCTCTTCTACCCAGTGCCCCACCCAACTCACATTCACACTATTGTCAGACAAGTTATCTTCTCTTTACCAAATCCTATCCCTCAAGTCTACACATCAAAGCTCAGGCTTTAGTTGTTACTGGCTTATTTATCCCTAAGATCTACTCTAAGAAATAAGGATCTAATTGGCCGGACGCAGTGGTTCATGCCTGTAATCCCAGCACTTTGGGAGGCCGAGGTGGGCACATCACAAGGTCAGGAGATTGAGATCATCAGTGAAAGTCATGTCGACTAAAAATATAAAAACTTAGCCAGGCATGGTGGCATGTGCCTGTAGTCCTAGCTACTCAGGAGGCTGAGGCAGGAGAATCAGTGCAACCTGGGAAGTGGAGATTGTAGTGAGCCCACTGTACTCCAGCCTGGGAGAGCAAGACGGACGGACGGATGGAAGGAAGGAAGGAAGGAAGGAAGGAAGGAAGGAAGGAAGGAAGGAAGGAAGGA
>NW_016814625.1:1267175-1273555 GCF_001698545.2 Rhinopithecus bieti
GGAGGGAGGGAAGGGAGGAAGGAAGGAAGGAAGGAAATAAGGATCTAATTATTATTGGCCCAATTGGCTTACATTGCTTAGACTTACAAAGTTAATTAAGGCTTGCTTTTGAAAGATTTTGTGGCCACTAATTTATCTTATTCAAAGCAGTGTCTTCTAAAAATATATCATCTCAAGTGCACCACTTTAATGCATTCAATAAAGTCCTCATTTTATCTTTCCTCATGGAAAGATATCATAGGAATTCTTATTGTATGAGTATCTACATACAACAGGTAAATTTCTGTTTGGATTGTGGGTGAGGCTGGGAAGAGAGGAAGATCTGGTGGAAAACACGTTCATGATTTTGTACTTTAAACAACTGTCTGTTTCCACCTGTAATGGTCGAGAATCCAGTTATTAATCGTTTGGTAATTCAGATCACAACAGCATATAAATGCACAGAGAACCAAACATTCACTGTGGTGTGGATCACATGAAGGATAATCTTTATAATTGGCTTCCAGACACTAGCAAAGATAGTGGTATATAGCAGAAAGATCTAAAGTCATAAATCTGGGCTCATATGGAACTTTGACACTATCTAATCATGTGACATTGAACAAATCACTAAACTATTTTGAATACCAGCTTCTTCACCTACAAAATGAAATAGTAATACCTATTTCAGAGTATATTCTGAGAATCCCATGAGACAACATTTATTATAAATGTGAAAGTATATAAAATTATTAGTGTTATGAGAATCATCATTAACACAACACACGAAAAACCATAGTTCTAGGAATTTGTTCCAGTGCAACTACATTGAATCTGAAAGACTTGTACCTTCAGGAATCTTTTACTGCATGTGGGCGTACCCAAGTGAATGTGGATGGGAGAATCAAGATTTTTCTATTTCACACCACTTTTTCTTAATTGCCTGCTTTAAAACTTCCTACTTTTGTTTGAAATAAGCCTACAGGCTCCCTTGAAAATAAATCCACATCTGCCAGGTCCAGTGGCTCATGCCTGTAATCTCAGCACTTTGGGAGGCTGAAACAGAAGGATCACTTAAACCCAGGAGTTCATGACCAGCCTTGGCAACCTGGCAAGATACCTTCTCCACATAAAAAAAAAAAAAAAAAAAAAAAAAAAAAAAGTGTTTCATTGCCCAGGTGTGGTCATTGCCCAGGTGTGGTGGTGTGAGCCTTGAGTCCCAGCTACTGGGGAGGCTGAGGTGGGAGGATTACCTGAGCCTAAGATTTCAAGGCTGCAGTGAGCCATGACTGTGCCACTGCACTCCAGCCTGGCTGTCAATCAATCAATAATAAATAAATAAACCCACATCTCCCAAATTAGCAATAAAGTAAGAGTCCCCACATGAGGTGAGGTGGCTAGAACTATAGCACTAACTCAAGTCTCCCAAAATTCACCATCCTGACATTGGACCCTCAGCTTCTCCCTTTAGTCCTTTGGTGTGGGCATTGAGTTATCTCTTAGCTCCCCCCTGGAAGCTTTTCTAGAGGAACAGGGATAACAGAAGGAAAACACACCTAGTGAATAACATGGACTAGAAAATCTAGATTATAAGGTATGAATAGTTTCCCAGAGCCATCTTTGGAGGACTCCAGGGAAAGAGAACATGCTCAGATAATTCCTGCCTGTAAACACCCACCTGCTCAGATTTTCTCCTTCTTTTTGTCTTAGGTTTACCTGTTCTGAGAGAACTCAAATTAACCAACTCACCATTCACTTATGACTTACATTTGCTCTGGCAACACAAATCTCCCAGTCCTGGATGGTAAAACCATCTGGATTGGGTACCAACTGCACCACCTCAGAAGGAGCAGCAGCCTCTCCAGTTTGTCACAAAGCCATTATCTCTCTCTTACTCTATGAGGCTGAGGCCAAGTGTCAGCTGCCTTTCATCACCATATGTGTGCGCTGTTTTACCTGTAGTAAAGAGGAAAATGAGATGGAATGTGTCCAACAAAATTAGGAAAACAAAAGATAGACCAAGAAAAGCCTTGCATTTTAAGAACAAAAGCATATTTATTTGACAAAGCAGACAGTATGTGTAGTCGTTTAATAAACAAAGCATATCTGTGTTGAAAGAATACAGTGTGTAGCCATTTTAATCCTTTACATTACCTGCCTGGCCTTGTAAAGCAATGAAGTTTGCCAACATTTTTGGAAAGTTCTATGAGCACAGGGGTTGTGTCTATTTCCTTCTCAGTTGTCACTAGGGCCTACAAAATGCGTACCTAGGAAGTGTTCAATAAATATTTGTGGCTGCTATGGTTGCCGTTAACTGCTCCAATATATTTCTGTCAGTTTCCCATTTCATCTCCCATAGGTTGTCATTTGGGAAAATTTGAGGTGTTTTCAGCATAGGCTCTAAAACATGGATCCCATTCCTATTAAATGTAAATTCCTGAAAGGCAGGAATCTTACATGATTGGTTCACTGCTATCTCTAGTCCTGGCACATAAAAGATCATCTATAAATATTTGTTGAAGGGCTGGATAATCGCAGCTTTGCCACTGATTAGCCATAGAACTTTGGGACAGATCCTTAAATGTTGTACCATGGTTTTCTCTGGGAAATGAGAGTACCATCTTACTCATACAGTGGTATAGGGATAAAATGACAATGTGTGTGAAGTTATGAAGTATGGTAGGTGCTCAACAGTTTAGAAAGAGGTGGTAGGAATTTGGGTGTTGCTTACTTTCCAACTCCTGGCTCATTGGTGAGGCTGCCACTGGCCTTGCTGGCTGTTTGTCTAACTGTTGAAGATAACATCAGAATCTTTCACCGTTGGACAAATGCTGTAAAGGGAGGATGCTGATGTCCTATAGGCTCTTCCAAGGTTTTAAGTTGCTCATCAGTAACCCCTCAGTGGGAAGTCTGGACTAATTAATTCAATCTTCTTTCCTTTCTCTCTCAGTAGGCAAGAGATTATGTGTTTTAACTGCTTCCTGAGCAAAGTCTGTCATCGATTAAAAAGGAAATAAATACAGTAGTTTCCAATGTTTTGACCAGGGTCAGGGAATTCCTGAAGCATCTTTTCTTCAGATCCATTTGCTTTTCCAGTGTTCTCATTGAAAACTTTTAAAATGAAGGTGCCCTTTAATGAAACATAGCCTACATTTAGTACTAATAATAAAGCAGCAAATACTTATTACAGGCCTGGCACTGTTCCAAGCATTCAAGACACTTGACATGCACTAACTCATTTAACCCTTACCCATCCTATGAAGGAGGCACTATTAGGTGCCGTATTTTACAGATAAGGAAGCTCATCAAAGAGATTTTTAACCAGCTAAACATGATGGAACTGGAATTGAAACCTAGACAAACTACTCCATTATAAAGTAGAAAGGGATTCTGGCAAATTTTGTATATTGCCTAACTATGAATTAACTAACAAATGTAATACTCCCAGAAACCCCTGAAATTAATAAGTCAGTATTCTGTGAGCACCTACTGTGTATACCAGTAAGATCACAGGGGCTAAGAATACAACAGTGAGCATAAATAGATAGCGTCTATTCTTCAAAGAACTTACATTGTGCTGCGGGGGGAGAACAAAAATAAACATGTAAACAAATAAGATTATCTCAGATATTAATAAATGCAATGAAAAAGTCACAGTAGGGTAATTATGATAGAAGGGACTGGAGAAAGGGTGCTGTATTAAGCTAGGGTGGTCACAGAGGCCTCTTTAAAAGGACAAATATCTGAATTAAGACCTAAACTACAACAATGAGGCATCCATCCTGGAAGAGTGTTCCAGACAAAGGGGAGCTAACTTGGTATGCACAAGCAATGGGGAGTCTGCAGCAAGATGAACAAAGGTGAAGGTAGAAGGAGATATTAGAAAAGTAAGCAAGGAATCAAATCACTCAGGCCTTGTAAAGTTAGGCATTTTGATTTATTCTCATTTATATAAAAAGCAATTGAAGAATTGTAAGCAGGGAAGTGTTTCCTAATTTATTTTTTTAAACATCCTCTTGCAATCATGAGGAAAATAAACTGAAGGGAAGCAAGAGCTGAGACAGGAGAGGAGTTAGAAGATTATTGCGACACTAAAGGTTTTTGAACTAGGGTGATGGTAAGATGTGGTCAGATTCAGGGTATATCTGGAAGGTACAGTGGACAGAGCTTTTCTGAAGATATAGTGGAGTGGCTGTAGTACCTGATTTGGAATAATTGTTGGTGCCATTTAACAAACTAGAAAAAGCTTGTGAGGAAGAAGTTTCAGGACAGAAAATGGAGGGAGCAAGAGTTCTGTTTATTTATGATAAAATTGAGATTGTACCTACTAGACATTCAAGTACAAATGTTGAGAAGGCAGTTGGTATCTAATCGTCTAGCATTGGCAGGGAGTATTGAGCCCACGTTTATCTACTTCCTTAGCCCATTGTCTTTCCCCTACATATTATTGTTGCATATGTTGTACCGAAAACAGAATGAAAACAACAACATCTCAACTCTTGAATGAAGAAGTTGCACCAAGAAAAGTTCTATTCAATGCCATAAAGGTTTTTTGTTTGTTTTATCTTAGTTTGGTTTGATTTGGTCTTTTGTTTGTTCATGTTTGATTTGTAATTAATTAGCTTTCTTTCCCTAAAGGGCTTTTAAAAGTGGATCAAGACTTCCACTCCTGGGAAGATGGAGTAGATATATTTTCCCTATTTTTTCTCCTAACTACAACTAAAAACCCTGGACATTAATATAAAATAAATACAAGAAGACTACGAAAGATGGAGAGTAGAAGTCTGACTAGACTCTCAAGACTTGAGGAATAGTGGCGAATTCCCTGGGTTTCCTTTTTGCCTTGTATATCCTAGGCTTTGAATTGAAGAATCCAGCAACCCAGAAATATTAATTGGGCATAGACAAAAAAAGTCTCCCCAAAACCTGCTCTCTGTAGCGAAAGGACAGGGAAAGGGAAAATTTAGCAAGGCTGAAAACTTTTAGCCATAACTGCTTTATTCCATCCAATCACCAAAGAAAGTATGAAGGTTCTTCCCCCACCTATGAAAGACCAAGTAAGGAGCCTAAACTTCTACCCCACTGAGGCTGCAGCAAGGAACCCCAATATCTCTGCAACGATGGTGTCAGAGGAGTCCAAGAAGGGAGGTAGAACTTTTATCCTCACTCTGATGAGGCTCCCCTCTGATGATATCAGTGGAAACATTATGGGAAGCCTGGACTTCCACTCCTACCGGAAGTAACAAAGCACCCCTATGTCTCCCCCAAGAATGCTATCAGAGGAGGCCTGGTGGAGAGTCAGGAATTTCACCATTGTCCATCAGTACTCAAGCTATCCCCATCACAGTATCAGTGGAGGCCACATGGGGAGCTGGAAGTCCCACCCTTGCCCAGCATTAATGAGGAACTTTCCCCTACCCTGGGTGTCAATGGAAGCTGAATGGACAACCTGGACTTCTACCTTCACCTGGCAATAACAGACAAGCCCACAATCACATTTGATAATAGAAACACCCTTATCTCAACAAGTGATGGAACAATTAGAACAAAGAACTAGAAGAAATAAAAAATATTATCAATTAACCGGCTCTAATCATCACTGATAGAACATTCTACCCAACAAAAGCAGAATACATGTTCTTTTCAGGTACTCAGAGAGCATGAAGAACACAGAGGTAGAAATGAAACACTCACTCCAGGTGGGCCTTCAGAAAGCAAACGGTGGCAAGGTCTCCTGACAAGCTTCAAGAGCCATTGCTCTATATATTGCATATATGATCTATATACAAAGATAAATCATATCCTGGGACATAAAACAAACCTCCACAAATTTAAAAGAACTGAAGTCATACAGAGTGCTCTCTCTGACTACAATGGAATCAAACTAGAAATCAACAACTAGAAAATCTCCAAACACTTGAAAATGAAACAGAACACTTCTAAAATAATCCATGGGCCAGAGGAAGTCTCAAGGGAAATTTAAAAATACATTAAACTGAATTAAAATTGAAATATAACATGTCAAAATGTGTGGGACACTGTAAAAGCAGTGCTGAGTGGGAAAATTATAGCACCAAATGCATACACTAGAAAAGAGGAAAAGTCTCTATCAATTACTTAAGCTTGTATCTCAAGAACCTAGAAAAAGAGGTACAAAATAAGCCTAAGCAAGCAGAAGGACCTAATAAAGATAAAAGCAAAAATCAGTGACATTGAAAATAGAAAACAATAGAGACAAATCAATGAAACAAAGAGATAGTTCTTTGAAAAAAATTAATAATTTTTTTTTTATTATTATACTTTAAGTTCTAGGGTACATGTGCATAACGTGCAGGTTTGTTACATATGTATACCTGTGCCATGTTGGTGTGCTGCACCAATCAACTCATCAGCACCCATCA
>NW_016814625.1:1277493-1312201 GCF_001698545.2 Rhinopithecus bieti
TCCATTTTCCCCTCACTTTCAGGCACCCCACATTAATAAATTTACAAACTCCTAGAAAGACTGAGAAAAAAAGAGAGAAGACACAAATTGCCAATACCAGGAATATAACAAAGTACATCACTACAGACGCTGCAGACATCAAAAGAATAACAGAATACAAGGAACAACCCTATATATAAGTTTCACAACATACACAAAATGCACCACTTCTCCTTTAAATACAAAATACTGCAATTCATCCAATACAAAATAGATACTCTATTAGTCTTCTAACTATTAAAAAAAAAAGTGAATCTGTAATTTAAAATCCACCAAAAAGAAATCTCCAGACTCAGATTGTTCCACTAGAGAATCCTACCAAACATCAATTTTATATAGCCTCAAAAAATTAAAGAGAAAGGATGACTCCCAAATTCATTTTATGAAGTTAGTATTACCCTGATGCCAAACCAGACAGTTCTAAAAAAGAAAACTATATAATATACCTCATGACTATGGTTATAAACATCCTTAACAAAACATTAGCAAATAGAAGTCAGCAATATATTAAAAGTATACATCATAAGCAAGTGGATCTTATTTCAGAGAAACAAGTCTGATTCAAATTTTTTATTTTATTTTATTTTATTTTTGAGATGGAGTCTCGCTCTGTCACCCAGGCTGGAGTGCAGTGGCATGATCTCGGCTCACTGTAGGCTCCGCCTCCCAGGTTCACCCCATTCTCCTGCCTCAACCTCCCGACTAGCTGGGACTACAGGCACCCACCACCACACCTGGCTAATTTTTTGTATTTTTAGTAGAGACGGGCTTTCACCGTGTTAGCCAGGATGGTCTCTATCTCCTGACCTCATGATCCACCCACCTCAGCCTCCCAAAGTGCTGGGATTACAGGCTGAGCCACTGTGCCCAGCCTGATTCAATATTTTAAAATCAATCAATGTAATTCACCATATCAGCAGGTTAAAGAAAAAAAATCCTATGATCATATCAGTTGATGTGGAAAAAGCATCTAACAAAGTTCAAGTCTCATTCATGATTTGTAAAAAACTCTTAGAAAAAAAAATAGAGAAAAACCCTAAACTTGATAAAGAACATCTACAAAAAACCTACAACTAACATTATACGTAATTGTGAAAGACTAAATGCTTTCCCCTAAGACTGGGAACAAGGCAAGAAGAATGTCCACTGTCATCATTCATACTCAACCTAAGTGCTAAATGTTGTAGCCAACATTACAAGGTGAGAAAAGGACATAAAAATCATATAGATCAGAAAGGAACAAATAAAACTCTCCCTATTTTTGGATGACATGATTGTCTACATAAAAAATCCCAAGGAATCTACCAAAAACTTCTAGAATGAATAAATGAGTTCAGCAAGGTTTCATAGTATACAATGAACACACAAAAATGATTTATACCTCTATATTCTAGCATTGACTATGTGGACACCAAAATTAAAAACACAGTATCATTTACAATCACTGAGAAAAATAAGAGTTAAGTGTAAACCTAACAAAACATGTACAAGACTTCGTATGTTGAAAATTGAAAAAACGATCAAAAAAATCAAAGGAGCAGGGTGCAGTGGTTTACCTGTAATCCCAGCACTTTGGGAGGCCAAGGCAGTCTGATCACTTGAGCTCAGGAGTTCAAAACTAGCCTGGGCAACATGACAAAACCACGTGTTTCAACAAAATAATACAAAAATTATCCAGGTGTGGTAATGTGCACCTGTGGTCCCAGCTACTCAAAGGCTGAGGTGGGAGGATGGCTTGAACCTGGGAGACAGAGGCTGCAGTGAGCCCAGATCATGCTACTGCACTCCAGCCTGGAGACAGAACAGACTCTGTCACAAAAGTGAAAAGAAAACAGGAAAAAGGAAAGGAAAGGGAAAGCAAATCAAAGATCTAAATAAATGAAGAGTATGTTCATGGCTTGGAAGACTCAACACAGTAAAGATGTCAAATTGATATACAGGTTTAATGCAATTCCTGTCAAAATCCCAGCAAGATGTTTTGTAGATATATTCAAGTTTATTCTAAAATTTATATAGAAAGGTAAAAAAAAACTATTTCAGAAAAAAGGAATAAAGTGAGAGAAATCAGCCTACCAGATTTCAAGACTTATTATATGTAGCTACAATAATTAAGACTCTTGGTATTGGCAGGGGGATAGACACATAGATCAATGGAACAGAAAAGAGAAGCCAGAAATAGACTCACATAAATATGCCCAGCTGATTTTAGCAAAAGCACAAAAGCAATTCAATGGAAGAAAGAGAATGTGTTCAACAAATAGTGCTGCAACAACTGGACATCCACAGGCAAAAAAGTGAACCTCAAGCCAGTTCTCATACCTCATATTTTAAAGAACTCAAAACGAATCACAGACTTAAATATAAAATATAACTATAATAGGCTGGGCGCGGTGGCTCACACCTGTAATCCCAGCATTTTGGGAGGCCAAAGTGGGTGGATCACGAGGTCAGGAGTTTGAGACCAGCCTGGTCAACATAGTGAAACCCCATCTCTATTAAAAATAAAAATAAAAAATTAGCCAGGCATGACGGCGAGTGCCTGTAATCTCAGCTACTTGGGAGGCTGAGGCAAGAAGAATCACTTGAACCTGGAAGGTGGAGGCTGGGTTGCAGTGGGCCGAGATCGTGCCACTGCACTCCAGCCTGGGCAAAAGAGAAAGACTCAGTCTTAAAAAAAAAGAGAAGAGAAGAGAAGAGAAGCATACCATAGGATAAAATCTTCATGAACTAGGGCCAGGCAAAAAGTTCTTAAATCTGATACCAAAAGCAAAATCCATAAAAAGAAAAATTTATAAACTGGACTTCATCAAAATTAAAATTGTTTACATAGTGAAAGATCCTGCTAAAAGGAGGAAAAGAAAAGCTATGGAATGAAAGAAAATACTTGTCAACAACATATCCAACAAAAAACTAGTATCTAAAATATATAAAGAACTGTTAAAACTAAAAAATAATCACACACACACACGCACAAACCCCAACAACAAAAAATTCAATTAGCAAATAATCAAAAGACATTTCACCAAAGAGAACATACAGATGTCAAATAAGCAAATAAAAATATGGCCAACATCACTGGCAATTAAAGAAATACAAATTAAAACCACAATGAGATATCAATACATATATTTCAGAATGACTAAAATAAAAAATAATGGCAATCATATGTTGGCAAGGATGTAGAAAAACTGAATCATTCATTTATTGCCGGTGGGAAAATGGGATAGCCATTCTAGAAAAACAGTATGGCAGTTTCTTAAAAACCGAAACATGCAACTACCATATAACCCAACAATTGCATTTATCCCGAAGAAAAGTAAGATTTATGTTCACAGAGTTTTTTATGCAAATACATACAGTAGCTTTATTCCTAATAGCAAAAAAAGGAAAAAAAAAAGGAAACAACCCAGATGTCCTTCAAAGGTAAATGGATAAACTGTGATATATCCATACCATTGAATATTACTTAGCAATAAAAAGGAACAAGCTAATGGTATGCACAACAAGTCGGATGCATCTTGAAGGAATTTCACTGAGTGAAAACAGCCAGTCTCAAAGGTTACATATGGTGATCGTTAATTTTATGTGTCAACTTGATTGAACCATAGTGTCCAGATATTTGGTCAAACATTATTCTGGATGTTTCTGTAAAGATGTTTTTAGATGATATTTACATTTAAGTCGGTGAATTTTGAGTAAATCAGATTATCCTCTATAATGTAAGTGGGCCTCATCCAATCCATTGAAAGCCTAATAGAATAAAAGGATGACATCTCTGAGCAAGAAGGAATTTTCTAGCAAACTGCCTCTGGACTTTGTGTGCAACATCTGCTCTTCCTGGTTTTCCAGCAGACTGCCTTCAGACTCAAATGCAAGTCTTTCCTGAGTCGCCAGCCTACCAGCCTCTCCCATCAGATTTTGAACTCACCAAGCCTCCATAACTATGTAAGCAATTCCTTAAAATAAGTCTCTCCTTAAATACACACATTATAATGCTTCTATTTCTCTGGAGAACTCGAATACATATACTATATGATTCTATTTCTATAACAGTCTTGAAATGACAGAATTATACATATGTAATAGATTGGTGATTGCCAAGATTTAAGAATGAGTAAGGGTAAGAGGGAATTAGGTGGGGCTATAAATGGGCAACATGAGGTATCCTCGTGGTGATAGGAATGTTCTGTAACTTCACTATTGTACTATAGTCTTGTAAGATGTTACCATTGGAGAAAACTGGGTAAAGGATACATGGGCTCTCTGTGTTATTTCTTAGAACTACTGATTTTTTTTTTTTTTTCAAGACAGGGTCTTACTCTATTGCCTAGGCTGGAGTGCAGTGGCACAATCACAGCTCACTGTAACCTCAAAATCCTGGGCCTAAGTGATCCTCTCACCTCAGCCTCCCAAGTAGCTGGGACTACAGGCATGCACCACCATGCCTGGATAATTTGTTTTAATTATTTTTTTAAAGAGACAGGGTCTCATTGTGTTTCCCCAGGTTGGTCTTGAACTCCTGGCCTCAAGCAATCCTCTCACCTTGGCCTCCCAAACTGCTGGGATTATAGGCACTGGGATTACAGGCATGAGCCAATATGCCTGGCAAAAAATTGAAGTTTTTAAAGTAAAACAAAATATATCTGTTTTGACTATTTTATAGTGGCCTTCTCTGAAGTCTGGAAGATAAACTTGGATTGCTACTCAGATGATTAAACAATTCTGCACCCATACTATTAAATAGCATCATCACAGTCATCCCAGTTTATCAAGTAAGAAAACTATTGGCCGGGAGCGGTGGCTCACGCCTGTAATTCTAGCACTTTGGGAGGCCAAGGCAGGTGGACTGCCTGAGCTCAGGAGTTCAAGACCAGCCTGGGCAACACAGTGAAACTCCGTCTCTATGAAAATACAAAAAAATTAGCTGGGCATGGCAGCATGCACCTGTAATCCCAGCTACTTGGGAGGCTGAGGCAGGAGAATTGCTAGAACCTGGGAGGCGGAGGTTGTAGTGAGCCCAGATCGTGCCACTGCACTCCAACCTGGGTGACAAAGCGAGACTGAATCAAGAAAGAAAGAAGAAGGAAGGAAGGAAGGAAGGAAGGAAGGAAGGAAGGAAGGCAGGCAGGCAGGCAGGCAGGCAGGCAGGGGAGGAAGGGAGGAAGGGAGAAAGAAAGAAAGAAAAGAAAAAGAAAGAAAAAGAAAGAGAGAGAAGGAAGGAAGGAAGGAAGGAAGGAAGGAAGGAAGGAAGGAAGGAAGGAAAGAGAGAAAGAAAGAGAGAGAGAAAGAAAAAGAAAAAAACTACCTATCACCCCGAGTTCTCTCTTTCCATCCTCTCCCAAAAGCAATTGTCAGCCAAGTCCTATCTGCTTTGCACACTGAAATATATTTTGAATGTGGACTTCACTTTCTCTGCTACCACTATTAGCCTTGGTGGTCAATAGCAAGCATGAATTGTTCCAACTGTACCTCTCCTCTTCCACAAATGCTCCCATCCAATCCACCTCTCACTCAATGGCATGAGTAATCTTAAGACATATATTGGATCATATGGGATCACTCCCATTCTTAGTTATCTCTGGTGACTTCCCATTGCCCTTCACCTGAAGCCCAACTTATTCCTATAGCCTACAAGGCCTTGAGGTCTCAACCAAAAAGGCACCTCTACAGAGAACATTTTTCTGAACATCTTTTCTAAAATGAGTGCCCCCGTTCCCTTCCCCAGAACTCTTTTAGTTTCTTTCATACAATGTAAGCCCCACAAGCGCAGAGACTCTACTCTGTTTTGTTCACTATTATAACTGGTGCTTAGCAAAATGTTCAGCAAATAACGCATTCACTGAATGTTAAATCAATAAATGTCCAAATCCCAGCCTGAGATACCCCTTCCCCCAACATAAGAAAGCACGTGACAACCCTTTTGGACTTAATTTATTAAATAAGTACTTGTTGAGTGTACCAGGCACTATTTTAGGCACTGGGGATAACAACAAGGTCTCCACATTCGTGGAATTTAGCTTTCGCAGGAAAGTGGCAAACAATAATAGACAAGCAAATAATAAAATTGCAAGCATAAGCATTAAGAAGAAAATAAAGCAGAGTAACAGGCCCAAGGATGAGTTGGAGAAGGTAAGTGGTATCTATCTTAAGAAGCCTGGTTAGGGAATCCTCACTAAGCCGTCACCTGAATGAAGAGAAGGAGCCAGCTACATACAAATCTAGGGAGAAGCACTATAGGCAGAGGCTCATTGAGTACAAAGGTGCTGAGCCGTGGAACATATTAGATAAGTCTGAGGCCAGTGTGGCTGGGCCCATGGAAGGGGAGAAGGTCACAGAGCCACGCAGGGCCTATGTCAAGTCAACCTCTTGGGCTGTGGTGAGAAACATGGATTTCTTGCTGAGGGTGACTGGGAAGCCTTATGGAGACTTTTAAGCAGGAGTGTATTATGATCTAACTTTTAAAATATATCTTAGGTACTGTGTCAAGAAGGCACTGCAGGGTAAGATGGGAGCAGGGAAGCTGGGTAGGAGGCTGTGCAAACATACGTGGAAGAGATGCAGACCACAGAGATATCTATGGAGAGGGTGTGGAGAGGACGAGAAGAGGATGTAAAGAGATGTAAAGGGTTTGCTCTCTTTTTTGGCAAGCTACAATGGGGACAAATTTGGCTGAAAAATCTTAAAATACACTGACTGTCCTTCAGGGACTGGGATCTTCCGATATTCTCTTGTACTCCTGGCTTGGCCAAGTTTGATCTCATTTAATTTGTTTCCAGGAGGTGCCTTTGCACTTAACCACACCTGACCCAGCTGGAGAGGAATGCAGCATGCTGGAATAGCTGGTTTTCCTCCCCACTCTCCCCTCCTCATTTATAGAAGAAGAAAAAAACAGAACTATTCTCATTGTACTGAAGGATAACAATGAAAAAAAGGGGAGGGGGAGGGGGGGCCTCTGTTCAGTCCTGTCACCACCTAGAACTTTTGCCATCCACTAAGATTACATTAATCTGCGAAGTAATCCGAATGGGAACTAGGGGGTTTAAAAGCATGAAGCCTACAGCTGGTTTTGCCCCGCCCAGTGGAAATCTCCGGGTGATTGCGGGCACTCGTGCACGTTATTGAATAGCGCCTACTCCAATGGCAAAGTGCAAAAAGCCTGACTTCACCACAGCCAGGAGCGCAACGACGCCAGTGAGGGGACCTGCAGGCTCCTCGGTGGGCGCCAAGACACGCTCTCCTGAAAGTCTGGAATCGGGTATCACTTCTCCGCAGGCAAAAGCAATCAATGCAATCAATGTAACTGAATCGTACCCCTTCCCCGCACGGAGATAAAGTTTTAGCACATCCCAGATGGTGCAGAGATTACTCATTCATTTCTGAGAAAGAGCAGAACCATAGAGGCCTTGGCTGAACCTGAGGAAACTGATCAGGGTGCCCCCGAAGGCTCGCTGGTGAATGGCGAGTCGCGCTCCCAATGGGAGAAGAGAATGGTTTCCTGCCGCCGCGCTCCGCGCCGGCTGAGGCTGAGCACAAGATTAAAGGCTCACTGGCCGCCCGCGCACTCAAGGCAAATTTCGTTTCTGAAAAGCCAGGTCCAAAAGACAAAGGTTGGTAAACCGCAGCAGGTATCCTTTACGACGCGGCACAGAGACGCTTTCCTGCAGAATGTCATGTCACTGGCAAATGCCATGGAACCGCTCCTGACTGTGGACCGCTCTGGCAACTGCGCGTGCCCATCACCAGCCAAAACTGATGCGGAAAGTCAGTGTGGCTACCTGGGCGCTTTAAAGTCTGACTTCAAAGCTGCTCCCCCAAAGCTTGGCACTATGACACACAGCACCTCATGTTATGACTAAACGAGTTAATCCATGTCAAGTGCTGAGAGCAGCACCTGGCACCCAGCAAGACCTCAGTAAAGATTAACCATCCTTACTATTAATATTTGCTCATGCTTTTCCACTAAGAAATTATTGTATTGTGTCTGCATTACATATGTCTCATCTTATATGTTATAAACACCTAGCAAGAGGAGGCTGTGACTTATTTATCTCAGTCATCTCAGAGCATGGAACTGTGCAGGGCTCAGTAAAAGTGTGTGGTTTGAATTGAATTCTCTTCTCAAACCAAACATTTCAGGTGTGTCACCTTGCAGAGGTGACAGAAATGAAAACAGGGTGGCAAAATAAAAAGGTGAAATCTGAATCTCCTCTAATCCTTCATTTTCTCACCCTGTTTCTTCATAACACCCCTCATTTTGTTGCTGCTTGTTATATTTTTGTTCTGCTGGTGACTGGCTCCATTTGAGCCTCAGTGGACTCTGTGGCCCCAGTTGCCATGCACACTTAAAACTCAATAAATTTGATATCTCCTGAACCCCCACGCGGTTTGGATATCATAAGGGATACTTAGAAAGGCCCAAGATCAAGCAGATTTATTTGAGAACTCTGCATTAAAGCCTCCAGCAAGTGCTTCTTGACATACATGAAGCAATAATAACAGTAATAACAATAACAACCGCCATTTGCTAAGTACTTATTGTAAGTTAAGACTATGCCAAACACTTTCACATATTATCGCATTTAATCCACTCAACAAAACAAAACGTGTGTTATTTCTCTTCTGTCAGGCAAAAATTAAAAACTAATCAGAGAAAAGTCACAGCGAGCCACTTGCTTAAGGTTATACTCCCCAGTAAAATGCTGAGATTCAAACCCAAGTCCATAACTATCCAAAGCTCATCCAGGTAACCATTCAAGTCAACAATGGTCTCGGGCCACACAGCCCAGCTCTAAACAGAAACACCACAGCACTAATTATCTGTGGAGCAGAGTGCAGTGTGCCTCCCATGCTCCACAACACAGCACGGCAGCTCAACATATCTCATCTTCTACAAAAGCCTCCAAAGATTTCTCTTCACCTGCTCCCAATTACTGCCACATAACACATGCCTTGAAATGTGATTGCCTCTGGTTTGTAACTCATGCCTAAGGGACCTGCTCCCATTTTCTTTCCTAGTGGAACAAAGGCATTGAAGCCACAGGTTGCTAAAGCAAAGCACTTATTGATTAGATTTCCATCAATATTCAGCTGCTGCTGAGAAGATTAGACTTGGACTCTTAGGTCTGGGTAGCCCAACTCCTCCCTCTCCTTGCTCCTCCTCCTGCAATGCATAACTAGGCCTAGGCAGAGCTGCGAATAAACAGGCAGGAGTTAGTCAGGTGCATGTGCCACACTCACACAAGACCTGGAATTGACAGGAAGACTCCCAACTAGTACAATGACAGAGGATAAGGTAAAGCAGCATTATATTCATTTCAATTCTGGTTTTCAGGAGATAGGGGAATACATTCAAGTCATATAGAGGATTTGGGGGAGGTAGGGTATAGGTATACAGATCAAAATTAATTCTCTTTACTTTGCCAATTGAAAAACTGTTTCTTATTCAGTAATTGGGGTTTTAAGGATTTCTGCTCTGTTAACTGACTAGTCTGCATAAGTTTTTTCAAGTAATTGTGCATAACCATATTACTAAAGAAATATGTCCCCTCCTAACCAAAAAAAAAAAGGCAGATTAACCAAAATCTAATCATGAAAACACATCAGGAATCTTAAAAAAAGTCGGTGCAGGAGAGATAAAAGAGGTAGAAGGGTTGTTCTAGATTAAAAGGGACTAAGAAAAACTGACAACGAAACGCAACAAATGATTTAGATTGTGGAAGGAAGAAAAAAACAGCAATAAGGGAACTTTGGAGACAGTTGGGAAATTTTAAATATGGGCTGCACCTTAAATGATATTACTGTATCAATGACACACTCTTGGTTATAATAATGGTATCTAATTATGTAGGAGGATGTCTTTGCTCTTTGTACATGCTAAAGTATTTAGGGGTGAAATGACACAAATGTCTACAGCTTATTTGTAAATGGTTCAGCCAAAACAACACACACACAAACACACACAGAGTGAGAGTTAAACAAATGTGGTGAATGTTAACCATTGGTGAATAAAGGCGAAGGTTATGGAATGATCACTGCACTACTGTTTCAACTTCTCTCTAGATATGATACTTTAAAAAAAAACTTAAAAATATAAAGGATATAGTGTCCTTGCTCCCTTATACATGGTTCCTAAATAAACTCACCCACCCCTGTACACACAATAATATAAGTTAATCAATCTGTGCCCTGTAGAGTCTCACCTTTAAGTTCTGATCTGGTGCAACTTACTCTGTTGAACATTCCTTTATGTCATTAGATGGCATGGTTAGCAGCACTGGCTTTGGTGTCAGCCAGACTTGGATCTGGGTTCTAGCAATGCCAGTAACCTGCTGTGAGGCCTGGGTTATGTTATTTAACTGAGCTTTGGGTTTTCTCTATTATGAGAAAACAAGAACATATTGGGATACAATATACCCTTTTTATAGGCAAAGAAACTTGGGCTCAGTGACATAATATGGGATATTCAGGGATGATACTAGTACTTTAGAGTTTGGGAGTAATTAAATAAGATGATATTAGAGAGGCTTAGACAACAAATATTTTAATGTTAATAGTTATATAATTATTAATAGTGTTAAATATATATTATTTAAATAGTTAAACTAGCTATGTATATTATAAATTGATTATAAAATGATAAATCTATTATTATAAACAGTATATAAACACCTTAAAGTATATATTATATAAATACATATTATATAAACACTATTTATATGTTTTATGTTTATATATAAAGTTAAATAAACACTATAAAAGACTATTTATATAGTGTTTATATAATGTGTATTTAAAGAATAATTAGCACATCATGATTTCATGAGTATTATAGCCCAGGATAAAGCTAAAGTAGTTACAACTTTAAGGTCACTATAAAGACAAATATTAAGTTAACAGCTACAGAGCTGGCATGTAGATTTGGCAAAATTCATGAAGGTAGTAATCAAATAACTAAAGTTTGAAAGATACTGCGAAAAGGAAGGTAATGTGCTTAACACAGTGTCCGGCACATAGCAGATGTTCAAGCTTCATTCAAAACTATCATTAATTTTTTCAGGGGCTTTTGAAATTATGTTGTAGATCTTTTCTTGATAACTAAGGAACTGCCTAACAATGGAACCCAGAAAGAATGAGAACTGAGGTAAAGTGCAATGTTTTTCAGCTTTGTGAATCTATCCAGACTTTGAAAGAAGTAGGATAAGCAAGGAACTGGGGTTAAGAGACCTGAGTTGTCACTCTGAATATGCCCAAAATGTTCATAGAAATCAGACAAATAACATAAACAACTTAGCCTGTGAAACCTCAGTTTCTACAACTGAAGAATGGAGGAATCAGACAGGAATCCATTGCTCTCTAAGGTCTCTTTCAACTTAAAAATTCTGTGACTCGATGAGCCCCTGGAATTTTCCAAAGTTGCATGCAAGATCACCTTTGGTTTAGCTTTTGGAGACATGTAGTTTAAAGAAAAGGGTATAAGCTTCTCCTCCCTATCTAGTCAATCAGTAGTTGCTGGAAAAACCTGCCCTGTAGGTTAGCAGTGGGGTTTAAGATCATCAGCTCTGGGTTCCCACCCTAGAGTGTCTGTCACTAGCTGTGTGGTGTTAGGTATGCTCCTTATTCCTCTCTGGTCCCTGGTTTCCTCATCTCTAAAACAGGAATGATTTCATGTACTTTGTGGTATTGCAAAGAGTACTGGTAAAGTATGAAAAGTTGACACATGGTTGTTTGACAAAAGAAATGAATGTGATGATAAAGACATGATTAAAGATGCATTTGTCCTGTAGCCCTTTTACTGTTTATAGGAAGGCCACATTATTTATCTTAGTTTTTACAGTAATCACATTAACTATTTTTATACCCATTTCTAGGCAAAGAAACTTACACTCAGTGATGTTAGGAGCCTAGCTGGGACTCTTTTGGAGCTTTTCTGACTCCCACATCTATTTGTTTTTTCTAATAGACCCTATATGACTTATAAGCCACAATATAAACACTACATTCTGTTTTATGTTGAAGTTCAGCCATTTGCTTATTCTGCCCTTCCACATTTATCCAGCAGCATATTTTAAAATGGATATGGAATCTAGTTTCTCTAACTTAAAGTTATGAAGCTCCTAATGAAGGCAGCATTTTTTAAAGTGCAAGCTGAACACCTTGTAGCCTATGAAGAAGTTAAGAGAAAAGGCTTGAAGATCTTCTGTATTTCCTGGGTATGTGGCCTTTGGACAAATCATTTACTCTTTCCATGTGAGCTCCCCCATACATGAAACGATAATAATAATTCCTACCTACAGGGTTGCTGAGAAAACAGGCAAACCATTTAGAACCTCAGAACTTGGACAGGTTAAGATCCTCTCCAATTTCTTGTTATTTTCAGTGGCACTTATATACTTTTTCTTATGTCAACTTCTTGGACATTAGAGTGGATGAATGAAGGTTGACAGGGCTTATTAAGACTTGGTCGTTTTCGGAAATTTCCCCTCTTAGAAACAGAACCTCCTCTGACCAAGTCTAGAGCCAAGCCACACACAAGGCTGACTATAAACATTACTTCTTTTCATTTCACAACATTGGAGAAAGAAGAGGGAGAGGGAGCCATTTTAACATGGAGTTCAGAGAGGGGAATTAAACCTGAAAATAAAAGATAAAGAAAAAGAAAGCAAAAGGAAATGCCATCAAACAGTTTCAGAGATTTTGATATTTGGGATAATCACTTTTGTTGGAAATTCTCAGAAATTCAAGTGACCTGATTAAAATGGATGAGATTGCTCCTTATCTGACCAACCTGGTGAAATTATCTTGGGGAGTTAAAGTAAGGAACTGCAGGCCCTGGGGTGGCAGGACCACAGCCAACCCTCAAAAAGAAACCAGGAAGACCAGAGGACAAGGACTTTAATAACACGCTAAGATTTCTAAACGTTTAAAACTCTCCTATATCTTTCATAGTTGCTATTTTGTTATTCTAATAAAATGAGAAATTGATCTTAGAGGCAGCTCCAGAATTTCTATAGCAAGGACTTAGAACAATTTGATTGGAAAGGAATAGGATGGGATATCCAGCATCTTTAAAAATTAGCTTTCATTTTTGTCACAGTAATGTGGGACTTTGTGACTTAGGCTCCCTGTAAAGTGACAAGGGAGAACTAATGGAGATGATAGGGGAGTAAATCTGCTGCAGCTATCGCTATCACCCCAACTTCAATTTGTGTCGCCTCTGCTCACCATTAGCATGGCTGCCGATTGGACTCTTAAAATAAGGAGCAATAAATTACATGTTTGTATGGTAGAGGGACAGGGAGAGAACCCCCAGAGAGCAGAAACCCAGGGATGAAGTAGCAAGTGGCAGTCACTAAGAAACCAAGTGCCACAGAAGAAAAGAAAATGCAGGGATGACATTGGGGAAGTATATTGTGGTCTTGGGCTTGGTGGTGGGAAGACCTGAGGTTCCTCTTCAGCTCAGCTACAGATACGCAACTGAGTAGGCTTTGCCTTCTTGGACTTTTGTCTGGAGACCTCACCAAAAGTTTCTACTGGTAGGTAGGGGGAAAGGGATTTGTGTGGTAGGTGGTGGGAAAATGTGGTTGAGATTTCTGGGTGTTTGAAGCCAAACAGCTAAACACCCACAAGTGGTAAATTCTGTGGATATGTATGCTCCTAGCTTTTTTAATTTATAAAGATTATGGTCCTAGATTTTTCAGATGTGCTTGACTTTTGAATGTCTGTATCTGACTAATGAGGGATGCAAAATAACCAAGAAGTTAAAAGCATAAGATCTGGAATCAAGTCATTGTTCTTTTATTTACTAGCTGTGAGATGTTAAACTAATCTAGTTATCTATAAAATGGGAACTTTAATGGTGCTGCCATGAAGAATGTGGTAGGCAGGATAATCATCCTCCAAAGATGTCCACAGCTTCATCGCCAGAACCTGGGAATATCTTGCTTTATGTGGCAAAAGACTTTACAGATGAGATTAAGGTAATATTGTCAGTGACAGAGAGATGTAACATGAGAAGGACTTGACGTTCTCATTACTGGCTATAAAGATGAAAGAAGGATACCAGTAGCCAAGGACATTTGGTGGCATCTAGAGCTGGGAATGGCCCCTAGTTTATAACCAGGGCAAAACAACAGACTTTAGACCTATAACCATAAGGAACTGAATTCCACCATCAACCCAAATTTTCTCCAACAGCCTCCAGAAAGGAACACAGCCTATCAACAACCTGATTTTAGTCCAGTGATACTTGTACCAGATTTCCATCTATAGATGTTTTTTGTTGTTGTAGAGATGGGTATCTCGCTATGTTGCCCAGGCTGGTCTTGAACTCCTGGCCTCAAGCAATCCTCCAGCCTCAACCTCCCAAATGCTGGGATTATCGGCATGAGCTGCTGTGCCTGGCTAAACCTTAAGATAAATAAATTTGTGTTGTTTAAGCTGCTGCACTGGTGGTAATTTGTTATGGCAGCAATAGAAAACTAATATAAGAAGTAAATGAGATAATCCACATAGTGAACAGGCATGCAGTAAGCATAAGTAGTATTAGGCTTTGAATCTGTTTGCATTGCATCTTACATCAGATTGTCCTGATTTTAGTGGTGGAGAGTATGAAGGAAGTGGGTTAAAGCCCTCCCAGGGTACTCCTTATCCCGTCACTTCTGACAATGGTTACTACCTGTAAAAAGGATCAAAATCCCTATCCTTGGAAACAGCTTGAGGGGAAAAAAGATTTAAGGAGAAACCACCAACTAAGTAAATAAAACTCCATCTTAGCTTTGGCTATCTAAGCCACTCACAGAGTTTTAGATGTCAAGTTACATTTTAGAGGATAATTCATAATTTTTCATAATCACATAGACCATATATCATATACTGTGTGTATGCATTTTATGTGTAATATATATAATTCATATGTAATAAACATAAAATGTTAAGCTATATCTATATGATATAAATGATATATAAATATATATAAGATATAAGTGATAAACATCAGATGTAAATGATATATAAATATGTAAAATAAATATACATATATATTTTGAGACAGGGTCTTGCTTTGTCACCCAGGCTGGAGTGCAGTGGTGCAACCATAGCTCACTGCGGCATCGACCTCCTGGGCTCAAGCAATCCTCCCACCTCAGCCTCCCGAGTAGCTGGGACTACAGGCATACACCACCATGCCCTGCTCATCTTTGTATTTTTTTTGTAGAGACGAGGTCTTGCTATGCTACCCAGGCTGGTCTCGAACTCTTGGGCTCAAGCCATCTGCCCACCTCAGTCCCTCAAAGTGCTGGGATTACAGGTGTTAGCCACTATGCCTGGCCAATGTATATCAAATAAACATATTATACAATATTATATATCACATATATATTATTCTTTTGGGCAATACATATGTATCATATAACCATATCTTTGGGGCCAACTTTGAAGTCCTTTCTTTCAGAGAAGGAAGTGTTAGGAGGGAAAGTCTGTATCGATACCTGCTATATTAGTGAAAGGGGTGGAAGCTTTGTAAACCTACAGATTCCTTATCCCTGCCCCAGAGATTCTAATCCAGTAGAAGGTCTGGGGCTGTCTCCAAGAAGCTACATGTGTAACAGGCTCTCCAAGTAGGGTCTGATTTTAGAACTACTGGACTAAATAATTTCATGGGCTCCCGGGGTGGTTCTGTGATAATACTTTGTAAAGTTTGTGATCTCCAGCTTTTCAGGGTAATGAGGGGTCCTGGCTAATTTGCTATTCTTTATACTGGGGCTTTATACCAGGATAGGGGATTTAGTATCACCTTAAAATTTAGAGAAAACTGAAGCTCCTATAAGGGAAGTGGCTTGGGTCATATACCCACTAAGAGAGTGAGAACTGGAATCCATGTTGATGTAACTCATTCATTTACACAACAAAGTTCCTACTATATCCCAAGCTTTTAAAAGAATTTAAATTATATAAACGTACATGAAATATTTTCCTTACGAAATGTCTAATCATATGAATACAAGAAAAAATTTCCTTCACTCTCCTTCTCCAACCTCACATTTCTCCCCAAGGACCATCAACTCATTTGTTCTTCAAGAAAACATTCTATGAATTATATACACCATACACAAATCAAATAACTGTTTGATTTTTTAAATCAAACAATTAAACTCATGTTTAAGCCTTTAAAAAAAGTTAGATTACATAACTTCCTTTGCCACTTAAAAATAAGTCAGCACACATGATCATATTATTCCTTTGAACTGCTGCAGAGCATATGATATGTATCTGATGTATGTGTTATGATGTATCTGAATCTATTTGACTATTCCCCATTGAACAATGTTTGGATTCTTTCTACAATTTTGCTATCACGTGAGTTCATGGGGATGAATGTTCTGCCCCTTTCATAATCACATAGACCATATATCATATACTGTGTGTATATATGTTCATGGGGATGAATGTTCTGCCCCTTTTCTACACAGTTTCATTGTAGCTACATGGAGTTGGGGAGAAAATAATGGCCCTTATCCTACAACTCTAGGCTGAACTAGATACAAATCCTGAAAAGTATCCTTCCCTGGATGTTGATGCAGAACATGATAAAGGCTAATGCCTCTTATATGAGTATTGAGGTGTTTTTGTCACCATGTCAACGTCCAAAAGAGCTCCCCATCTCTTTATTACTGGTGTCTTATTTTACTGCTCCCAATGATATAATGGCTCTATCTTGGTGGCTCCTTTCCGTCAGCAGCTATTCTAGTTCTCAGTCCTGATTCTGAATATATATATATGTATCTCAACATATATCAACAAATATATATATATATAACAACAAAGTTTGGATTTTCTGCATGATGACTATTTGGGTGGATTTTTTTAATCAAGTAATTTCAATGATTTTTCTTACATATTTTATACATCCCTATTCTGGTATCCAGTGAATAGACAGGAGAGGTATGTTATTCTCATACACATATATGGAAAAGAATGTTTGTTTCCTCCCCTGGAAGAAGCTGTCCCAAATTTCTTTGAGTTTTAGCAGCATAGGGGAAATGATGAATGGCTCTCACATTCTTGTATGAACACCACCTGCCAGCCTGGAGCACAGGGCATACTGCAAATCGATACTGAGGGGAAAGAACCAGCCTATGGAGCCTGTAAGAAGTTCAAGCTGCAGCCTTGCAGAAAGATGGGAAACTGAAATTGCCTGGTGTTTCCCTGCCCTGTGTCTCTCCCCCTGCAGGTCACTGGGACCCTGGTTTTCACTGTTATCACCACTGTGCTGGGTTCCTTCCAGTTTGGATATGACATTGGTGTGATCAATGCACCTCAACAGGCAAGTGAAATATGTACAAGTTCTCTTTTTGGCAAGTTCTCTCAGTGATAGATATCATATGTTCCTCATACACAGAGATAAAGGGTGTCCACGTGGCAGACACAAGGTCCTGGCCTGTCAGGTACGATGTGCACTGTTCCAAAGCTGATAACTTGGCCTTGACTCCTCAATTAACAATCACGGGGGCGGGGGGGGGGGAAGGAGCGCAATAAATACTTCTTAATCTCCTGACTCTGCCTGGTTTGCTGAGCTCACAGAAAACTCCAGGCAAAATATCATGTGCTGAAGGAACTTAAAAAAAAAAAAAAAAAAAAAGAAGCTCATTGCAACATTCATTCAGAGCTCTCAGCCATACATGAATGAAAAGTGCCAGGGAATAAGGATGTTTCACTCAGGGCACATTTTTTGAGCACCTGCTTATTTGCATCAGGTACTTTAACATATGATCTCCCCAACTGGATCCTCCCAACAACCTTATTATGCCCATTTCCAGTCTATATTAAAACCTTAAGAAGCCCTAAACTAAAAGAGATTATGGTCCTTCCCTCACCATTCCTGTCTTCCATAAGTGATCCAAAGTAATATAAAACTTTAGAATAATATTCAAGAAGTTCAACAAAGTTTGGATTTTCTCCATGATCACTCTTTGGGTGAATTTTTAATCAAGTTACTTCAACCATTTTTCCCATATATTTTGTACATCCTTATTCTGGTATTTAATGAATACACGGGAGAGGTATGTTATTCTCAGTTCCCAAAGCCCATAAGTTGGGGAACCAGGACTTCATTCCCCTCTGCTCTAACTAGACTGTGAGGTCATTGAGGGCAGGACTGATGAATTGTTCCTCTTCCTATCACTAGTGCCAAGCACAGTAGTTGGCACAAAGAAGGTACTCAATAAAGAGTAGTGAATTAATGAAAGAGAGAAGAGGAACTTGGGGAAGAGGGGGCATAAAGTGAAGGTACAAACATTTTTTGGATGCCTTCTGTAAGTCCATTATATTTCCTCTGCTTCTTTTAGAACATCGGGCCCCAAGGAAAATGAAAGATACTGCAGGGTGTGGGTATGTGAAATACACGCTGACCATAATCCATCACCTGAAAAGGGGTGCTTCCTACTGAAAGATGTGCTCCAATTAGGTGCCACAATCATCAGGAGTGTGGCAGGCTAAGAGATTCAGGGCATAGTGCTGGGGATCAAGAGACAAGAGTCATATCTCTTTTGTGTGGGTGATGACAACACATGCCAATTTAGCAGGTTTCCTGGAATTTAACATCATTTAACAATTTAACATTCAACATCACCATGACTTGATTAATAGAGCCCCTTCTCTTTTTGTGGAAGACCTTATCACATCATTAATTAAACCATCCCTGGCTGGGATCAATGGCTTACACCTGAAATCCCAGCACTTTGGGAGGCTGAGGCGGGCGGATCACCGGAGGTCGGGAGTTCAAGACCAGCCTGACCAACATGGAGAAACCTCGGCTCTACTAAAAATACAAAATTAGCTGAGCGTGGTGGCACATGCCTGTAATCCCAGCTACTCGGGAGGCTGAGGCAGGAGAGTCACTTGAACCTGGGAGGCAGAGGTTGCAATGAGCCGAGGTTGTACCATTGCACTCCAGCCTGGGGAACAAGAGCAAAACTCCATCTCAAAATGATAATAATAATAAATAAAAATTTAAAATTTTTTAAAATTAAACCATTCCCTCCAGTCTTAAAGGGAAGCTTAGGCTAAGGTTTCACATCCTTCAATTGAAGTCCCAGAGCCAGACTAAAACAGCGATCCCCATGCTGGCGTCCAAGTTAGTGCTCTCTCTATATACAGGCCCTTCCTTTTGTGTTTAAATTGCTGCTGAAACACCATTAAATAAGAGATTTTTAAGCCCTTTTTTATCAGCTGAATGACTGATAAAAAAGGGTTTAGGATTATTTGAAAGGATTTTAAAATCACACTTTCGTATGGTTATGAAAATTACACATGCCTACTGAAGACAGTATTAGAAAAAAAATACCCATAATTATTCTACCAGAATGAGCAAACTGCTGAGAACATTTTGGATATTTCCTTCCAGCCTTTTTTTTCTATGCATATTATTCATATAAGGCAGCCTTCTAGTGAGGCAAATGTTTTTGTTTTAGTTTTTTGAGACAAAGTCTCGCTCTATCGTCCAGGCTGGAGATTTTCACTTCAACCTCTGCCTCCTGAGTTCAAGTGATTCTCCTGTCTCAGCCTCCTGAGCAGCTGAGATTATAGGCTCCAGCCACAATGCTTGGCTAATTTATTGCATTTTTAGTAGAGACAGGGTTTCACTACATTGACCAGGCTGGTCTCGAACTCCTGACCTCAAATGATCCGCACACCTCAGCCTCCCTAAGTGCTAGATTACAGGCGTGAGCTACGGTACCCGGCCTGAGGCAAATGTCTTGATCAGAATTCTTTTATAAGAGGATGCTCAATTATTCCCCTCACTCAGCTGGCATTACCAAATAGGCCTTTGCCCATAACTAGTAACGCAGAGCAGCTGCATTCCAGGTCCTTTTCAGAGAGTACCCTCCCAGCTCACTGATGCTAAATAGTGACCAAATCATCATTGAGAAGAATGACATGGGAGGAAGATGGCCTCGTCTTCCTCCCATGTCCTATAATTCATCTGAATTATATGAAGCACATTACAAAATATGGCTCCATGAAATTTAGTTTTCAATGTTGTTCATTCTGTTACAAACTTAACTCTATGAGGACCCACAGGAGAAACTTCCTTCAGGTCTCAATGCCTTCTCAAGGGCCACTGTTATTGTTATCTTAGGAATTCATCAATAATATACCTGGTTGTTTTCCTGTCTTTGCCCTGGTGGCTAGGAAGTTTACTGGTAAATTTATAGCTCACTTCCAACAAAGATATACCACCTAGTGTTTGAATTCTGTACACTAACTTTATTTTTGACCCTCATCTTAACTTTTCCAGTCTTTTTTCTTATATCCACTTTTATGATTCTGTTAAAATATGTATATGTCAATTTAAATCCTGCTGTGCAGAAGTAATACTAGCATGAAAATGTATCTTTTTAGCCTGCAGAATATATATATTTTTTGAGACCCAGGTCTTACTTTGTCACCCAGGCTGGAGTGCAGTGGCTCCATCTTGACTCACTGCAGCCTCAACCTCCCAGCCTCAAGCAATCTTCCCGCTTCAGTCCCCCAAGTAGCTGGGACTACAGGCGTGTGCCACCATGCCTGGGTAATTTTAGTATTTTCGTAGAGACGGGGTTTCACCATGTTGCCCAGCCTGGTCTCAAACTCCTGAGCTCAAGCAATCCACCCACCTCGGCCTCCCAAAGTGCTGGGATTATAGGTGTGAGCCACCATGCCCAGCCTAGCCTGCAGAATAGTTTCAATTTCAACAGTTGCCAATATAAAAAACTTGAAAAATTTTACGTAAAAACTCAGATTTCTGACTTTCTGTTAAAAAATTAAAGGTCATCCAGCACCAGTTTCACATTTGCAGCTTCCTCCTGCTCTCCAGTTCTATAATCCTGACCATTCTGTATTAGTCCCAAATGGTAGAAAATGTATTTTAGTCTCCCAGTCATCAAAGTATTACATGTTCCCTTTATTTATTTGTTCCTCCCTGGTTCTTGTTGGCAATGGAATTTATAACCTCTGTTTTATAGGATATGGCCAACTGTAAACAAATCTATCCATGTTTATATGTATATAAAACACATAATTGAGATGGTACTACTTAAACACATAACAAACACTTTAAAGACAAAACAAACAAAAACACATAGAATGTTTGAAATAGTAAAGCTATTTTTCTTTATCTCCTAGATAATAATATCTCACTATAGACATGTTTTGGGTGTTCCAGTGGATGACCGAAAAACTATCAACAACTATGTTACCAACACTACAGATGAACTGCCCACAATTGCATACTCAATGAACCCAAAACCAACCCCTTGGGCTGAGGAAGAGACTGTGGCAGCTGCTCAACTAATCACTATGCTCTGGTCCCTGTCTGTATCCAGCTTTGCAGTTGGTGGAATGATTGCATCATTCTTTGGTGGGTGGCTTGGGGACACACTTGGAAGGTAGGCAAATTTCATAAATAAGCATAAACAGAAACTTGCGTATTTTCATTTTCTTAACATTTGTTTAGAAAAATATTATCTTTCTTCTTGCAGAACAGAGTTAGAGTTGTTTTTGCAACTCATGACCCTATGAGGCATATCAATGTTAGAGCAAATCAATGAAAGTTTGATTAATTGTTCAGACATTTATACCAAGCGTGATTTTTGTGTGTATTTCTAGATAATTGCTTTGATCCTCTAGCTTTGTAATTTATAAAATATACTAGGAGACCACTACACAAACGGTTAACTCAGGAACTCAGCGGAAGAGACTAGAGTTTTTAACATAGGAGTCTACTGTTTGTTTCACCAAATCACACTGTTTCTCAAACATCCAGTTTTTCCTTTTTAAATCAGAATTTGGCATTTGGATCAGTCAAGTGCAAAGGTTCAGTCAATATCCCCAACTCCCAGTTGCCCAACGTACTTGGTATGCGGTTTCTGGCTGCTGGTCCTGCTTGCTATCTCAAAGCCCCAATCAGAGATGAGGCAAGAGATACCTCTATTTATCACTTGGGTGTCTGTTAGGTTTTTTGGATTAAAAATATCAGTGGAACTCGTTTACCCTCAAATTTTACTTATTCATGCAATGTACTACAGCTGTTGGAATTTCCCACCCTATATAGAGAGGAAATAAAACCAGAGTATCAAATGATTATTTTTTAGATTTATTTTTTCTCCCATTTGAGCCCACCTTTTGCACATTACTTTTTTTCTCATAAAAATAATATATGAAAATTTAGAAAATGAAAATGGCTTTAAAGATGTAAATAACAGTTTAGGCAACTAGTCTAATAATTCTGAATTACAATTCACTTAGATTTTAAATTCCTATTATAAATTATAATTTTTAGCTCTCTATTAAAATACTGATAACTCTTCCTCTTCTACTGGAGCTTTTATATAATATGACTATAAGTTTTCTTAACTACAATATGGTAACCCAAGTTTTATTATTATTTTTATTTGAAATAGCATTTTCCCCACCATAAAAGACAGTGGTCAGTTTCTTACCTTTTAATCAACTTGCTAATGTTCAGTTGAACTTTAAATAAGAATCTGTAAAACACAGATTAATAAACTGAATTTCACCATTTAAAAAAATTTTAAAATAATTTCAATGTGTATCAAGTTGGTTTAAGTAGTAAGTGGAGAATTCTCTAGATTAATTATTTATTTCTAAAGTAAATTATTCTCTAGCAAGTAGACTCAGACAAAAGGGAAAAGGAAAAATAATTTTAAAAAAATGTTTAAAGTAAATCAAATTAAGCAAAATTAAATTATATTTTAAAATATGAACAAATCATTGTTTAAATATGAACAAATCATTTACTGATATTTTATACTACTTCTCATTCCTGAGGAAAAAATGTAAACCCTGGTTGCCCCTCATTTAGAGGTAAGATTCTGATAAGTTCAGTGACTTAACCTAAAACATTTAATTAGTGTTAACATTTAATTAACACTTAATGGAGCCAATACATAAACCTTCTGAAGTCTTAGGATTTGGCATCAACAATGGTTATACCCCAAAACAATATCAAATGACCATGTATCAAATGACCTATGATAAACAAAAAGGGAGGTTTCTTCTAGCTTTTAGTAGAAAAATGATCCTCCTTGGAAAGCAGCCCAAAAGTTCATAACTTCAACATCAAAATTAAGAAAAAAGTTATCAGTATCCCCAAAAAATTATCTTTCTAGATTCATTGAGAAGTGACATGATTTTCATTATTACCAGTGTCATTTATCCATCAGTTAAAAGTAAATAAATAAAAATGTAACACTTCCATTATTGCCTTATAAAAAAAAGTGTTTCCTTGCAATTGTGTAATAGTCAATAGATGTCAGTGGCCACCATTTTCTAGCTCTGGGTTTGCAAGGCCAATTTTTTCAACCTGTGCATTTACAGTTTAATTACCAGGGTATGGTAGAGAAGACTATGGTCTGTGCAATCCACACTACCATGAGTAAAGGAAGCAATGCATAGCTTGCCTTTGAATGCATGCATTTTTTTCCATCAAAAATGGAACTCATTAAAATGAAGCATTACCCTTTGGTTTCACACAGATCAAGTCCAAGATCTGTCACTTAATAGCTGTATGAAAATGAGCAAGTTATTAGGTTCTCTAAGATGTTTTCCTCCCATCTGCAATGTGAAAACAAAAATAATACCTACCTCATGGCATTATTGTGAGGATTTAATGAGAACAAATATAAAAGGTTTAAAACAATGCCTGACATATATTAAGCAAGCAGCAAACGTGGCCTCATTTTGATGATGATGATGATGATGATGACCACAATGACCATGACCATGACAATAATGAAGCCTATACTATCTGAAGTATTTAGAGTCAGATTTTAAGAAATATACTTAGGTAGAATTAAGTTTCTTTTTCCCTGATTCAGCTATTTCATGTATTTTTAAAATTATTTATTTGTGGCCATTTCTCATATCTGAACGGACGTTAAAAGAATTTAAATTATATAAAGTGCTGCTGCATCCTTTGGTGATAGGGAAAGGGGACTTTTGGGCAATCTGGCATCCAAGATTCTTCCACGCTATTTCTTTTATGACTTTTTATCTTTTTTCCCCTAATAAAACAGACTATTAGCTAGGTGGTAACAACTTCTTAAGGTCAATTATTGAATTTGCCTGTCCTCTGTCCCTGTGTAGATAAAAAGCATTTCACAATAGTCTAAACTACTGACCACCCCTTAACTGTTTTTCTACTCTGTAGCTCTGGGGCTAGCCAGCTCTAAATCACTCTGTTTCCCTACACTCATTTCATATTCCTGCTGTAATGAATTATCCCCAATTTAGTGGCTTAAAACAACACAAATATGTTTTCTCATAGTCTTGGAAGTCAAAAGTCCAAACTCAGTTTTAGTTAGCTAAAGTCAAAAGGTCAATAAGGCTGTTCCTTCTGGAGGCTCTGAGGAAGAATGCATTCCTTGCCCTTTTCCAGCTTGCAGTGACCAACTATATTCTCTGGCTTGTGGCCCCTTCCTCCATCTTTGAAGCACAACATTCTAATCTCTACATCTGTCATCACGTCACCTGCTCCTCTTCTACCTTACTCTTATAAGGACACTTGTGATTACATCACTGGATTCACTCAAATAATTCAAGATAATCTCCCCATCTCAATTTTCTCAATCACATCTGCGAAATCTCATTTGCTATGTGAGGTAACATTTACAGGGTCTGGGGGTTATGCTGTAGGCTGCTGGGGGACATGATTTAGCCTATCATGTGGATGTTAGACAATCACTGCAGTATGTGACTTTATAGCTTTATGCTCCAGAAAAAAAAAATCTGTTGGTGTTAAAGACACTTGCATAGAAAAAGCCCACCTATCAAAGTTTGAAGCAGTGAAATAGAATATAACAAGGACGTTTACATTTCTTTTGGCACAAACATTTTCACACCTGTCTACTCAGACATTTATTGGCCTTACTATTATCTTTTTGACTGCAAAAAAAGGTTTTCTGTGTACCTTGCTTTCCCATTAATTAGAAATAAAAGGAACAGATATCTGCAAATGTTGTCAATTTTCATCTGATTAATTTTGAAAGTGTTTTTGTTGCTACTGTCAGCTCTATTATGTATTTTACACTGGTCACTATTAATTTATAGATTTTGGAAATATGCTGGCATATAATATTAAAATAAGGATAATTATAATTCTCTAGATAAGGCTTAAAGTTTTAAATTACTTCCAAATAATTTATACAAAAGGAAATTTAATTTTGAAAGTTCTTTCCTATCTAGATCAATTAAAAACCTGTGCCACTGAAAGAAAAAAAAAGTTGTAGGTTACTACTACAGAATTGAATTTAGCTATCACCAGGCAATTATTCTTTAAAACAATCAACTTAGAGAAAACTTAGTTAACTCTTTGAAAAACTGTCAGAAGTGTTATCTTAAGCTAGTCACCACCGTGATTGAATCATCTCTATCAAAATGTAGAGACTGTGCTTGAGTCTGGGAGGTCAAGGCTGCAAAGAACCATGATGGTGCCTTTGCACTCCAGCCTGAGTAACAGAGCAAGCGAGACCCTGACTCAAAATAAAAGAGAAACATGTAGAGATCAGGTGGATGCAACCTAGGTTCTTTCATCATAAATCTTGCTTATTACTAATACTTTAGTCCATAGATGAGTCAAATTAGCAATCTTGGTTCAAGATTCCCCAACTAGCTTTTACAGCAAAATTAAAATAATTGCTCTTAAAAAAAAAAAAAAAAAAAACTCAACATGCTCTGAAAGCAAATAATTCTAGCAAGTTTTGATGCTGAATTTATACTCCTTGCTTTTTAAAATTTCAGAATCAAAGCCATGTTAATAGCAAACATTCTTTCATTAGTTGGAGCTCTCTTGATGGGGTTTTCAAAATTGGGACCATCTCATATACTTATAATTGCTGGAAGAAGCATATCAGGACTATACTGTGGTAAGTCTCTCTCTCTCTCTCTCTCTCTCTCTCTCACACACACACACACACACACACACACACACACACACACACACACCCCTACCCTTGTCTGAAAGTAACTCTAAAGGCGGATGTGGTAGCAATCAGGGATATTTTTGAGTTTAGGGTGACATCACAGAGGGAAAGGCAATAGCATAAAGTTGAAATCCAGAGTCAGGGGGGTTTGGGACCAGTAAGTAGGAATTATGATGCTATCAAGGTCCTTGTCCATGGCAATGACATCATTTCCAGTTGTATGATCACAGACAAATTATTTAACTCTGATTCTCAGTTGCTTCACTATTAAATGAAGTGGATAATAATATCTACCTTATAGGGTGATTGTGAGAACACATGTAAAATGTTCTGCATAGAATCTGACATACAGTAAGCTACCAGTAAATGCTAGTTGTTGTTATTACTGCTGCGGTATAGCAGACAGTGGGAGACTGCTATACCACGACCCTTAATTCTGCCCTTATGGAATACCTGGCTGCCATGTCTCCATCTCTTCTATCTAACAAGACCTTAACACTCTGAGCCCATCTCTTAGACCACATTCCCCAGCCCTGTATGATTCTAGACATGACCGAGTGAAGCATTATGGTGGTGGTGTCTATAGGGAGAGGGAATCAGACAGAAGCAGCTGATACTTAAAAGTTCAGAATAAAGGAAAGAGGTTCCTCCCATGAACTTTATTCTGAATAGTGGGAATCACTAGTTCTTAGAGACAGCTTTTCAAACATTCAGAAGCAATTAATTAGGAGACGTCTGAACAAAGGCAGAATCATTTAATCTCTCTCTAAAACAAATGGCTAAATCTTTAACTTCTGCCAATGAAGCTCTAATTTTGATGGTGCTAGGTTGAGATTTTAACCCATTTTCACAAATTATAGTTGCCTTTCAAGGCACTTCTATCCATGGGGATGGGGAAGGAGTTGTGAGGACATAGATTTGTATATAAAAGTATTTTTAACACTTTTACTTACAGAAAAGACTTGAATTCCATGTATCTTCAATGATCAGTTGAAGCAAAAGTCTAAAATACCAAGTTAACAGCCTAATTAAATCTCTTTTTATTATTTTCAATGTTAATACACATAACTGAAGGTCAGTGTAGCTTTATCAAGGTAAAGAGTCAACCCCAAATGTGGAAAGAGCTTTGGATTCAGAGCAAATAAATTCTGGCACTGTCTCCGCTTGGCCTTAAACACTAAATCTGAGCCTCAGTTTCTTCTCCCATAAAATGCAGATAATAACACTATGAATGAAGTCCCAATTATGATTCTTCTTTCTTTTCTCTCCATTTAAAAAAAATACAGTGTGAAAAAATTATAAAATATTTTTGGTAACATTGAAAATAAATGTTATAAATACATTGTAAAACAACCTATAACTAGCATAGTCAATCAACTTGTACTCCCCAACCATCTTCTAATATTATGTTTGGCCCTATTCTGAGCATTAAAGTTCCTAAAAATTATAGGAAATATAATTTGACTTCAAGTTCATGTGACTTCAGATCTGTGAGCTTATCTACATTATTCTGTTTTTCAGGTATAGTATTAGGTATTACAGAAAGATAGTACAACTTAGAATAGAGGCAAATAAATGATTTTTTTTTAATTTAAGATCAACAGGCTACGCATTAAAAGTCACCTGTAAAATTCAGCTGAAATATAGATGCCATATCACACATATAAATGTTCATTTGAGATATTAAGAACAACTTGAAGCATTAAAAAATGTATTTTGAAAACAATTGTCAAAGCATCTTTTAAACAAAGATCATCCATTTCAATTTGATAGGCAGGTAGTTTCTAAGAAGAAGCTTCTGCAAATCCTATTTTTAAATATTTAAGAAAATGCCAAACATTTAATTCAGCCTTGCCTATCGATAGTCTCTTCTCGGAACTTGTTTTTTTTCTTTTTTGAGACGAGTCTGCTCTGCGGCCCAGGCTGAGGCGCGGGCCGAATCTCGGAGGGTCGACTGCGAAGAGCGCCGCCCCCTGGGGGGGTTTAGCGCATTCGTCGCGGCGCTCAGCCTCCCAAGTAGCTGGGACTATAGGGCCCCGCCGACCCGGCTCGGCCGAGCGGTAGATTTTTATATTTTTTAGTGAGGAAGACGGGTGGGTGTCCACGGGTTAGCCAGGATTTTTTTGTGGGGGCGTTGTCTTTTTCTTTTTCTCTTGTCTTGTGGGGGGTTTTCTTAATCTCCTGACCTCGTGATCCGCCCGGTCTCGCCTCCCAAAGTGCTGGCGGATTACGAGCTTGAGCCACCACCGCCCATCCATCTCTGAACTTTTTATGCAATCCGCCAAATGGCTGACATTCCCACCTCCTCTCTTCCCCAGCACACACCTCTCGCTACATTGTGCCACTTTACGAATTCAAATGCTCTGTATTCATTTAAGTACCAAAAGTCTTTCTTCAAATAAAATTTTTTCTGAAGCCTAATATTTGAATAGAATAAAGGAGCTGAATTTCTCTGGTTTCTAACTGGGGAAGAGTCCTTAAGATCCTTAATCTCTTCTACCTCTCTGCACCTCCCCTTCCCCTTCATCACCAACCCCTCTACATTGTGGAAATTCAGATAGGGCATATTGTTCTCACACTAATGCTCTGTTGCTTGTGATCTTTGGCAAGCTGTTTCTCACATCTATCAAGAGGCTGGAGGAGATATGTTCTGATTTCCTTCAATCTCATGAGCCCTGATTAAGAGTATTATTAAAACATTCTTCAATTTCTTTTCTGAAGACAACCTAAGGCATTTATGATGTAAATTAAAAATTAACATGAATTTTAATTAAATAAAATCATGTAATGAAGAACTGCCAAATACATGACTAACCATTTCTTTCTATTCATATTTCCAACTACAACTGCATTTGGGGTCATATCAAATATCTCTTGCACAAACTATGCTATACCTAGGAACAAGGGTTCATCCATCCAGTGAACTCAGGGAGGGGCTTTTATTCAAGATATATACTGTACTTAAACCAAATTGTTGTTATTGAGACAGTCCTGGTTGCACTTTAACATTTATGTTCATGTTTCATGCAGGGCTAATTTCAGGCCTGGTGCCTATGTATATTGGTGAAATTGCTCCAACCACTCTCAGGGGCGCACTTGGCACTTTTCATCAGCTGGCCATTGTCACGGGCATTCTTATTAGTCAGGTAAAAACTCCCCATCCTTACCCCCTACTGCACCTATCTACTTCATCCTCTACGGTACCACTACTACTATTGCATCCCCTACTGTACTTCCTCCACTTCATCCATCTTCTCCCTCCCTGACTGTCCACTCTCACTATAGACCAGCACAGAAAGAGAAGCCAATTCTACCAGTGGTAGCGGAGGTGGTGTAGAGACATAGACTTTTTCATTCAAAGGTAAATTATTATCACTCCTCAGTTTTCCTCTTGGAATTGTTGGTGGGATAGTACTGAAGGTAACCTGGCAAGCCAGGTCTTAACTTCAGAACTATTCTAGAGTTAAACTATTCCATTTAGATTTCAAGAAATAGAAAACTTCAAGGATTGGATTGCCTGGGTTGCCTTTGTTTTAAACATCTTACTTGGGAATCTAATATGTAAGTCATTGCCACAGGAGCTCCTGTTCAGTTGAGTCTATCCTTCCCTTCTACCCTATGGTGTCAGAGGGAGTCTGGGACCCCACGCCTACGACAATCCAGAGGGTAGTCTATAAACTATTGCCATAGGAATCACCAAGATAGTTCTCATCACAGTAATTGTTCTATCTATGGAATCCCTATTTAAGTTCTGCGTAACATAAGAAGGAAATACCAAGCAAAGGTCCAAAGTCATGGCTGATTTTAGCACAATCAGATTCTATCTGGTTGCCTGGAGAATACACCTACGTGTTGCTTTAGATATCAAGTATGTATTTTTGTCTAAGCTTGGTTGATTCTCATCCTGACTGTCCAACTGGAGTTGATGAAAACGAACCTAGGTTAATTCCTTATATAACAAATAGTTCCTAATTTAGTTAAAGTGAGACACGATAGTTAATAGTTAATAGTTTCCAAAGTTGTTAGAGACTACTATTAAATAGTCAAAGTACTTTTTCAACAAATTGGTGTAAACAGTAGATCCAAAGTATTATGTAGTTGATATGCTTCCTCCTTGCATTTTCAGATTGTTGGTCTTGAATTTATCTTGGGCAATTATGATCTGTGGCACATCCTGCTTGGCCTGTCTGGTGTGCGAGCCATCCTTCAGTCTCTGCTACTCTTTTTCTGTCCAGAAAGTCCCAGGTACCTTTACATCAAGTTAGATGAGGAAGTCAAAGCAAAGCAAAGTAAGTCTGCGGATGGTTTTTCTTTCTTCCTACTGTTTGAGCGTTATCAGCTAATGTAAAACAGTGTATTATACAATGTAAAACAGTGCCTTCCACATGAAGTTGGTGATTAAATGTAAGAAGAATGTGCAAAATTGCTTTTGTATGACTGGCGCATGTCATTTGGCACCCACAGGCATTCAGTTAACCGAAACCAGAAATCCATATACAGGGTATTAGACTCAACCAGAGGTTTCTCAAAGATCCCTCCAGCATTATGCTTCTAACATAATGAGGATCTAGTTGTATTTGTCATAAGATGAAGCCAAATGTTCCGTTTTTCTTTTAAATCAAAGAGCAAGATTTAACAAAGAAAGAATTTCCAACACCCATGCTATTAAGTAATAGAACGGGGCATGCAGAAAGGTAGCTCTTTCATTAACATAAAATAAATTTCTTTTGTTTTGACTTGAGTTGTTTCAACCTGATCATTTCCCGGCATAGGCTTGAAAAGACTCAGAGGATATGATGATGTCACCAAAGATATTAATGAAATGAGAAAAGAAAGAGAAGAAGCATCAAGTGAGCAGAAAGTCTCTATAATTCAGCTCTTCACCAATTCCAGCTACCGACAGCCTATTCTAGTGGCACTGATGCTGCACATGGCTCAGCAATTTTCTGGAATCAATGGGGTAAGTTTAAGAACACCCACTAACTCTTAAGAGCACAGTGAATTAAAACAGGGAAGACAAGGGGTACAAGTTTAAATAGCTAAAAGATATTTTAAGGTATTGGCATCATGGGTCTTGCTACAACAAACATACATTGGGCATTAATTTTCATTTTGCTTCAAAAGTTTTCTAAAATTACTTAACAATTTTTTTAAATGTCAACAGTCAATGGTACTGTATATCTATTAAGGTGAAGGCAAAAAGCAAAAATCTTAATACATCCAAAGAGAGAAAGGGAGAATAACTATACAACCCTCCCCCAAAAAACTGCAAGGAGCTTCTACAGTTGAGTATTGAATTTAGGATTTCTGATAGCCCAAGCCAAATGGAATCCATGGTTCCCTTCATCTATTTAAATGAAGTATACCAGATAGCCAGGTGCAAAGAGCAGTTTCCTGCCATCCAAGAAACTTTTACTCCATTTGAGGAGATAGCACACAAAATAAATAATACAGCAAACTGGCATGCTATTGGTGACTAAGGGTAGTAGACAATACATGATTGAAAAACATACTGAGCATTAAACTAGCTAGCTTTTAGGTCTTACATTGAAACCCCTGCATCATGCAGACTAAGATGGTTCTACTGGCAATTAACTACTAGAGGAAAAAATTAAGCATTTATCAAGAAACTAGATAAAAAACAAAACAAACAAAAAACACTTCTCCCCTTTTGTTGCTGTTAAAAATGTAAATTGGACATTTGCTGTAGTGAGCCAATGCCAAATCCACATGGGACACTTTGTGGGTGACTGAGATATGGGCAAACACCTGGGGGAGGCAAAGGAAGTAATTCCCATCCACTGAAACAAAATGAGACCTGAACCTCACTCCACAAACTCAACTGTGGTCTCCGTCCTCCTTTAAGAGGTCCTTGATGTTTATTTTTATTAATAGTCTGTATAACTTTGAGGCTCAGAGACCAAAATCATATCTCCTATCTCAGTTCTGTCTGTATATTCAATGGCACAAAATTTAATTTCTCTGAACCTTACTGTTTCAGCTTCCATCCCAGTGCCTGACTTAAAGAGGAATCCAGGAAATGTTGAACCTGAGGCTGTTGGGCAGCCTAAAAATGGTGGGATAGTGTGAAATGTGCTGTAGGCCTCTATGCACTGAACACAGTTGGCACCGTCCTCTACCTCAGTCCTGTCTGCGGGAAGAGGTACCAGCAACAGGACATGTTAGGTGGGGAAGGAATGACAAAGGATAATGGATAACAGAATGACCTAAAAGACATAAATATATAAACATAACTAAATTTTAAAAGGCTATTAGAAAAAGTTGTGAACAAAATTTCTCCACGTCTACTGAGACTAGTGAAATTTTCTGGATTAAATGCAATAGCAACTAGATCTCTTATACATGCTGGTGAGACTGTAAAATTGTCATAACTTCTTTCAAAAACTATTTGGCAATATCTATCAAAGTTGAGTATATGCCTATACCATGGTCCAGCAATTCTACTCCTAGTTATAAACGCATACATATTCCACCACAAGGATTGTACTAGAATGTTCCTAGCGGCACTATTCATAATCACTATTCATAATCAATAGCTAAAAGACATTTAAAAATGTTGACATCATGTGTCTTGCTACAACAAACATATATTGAGTAAGCATTAACTTTCGTTTTGCTTCAAAAGTTTTCTAAACTAAATGTCTATTTAATATTAAGGTGAAGGCAAAAGGCAAAAATCACAATAAATACAAGGAGGGAAAAAGAATAATCATACCTGAATCCCCTGTCCACCCCCCCCAAAATAAAACTAAATTGCAAGTGGCTTCTAGAGTTGAGTATTGAATTTAGGATTTCTGATAGCCTAATGAATAGTAAATTATTCATTTAGGAATGGCAGCTACCTAAACACTCATCAATAGAATAGTAGTAAATCATGGTATATTAATACAATAAAATACTACATAGTAATGATCATGAACTGTCTACAATGTACAATAAGGATGATTCTCACAAAGGTAATGTTGAATAAAAGAAGCCAGGCACAAAATGATACATATTATGTGGTTCCATTCACATCAAGTACAAAAGTAGGCAAAATTTATCTATGATGTCAGGAGTTGGAAGAGTGGTTTCCTTGAGATAAATGATAAAGGGAGATTTAAGATGCTTCCGGAGGGGTGGAATTATTATCTCTTGATCTGGATGCTAGTTACATAGGTGTGTTCAGTTTGTGAAAATTAATTAAGCTGCATATTTATGTGTACTTTTCTATGTATATTATACTTTAATAAAATGTTTCAATTCATTTACAAAAATAAAGAAAATGCAGTAGCAGAATTCTCAGCTAAATATAAGGAGGACATTTAAGCAATCAGAAGCTTTAAACACTAAAGGAAGACTGAGGGTTCTCTTCCTTGGAAGGAGAAAATCTGTAGGAAGTTCTAGGGAGCATGGCGCCATAGAAACAACTAAAAATACACAATCTAAAATATTTCTTGCTGTAAAGACATCAGTACCAGACTTCTTAAGATTAAGGCTAAACTGTTTTTACTTTGCAGATTTTTTACTACTCAACCAGCATTTTTCAGACGGCTGGTATCAGCAAACCTGTTTATGCAACCATTGGAGTTGGTGCTGTAAACATGGTTTTCACTGCTGTCTCTGTAAGTCAATGCCCTAGATAAATACTCCGCTTGTTCCTTAGTCCAGAAATTGCGTGTGTGTGGCGGGGGGAGCTTGGGCTCTAAAAGCAATCAATGACATTGTACACATGCTCTAAGTGTGTAAACCCAAGTGAGTCATGAGAAGAGTCCTGTTTGAATAAGCCAACCACTGCAGTGAGATTAGACATAACTGAGAGGGTGAATCACTGGTTCTCTGCACTGCTGGGATGCCATTTAGTCACTCATTTGTGAATTTGTAACTCACTTGGGGGCACAGAGAACTTCCTCCTTGTGCAGATTCCTAGGTTCCTTCTTTTCTCTGTACATAAACCCCTTGGGAGTAGCTGACAGTTTGTCATTTCTCTTGATATTGGATGGTCTACTTAGGTTCCTCTTTTTACATAGTTCAAATTCTTTTTTTACCACGTGTCTTGGGGGAAACATATAAAAATAAACAAACAAGGCCCTCTCTAACAGACATTTAACCCTTTAAGCAAAGTTAAGCAGACTCAGTAAATGGTATTAAGTCATTGGGCAGAGAGCTTCCAAGTAGTTCACAAAGTTGTGGCTTCTGGTGATGCATGAGAGTATGTGTGATATTATGAGGGAAGTGACAATGTAACTAGAAATGTTATTGCTTTCTTCCAACAACAACAAAAGGTCATATACTCTTCTTAAAACCAAATAACTTTCTATAAGAAGTGATGGTTCTTATATATTGAGAATATATAGCAAATGATGGTTTCTATATATTAAGAATATATAGGAAGTGATGGTTCTTATATATTAAGAATACACAGGAAGTGATGGTTCTTATATATTAATATATAAGATATATATGTCTATATATATATTCTTATGTAAGAATATATGATATATTCTTAATATATAAGAACCTGACAAGAATATCTAACATAATAATCTAAGAAGTAAACAAGCAACGACAAAGACAAAAACTCCCCAACTAATATAATTCACTGTAGAATGAGAGTCACTGAGCTTATTTTTATCTTTGTTCAACAAGATAAAAATAGCAAAAAGTTTATTCTTTTCAATTTTGATCACAAT
>NW_016814625.1:1314718-1315942 GCF_001698545.2 Rhinopithecus bieti
AAAAAAAAAAAAAAAAAAAAAAAAAAAAACGTTCTAACTTTTAAGATGAATAGTTCACTCCCGGCAAAAGATACAATTAAGCATACACACAAAAATGCAGGCCTATTTTGGTACAATTATCAAATTCCATATGTTGCCAGTGAGTGGTCACAATAGGACTTTATTAAGCAGTGAGAAAATTGGACGAGACTAGTTGACACCTGAACAGCTGTACTGTTTCCAGTATCAGTAGTGGACAGACCCTTGTAATTATAACTTAGGATAATTATCAGACAACAAGTTAATGTCACGTTTAAATGTGGAACCTTCACATTTTAAATGTACAGGACATCGATTGGGAGAGACCCCAGCTGTACAGTCTCTGAATATTGTACCCAAAGTGATAATCCCGGAGTAGTGGTAACACTATGTTTCTATCTCTATAATGGCCTATTCAAACCAATGTGACTAAATTAAGCAGATATTTGATCATTACCCGCTGTCCACTGAGACTAGCTCTGCCACCTGGGGCAGTCACTTCCCACCTCGATCTCACTCCTGTAAAATGGAAGGGTGGAATTGCCTCCTATCTGTTATATAAATTAAAATGACCTCTTTGGCAGTAAAAATGATTTAAGTAAACAGTCAATATTTTGTGACTTATAAAACTGAGATAATCTTCTTTAAAACTGTCCTAGGTATTCCTTGTGGAGAAGGCAGGGCGACGTTCTCTCTTTCTAATTGGAATGAGTGGGATGTTTGTTTGTGCCATCTTCATGTCAGTGGGACTTGTGCTGCTGGTAAGTTTGGTGCCTACACTGAGGTTTTTCATTAACATATGATGGTACCTGGCACCTCTGTGGTCCAGGTAAAAGTGCTTTGTATTCAAAAATATTTGAGACTGACTTACGAAATAAAGCCAGAGCAACAGCATAAAATCAAAGAAGATACATAAAAAAAAGATGAACTAGTTTCTTGGGTTTAAGGCTGAATATCAGCATGTAAATTCTGGTTGACATCCAGGGAGGCCATGTACCCATGGTTAGAGCATAGGCTCTGGATTCACCACCAACTGGGTTTTTTGTTTTTTTTTTCTGCTGTCCACTTTGTAATTTCTTTTTTTTTTTCTTTTTATTATACTATAAGTTCTAGGGTACATGTGCATAACGTGCAGGTTTGTTACATATATATACTTGTGCCATGTTGGTGTGCTGCACCCATCAACTCGTCAGCACCCATCAATTC
>NW_016814625.1:1318327-1331474 GCF_001698545.2 Rhinopithecus bieti
AAAAAAAAAAAAAAAAAAAAACCCTGCTTCTTGACATGAAAAGAAACAGTAAGGGAACCGTCTGTTTTTAAATGATGATTCCTTGAGCATTTTATGTACACGTCTTTAAGTATTGTTTTATTTTTATGTGCTCTCGTCAGAAATGTCATCAAATATTACCAAAAAAGTATTTTTTTAAGTTAGAGAATATATTTTTGATGGTAATATAATTAAGTAAACCCAAAAGGCTGGTTTATTTTGTTACACTAAAGGGCAGGTGGTTCTAACATTTTTAGCTCTGTTCTTTATAACAAGGTTCTTCTAAAATTGAAGAGGTTTCAACATATCATGTTATTTTTTTAACACATAACTAGAAACCTGAGGATGCAACTAATATTTATATATTTGAATATCATTAAATTGGAATTTTCTTACCCATAGATCTTATATTAAAGGAGATATGGCTAGTGGCAATAAGTTCCATGTTAAAATAGACAACCCTTCCATTTATCTCACTCAGCTTTTTTCTTGAGTGCTAGAATTTGTATTTTGTTTAATATTTTACCTTTGTTCTGTATTTTCATTTGGAATGGATTACAGAGTATATTAAAATATGTCTATAGAGAAAAACTTTCATTTCTGGTAGGCTTATCAAAATATTTCAGCACTCATAAAAGAAAACCATTTTAGTTCCTTTATTTAATGGACAAATCTTTTGCAAGATGTAACGCTAAAAGGATTTCACCTGATCATATAGCCTGGGCCATCAGTTAACATTAACATCTATTATAAAACCATGTTGATTCCCTTCTGGTACAATCCTTTGAGTTATAGTTTGTTTTACTTTTTAATTGAGCACAGCCTGGTTTTCACATACACTCAAACAATCATGAGTCAGACATTTGGTATATTACCTCAAACTCCTAATAAGTTTGATCAAATCTAATGTAAGAAAATTTGAAGTAAAGGATTGATCGGTTTGTTAAAAATATTTTCTGAATTATTATGTCTCAAAATAAGTTGAAAAGGTAGGGTTGGAGGATTCCTCAGTGTGGGCTTCTGAAACTTCATACATGTTCAGCTTCAGACTTTATAAAAATCCCTGTTTAATTTTCCTGGAAAGACTAACTGTTTTATGGTATGATCCTAACATAAAATAATCGTCTCCTTTGACATTTCCTTCTTTGTCTTAGGTGTATACAGATTCTAGTCAAACTATTCTATGGCCATTACTAACATGCATTGTACACTATCAATCTGCCTTTACCTACATAGGCACATTGGAAATACACAGATGATTAAAGAGACTTTAGCTTACAGTCAATTTTACAATTACGGAAATACAGTTCTGATGGGTCCCAAAAGCTTAGCAGGGAGCTAACATATCTCTAGGCTGTTTTCTCCACCAACTGGAGCACTGATCAATCCTTCTTATGTTTGCTTTAATGTGTACTGAAGAAAAGCACTTTTTAAAAAGTACTCTTTTAAGAGTGAAATAATTAAAAACTCTGAACATTTGCCTTGTTTCCTAAAGTTGTTCACATATATGTAATTTAGCAGTCCAAACAACAAGAAATTGTTTCTTTTCAGTGTGATTTGTTTTTCTTTTGGGCCAATTTGGGATAAACTATTTTCACTTGGGATTTCAGGATACAGTCAAAATGAGCTTAAATAACTTGGGACATCTTTGTGCTAAACTGTGAACTCTGGACAAATATATAGGGTCTCTAAATAGGGCAGGAGCAGGAAAATGGCTCCTGGTTGGCTCTTGTATGCTTCTTCAGGATGCCAATGGCCTTTGGGAAGCCCAGTGTTAACAATGATAAAGGAGCTTAACACTTTTATAGGCGATATATGTGATTTAATCAAATCACTATTCCTGATCTCATTTACTAACAGAATAAAGTGGTAAACATTTAAATTAAAAATTCCAAAGATCACTTTTAAGTGCTTATTCACTGTTTTGGCCCACAAACATCAGAAATTCAGACCCTGAAGTTTTCTGCCTCAGAGAAATTCAAGTATCTTATATTGTTCCCCCTTCTACAACTTTTTCCTTGCAGAGATACATATGAGTTGAAAAGAAACATTAAAGGGAAACAAGAAGCTGATAAAGCTTTATAGGAGGACCAAATAACTAGCTTACTATAATAAAAAGTTATAGGTCTTCAATGGTATACATCATAATAAAAAATAAAATTGACACTACTTAATTAGATTTAATCCCTGGGAAATTAGATGTGAATTTGAACACCTAACTTTCCAGGTACTCTCTCATTTTTGTGGAAGTGTTTGTATACTCTAATGTCTTTATAAATGTGATTTTTCTCTTAGCTTGTTTGAAGTATGAGAATTAGAGTTTTTGGTCTGGCATTCACCTGCTACATCTAGGATTGCCCACTGTCATGACTCCCAGGAAAAGGTCCTATCTTAGCTTCCTCCTCCCTACTTTCCTCTACATGGTCAGCACTGTAATGCAACTAAGATGTAGTAAGGCATTGCTCCCTCCCCCTACACTTCAAGGAGTTCACAGTCTAATGGGGAAATCAGGAAGGCCAGAGTATTAACATCTCCGTTTGTGTCTTTTGCCTTCCATGAACCTGGGTTTCGAGCCCTCTCTTGTAAAATGGGCACAGTAATATTACCTACCTCAGAGAGCTGTGAGGATTAAACATGAAGTGCTAAGCATAGTGCCTGCTACAAAGAGAGTACTCAATAAATGCTACCTAGAACTAGTATTCATAGCAATACTGTTACGATAAAGAATTATCATATGTGAGATAGTTCCAAATTTTTTTTTTTAAATAAAGGAGTTTTATAAGTTCAAGATAATATTTTCTTGCTTCAAAGAAACAATCTCACAACCTTGAGGGAATGGGAAGAATCAGGAGAGACTGCTTACCTGGCAGGGGAGCTTTCACAATCACAAAGCTGGGTTTCCCAGGGCAAGGCTCATCCACTACACTCCGGATGTGCTGACCCCTGCCATTTCCCCAAATATGGGAAACCCAACTGCATAGTTTGTAGTAGTGGGGGACTGTGTTCATGCTCTCCCCTGAAAAACAACAACAACAGAAAATCAGAAGAGATACTAGGCTATCTAATTCCTAAATCCAAACCTGATATTTCTTAAGTAAGATTATAAGAGTTTTTATTGTATTTTTTGAATTTGCTTTTGCATAAGTTATGTTATTTTTACAGGATCCACATGTACTATTATTTCTTAGAATAATACTAACTATAAAACAAAATTCTGTATATCACATTTAAATGTAATGTAATAGAATTATAATCACAAGACAAGACCAAACTTTGTTGATAATCCTCATTAATTGCCCAAGAGGTATATACATGTAAGCCAGCATACATGCATAAACTACTTCTTACTGCTAGCTTAATTGTTCCATATGTAGTAAATACAGCAGTTCAGCAATATCTTGTGCTGAGCTGACCCTGTAGAGTCCTAAGCAGAGGTGATGAGTCAAGTGTAAATACATATATATGGTTTTTTTTTTCATGGCAATTATGTATTAGTGACCTGGGGAGAAAAGGTTTATCGACAACCACTCTGATCCATCTGCTGCTATTTTTACTGCTAATTTGGTGCATGATCATGAAAAGAAACTACTTTGAGTTAAAAGTATATATATACAATAGTTTGATATCAATAAATACATTTCTGAATGCTTAGTGTTGCTTCATTTATATAGAAAAAAACACACTTCAAAAACTGATATTGGTTTATTATGTATACTCATTTCCTTCCGACAGTACTTTCCCATTCTCATTTTAGAAATAAAATGTGAATGACTTTTTAAGGCCAAATTTTATTCCCATCTGGCAGTTGTTTTAATTATAAGTAGTAGAAAAACTAACCTGAAGATTAAATAAAACAGTAGAAGAGAAATGAATGACTCCATTTGATGTAAATAATTTAATTCAGCAAATATTTAGTTGAGTTCCTTTTATGAACAAGATACTTTTTTAAAGTTCTGTGACACATACAAAGCTTAGAAAACATAGTCCCTACCCTCAGTCACTTGCATTCTCATAAAAGAGCTAAGATTTGAAAACAACTAGTTAGAGTACTATAAGGAGTGTCGTAAGAGTACAGAAAGTACACATAAGTGGTTTTCAAATTTTTAAGTTGACACCTTAAATTTTTTGTCAAATATTTGAAAATCTGCAAAAGATGCAATTTTTCAGAATATAGTATATATTGGCATTTTTTAAAATTACTGTGCTGTTTATTTATTCAACTGAATTTAAAAACTATAGTAATTTGTTACTATCTGCCATCAAAAAACAAAGATATTATGTATAAGCTTTTCATATATATACACACACACACACACACACACACACACACACACACACACGCATATGCCTCCAGCTACAAAGGACATGATTTTTTTTGGCTGCATAGTATTCCATGGTGTATATATATATCACACTTTCTTTATCCAGTCAGCTATTGATGGACACTTTGATTCTATGATTTTGCTGTTGTGAATAGGGCTGCATTAAACATACAAGCTCATGTGTCTTTTAGACATAATATTTTTTTTTCCTTTTGGTAGATGCCTAGTAGTGGGATTGCTGGGTTGAATGGTAGTTCTATTTTTAATTCTTTGAAGATTCTCCATACTGTTTTATTAATACGTAGATGTACTAATTTACATTCCCACCAACCGTGTATAAGCATTCCCTTTTCTCTGTGTCCACGCCAACATATGTTGTTTTTTGACTTCATAGTAGCCATTCTGACTGAAGTGAGATGGTATTTCATTGTAGTTTTAATTTGCATTTCTCTGATGATTAGAGATTTTGGGAATTTTTCATATGTATGTTGGCCACTTGTATGTCTTCTTTCGAGGACATGTCTGTTCATGTCCTTTGCCCACTTTTTAATGGATTGTTTTTTCTTGCTGTTTGTGTTCCTTGTAGACTCTGGATATCAGTCCTTTGACAGATCCATAGTTTGCAAATATTTTCTCCCATTTTGCAAGTTGTCTGTTGACTCTATTGCTTATTATTTTGTTGTGCAGAGCTTTTTAGTTTAATTAAGCCTCATTTATCTATTTTTGTTTTTGTTGCATTTGCTTTTGAGGTCTTAGTCATAAATACATCGCCTAGCCCAGTGTCCAGAAGAGTTTTTCCTAGGTTTTCTTCTAGGGCTTTTATAGTTTCAGGTATTACATTTAGGCCTTTAATCCATTTTGAGTTAATTTTTATAAATAGTAAGAGTAAGGGGTCCCATTTCATTCTCCTGCATATGGCTAGCCTATTTTCCCAGCACCATTTATTGAATAGGGTATCCTTTTCCCATTGTTTATATTTGTTGAAGATAAGTTGGTTGCAGGCACGTGGATTTATTTCTGCGTTCTCTATTTTGTTCCACTGATCTATGTATCTATTTTTGTGCCAGTACCATGCTTCTTTAGTTACTATAAGCTTGCAGTATAGTTTGAAGTCAGATAATGTGATGCCTCTGACTTTGTTCTTCTTGCTTAGCATTGCTTTGACTATTCAGGCTATTTTCTGGTTCCATATAAACTTCAGGATTGTTTTTTCTACATCTGTGAAGAATGACATTATTAATTCTATAGGAATTGTGTTGAATATGTATATTGCTTTGGCAACTTGATCATTTTAATGATATTGATTCTTCCAATCCATGAGCAAGAGATGTTTTTCCATTTGTTTGTGTCATCTACTATTTTTTTATCAGTGTTTTGTATATTTCTCCTTGTAGAGGTCTTTCACCTCCTTGGTTAAATGTATAATCCTAGTTACTTTCTGTGTGTACATGACTATTGTAAATGGGATGGAGTTCTTCATTTGGCTCTCAGCTTGAGCATCGTTGGTGTATAGATATGCAGCTGATTTTTGTATATTAATACTATGTCCTGAAACTTTACTGAATTGTTTATAAGGTTTAGCAGTCTTTTGAAGGAATCTTCAGGGTTTTCTAGGTATAAAATTGTGTCATCAGCAAACAGAGATAATTTGACTTCCTCTTTTCCAATTTGGGTGCCTTTTATTTTTTCTCTTGCCTGACTTTTCTGGCTACGACTTCCAGTACTATGTTGAATAGAAGTGGTAAGAGTGGACATTCTTGTCTTGTTCCAGTTCTTATGGGAAATGCTTTCAACTCTTCCCATTCAGTATGATGTTGACTGTGAGTTTGTCATATATGGCTCTTATTATTTTGAAGTATGTTCCTTCAATGCCTAGAGTCTTGAGGGTTTTTATCACAAAGGGATGTTGGATTTTGCTGAATGCTTTTCCTGCATCTATTGTTATGATCATATGGTTTACGTTTTGTTTTCATTTTGTTTTATCATCCATTCTTCATATTCAATTTTGGGGTTTTTTTAATTTTTATTTTTAATTTTGCTTATGTGGTTAATCATATTTATTGATTTGCATATGTTGAATCATCCTTGCATTCCACGAAATAAAACCTACTTGATCATGATGAATTATCTTTTTGATGTACTCTTGGATTTGGTTTGCTAGTATTCTGTTAAGGATCTTTGCATTTATGTTCATCAGGGCTATTGGTCTGCAGTTTTTTGTTGTTCTTGTGTCCCTGCCTGATTTTGGTATCAGGGATACTGATTTTGTAAAACGAGTTATGGAGAAATCCCTCTTTCTCAATTTTTTGGAATAGTTTCAGTAAGATTAGTATCAGCTCTTCTTTGTATACCTGGTAAAATTTGGCTGTGAATCTGTCTCGTCCTGGGCTTTTTTTGTTGGAAGATTTTTATTATTGTGTCAATTTTATTAACTGTTATTGGTCTGATCCAGATTTCTGTATCTTTCTCATTCAGTCTTGGGAGGTTGTATGTTTCCAGGAATTTATCCATTCCCTCTAGGTTTTCTAGTTTGTGTGCATAGAGGTACTTATAGTAACCTTTGATGATCTTTTATATTTCTTTGGTATCATAGTGTTACTTGTATCATTTATGAGTGTGCTTATTTGGTTTTGTTTTTTGAGACAGGGTCTTGCTCTGTTGCCCAGCTGGAGTGCAGTGGCACAATCACAGCTCACTGCAGCCTCAGCCTTCTTGGCACAAGCAATTCTCCCACCTTACTCTCCCAAGTAGTTAGGACCACAAGTGTGCACCACTGCACCCAAGTAATTTTTTAAAAGTTCTTTTGGGAAGACAGGATCCCACTATATTGCCAGGCTGGTCTTGAACTTCTGGGCTCAAGCTATCTTCCCACCTCAGCCTCCCAAAGTGCTGGATCACAGGTGTGGGCCACCATGCCCAGCCTGTGCTTATTTGAATATTCTTTTTTCGTGGTTAAAGTAGCTAGCAGTCTATCAATTTTGTTTATCCCTTCAAAAAACCAACTTTTTGTTTTGTTGATCCTTTATGTCATTGTTGTTGATTTTTGTTTTGTGTTTTTTTGTCTCAGTCTCATTTAGTTCCACTCTGATCTTTGTTACTTGTTTTCTTCTGCTAGCTTTGGGGGGTTTTTTTGTTTGTTTGTTTTGTTTTCCTATTTTTTTCCAAGTGTCTTACTTTTTCTTCTTCTCCCTCAGGAATTGTTTTCCTGATTTCTTTGTGTAGGTTTTCATCTTTCTCTTGGATCTCACTGAACTTTCTTACAATCCAAATATTAAATTCTCTATCTGTCATTTCAAAGTTTTCATTTGGGTTAGAATCCATTGCTAGAGAGCTAGTGTGGTCCTTGGGGGATGTCACAATATTCTGTTTCTTCATAGTGCTGAAGTTCTTGTACTGGCTCCTTCTCATCTGTCGAAGCTGTAACTTCTTATTTCTGAATTTACTTTCATTTGGGTGGATTTTTTCTTCCCTCCTTGAGAGTGTGACTATTACATATATTGGGTAGGGTCCTTTGCTTTGCTTCTGTATTTTTTCAGTAGGCCAACAGTCTGAATTTCATGGTTATAGATAGCCTTAGTGTAGTGGTTTCCTCAAATGCTAGTTGTAAGTTGTAGTAGCAGTGTGATGTGTGTGTGGGGTGGGGAGGGGGCAGACACACTGTCTACTACAGACAGGGGGAGGTGGACATCTCAGGAGGTTTATCTCATTCCCCAGTCAGCAGGAATTATATAAAGTTGTGCAGTTCACCCTACCTGCTATCAGATAGCACTTGTGGGTAAAAGCTGGTTGAACACTGTACAATAATGTCAGCAGAAATTGTGATGAGTTGTACAGTTTGATCTCCCAGCCAGTAGGTGGTACTTGGAGGGGAGAGGCAGTTGCAGTGGTAGCAGTAAAATTTTTACTTGACCTTTGTTGATTGGGGAAAGTACTGGGGTGTCTCTGGCACTGGGCAGGGTATAGGGTTCCCAGGGGTCCCTTCCCAAGCTCTGCTGCTAAGGTAGCTGCATCAGGCAAAACTGGGCTGGTCCAAGCACCAACCTTGGTGGGGGCCTGAGGAAGCTCTCAGGCCATGGGGTCACTCCTTCAGGGAGGAATGGAAGTGCCTCTACTGTGCCACAGAGCCCACTCAGGGGAAAGGGGGCAGCCCTGGGTTTTCAACCCAGCAGGAGGCTAGGGCACACCCAGCAACAAGTCCAGATGGTTGGGCTAGTCACAAGTCTTCTGTGCCCAGATTTTCAAGGTATTCCAGGTGTTCCAGACCATGAGACTCCCTGTGTAGAAGCTGTAGCTATCAGGTCATACTTTTCGCCATCCAGTCTCATGAAGGGAAGGATGCCCAGCTCCCCACACCTCCACATGAACCCACATCATACTTTTCTCTGTGTTTTGACAGTGGGGTCTCTGCTCCTGCTCAAAATCAGGCCACAGATCTAATCTCCAAACCTCTGCATAGTGAGTTCAAGTCCTGAGGACCTGGGACAAGAGCAGTGAATTTGTCCTCTTGCCCCTGAAGGTCAAGTACTGGTTGTGATGGGGGGATGAACTGCTCCCAAGCCACCAACAAACCACTCAGGGGGAGCAATGGAGGATATACTCTGACCCTCCACCCCTACCCCCTGCAGGAGGCCAGGCAAGTAGTCTTGAAAAGGACCATCAGACATAGGGGTATATAATTCAAATGTAACCCCATCCTGTGGTAATGGTGACAAGGCCTATCTTGGGCATGTGAGCATGCCCTTGCCCTGCTCTCTCTCAGTCAGCAAAGAGCAGGAACTGTAGCCACTTAGATCAAGACACAGATACTTTGGGGTGGGTAGGTGACCAGAGTCACATTTTGCTTCAGTTGCCTAGCACACTGACGCTTTTTGGGGTTCATGCAGATTCAAGCAGTGCCTCTGTATGTTCTTCAGGCAGTTCCCTCTACCAGGCCAAAGGTCTGTTGGTGTCAATGGGAACTCCTGTAGCTAGTATCTCAGAGGTCCACAGCAGGAACATGGTGCCCTGAGGTTCCTTTACTCACTCCTTCTTTGGGTCTGGTCCAGGTCTAGGAGCAGGGTCCTGATGCCCAGTGATGCTGAGCAGCCAGCCCCACTTCCTTCCTCTTTAACTATGGTGTCTTCTGTCACCTCTCTGTTAAATTTTGTTTTTTTTCTCTTAAAACATCTGTTCAAAGTGTGAAGCATTATTCAACATTTTGGTTCTTCTCCATGAGAGAAGGCACAATCCAGCTGCATCTAGTCAGCCATCTTTTAATCTCTCTACAAATCTTGATAAAATCTATTTCACCAAACTGTAAAAGTACTTATTTTAGAAATACATCTCAATGAGAAATGTGGGGTTATTTTCAATTAATTTATTTATTAATAAATGGATACACCTTATTGCTAAGGTAAAGTAGTATTTAGCATAAATTCTATTATTACTTTTTGCTAATATAGAAGTTTTGAAAATCTTGTTTTTGTTAATAAGTAGATGGGACTGGAAGGACCAATGTCATTCAATTGCATAAATCATTTCCAAGTTATAGCCAATAAGCTTATAAAATTAATCATAAAATAACTTTTAATAATCTATCAGCTAATAACTCAGTTGGGCTCTTCTTCAGTTTTTTTTGGAAGAACATACATTGCAAAAGAAACTGTTAGTCTGTTGTTACAGTCATTCCCTCACTCATTTTCTGGGCAAAAGGGCTTTACTAAGACTTAACAAAATATTAATTATATTGTCAAATCATTTAGTTAGAGGCACTCTGATTAACCTGATATACTCAGAAAGAGTTGGGAGAACTGAAATATTATTAATTTTATGTATTTTCACATATATAAAATAAAACTCTTCTATTCTATCACATGCTGTATTTCCATTAAATTATTAGAACTTGGATTTCACTTGTTAGCTTGCTCAGTTCATGGAAAATGTCTGTCATAACCTAATGAGCAAATTCAGTCCTCATTGTCAAACTAATTTTCCACATCAGACTTACTTTCTGACTTCATTTTTCAATTCCAGTAAGTACCTTAATACTTACCTATAACAACTATCTCCTATCTGAATCCCCACGCTTACATAGGTAAACACTGATGAGGCATGGATACTTGCCATAAGCCTGTCTCCTGCATTTCTTACAGTTATTTTGTTTTCTTTACCTTTACTGATCCTTCCCTCAGGAGCAATGTACTATAAAAATTAGGTAAGGCCTGCTAAACAAAAGTGGACATTATCCAGTTCTACAATGCCTGAATTCAAAATATCCTAACTCAGGCCAAAATATACAATTTCTTATGGCACTTTAATTGAGGTAGGCAGCATAGGTAAAATGATTTCCAATTACTCTTTATTTGGCCCTCTAAAGGTTTAATACTCTGAGTGCACCATGGTGAGAGTCAGGATCCAATGAGGATTATGACTTCGTTTTGCAAAGTGGGAGGATAATTATGAAAGGGGTATTGGAAAGAACTAGCCTAATACCCAACTGCTGCCATATTATTGAGCATGAAAGCAAACATCTTTGCCCACCAACAAGGGATAACATTTTCAATTTTGAAAGCAGTTACACAACTTATTCACCAACTAAACACTATTGGATGTGGGATTGAAGGTAGGGAAAAAACATAACAAAGGATCAGCCCAGAGGAACCACCATCCAAACAACGGGGTTTTGAAAGAGGAAAAACAAAATGGAGGGAAGGAAATTATCAAAGATACATTATATTGACATTTTGCTGAACTGAAGAAACAAGACTTGAGATTGAAAGTTAATTGTATGACAAACACAATAAACAAACAAACCCCAAAATTTCATCATGAAATTTCCAAACAGCTGAGATTAAGAAAACATAATGGCACATAAACACATCTAGAAAGGAAAGCCAGATCACATACAAAGGAACAAAATCATAAAAACATATAATAGCTGATCAGCAACTACAGAAGCTAAAAAGCTGAAGAGAAATGCCTTCTGAAGAAACTCTGAAGAAAACCCATTTTCAATCTAGAATTCTATCTCTGGACATACTGATAATTGAGTGCAAAAGTAGAATAAATATACCTGTAGGCATGCATGGACTCAAAATTTTACCTCTGTCAGACATTTTCTCATGAAACTTGTAGAAGGTATATCCTACCAAAACAAAGTGGGGGGAAAGGAAGACACGGGATTCAGAAAAAGCAGAGTTATGAAGTTCCAAGAGAGAAGTCATAGATAGACAGTCAGCATTAGGGCCTAGAAAGCAACCAATTCAAATGGAAGCAAGGAAAATAAAGTTCTAGGGAAAAACAAAACTTAAGGATTATCTGATGTGTGTGGCTATATGAAGAATAATTTGGAGCATTTAGAAAAAAATAGTGACAAATACATAGAAAGCTAAACAAATGAAAATATAACATAATTATTAGGTCCTGCGAAGAGGGTGGCATAGGAAAGAAAACATTATAATACCCTACTTGGCTTGGCGGTGAATGATTATTTACATAATTATGATTATTTACATATTTATCCATAATTGTTTACATAATTAAAGACATTGTTACAATCCTTGTTTTGGAATAAAATTTATAGTAGGACTATATTATGAGATATGAGGAGAAGAAGAATGAGAAGGTATGGAAAAGAAAGCTCAATTATTGTTTATCACAACAACTTGTCAACACAAAACAACCCAAATCAATAAAGCAAGAAATACCAGCAAATATACTGGTCTATGTGCTGGTAATTTTTCCTTTGCCACTCCAAATCTATTTCTGTCCTTTCCAATGGGAAAGTGTGAGAAAGTGTGTGTAGACAGAGGGAATAAAACAAACTGAGAAATAATTTTAGGGTGAGTGAGAGGAGAATAAGTGGACCATGAGAAACTTTGATATAAAAAAATCACAGTAGCTATATTAGGAAGGAGACAGAAACGTGACAGGAGAATCAATAAAGATGTAGAGACATTTTTAGACACAGTAGGAAAGTTGAGGTTGCTTGTATTAGGTGGACTAGCTCTTTTCAGCAGAGAAAGTATTACATAAGCTCATACCCTGAGCAGGTATGGGCTCCTATAAACCAGCCGCACTATAAACTTGAGGCCTGATTACGGAGTTATCAGCTGAGTCATCTTGGGTGGATCAAATAATCTTCTAAAATTTCAATCATTTACTACCACATAAAATGAAAATAAACGTAGCATGCTTGACTTATAGGATTTTGTGAGAGAGAAATAATTGTTAAATTTTAAAACCTGAGATGCGCTATGCAACATTTAGTCTTCAAATGATACATTTGTCTGCTTGGGCTGCCATAACAAAACACTATAGGCTGGATGGCTTAAACAACAGTAATTTATGTCTCACAATTCTAGACAGTGGAAAGTCCAACATGAAAGTACCAGCCTATCTGGTTTCTGGTAAGGGCTCTCCTTCGGGCTTTTAGGTGGCCCGCTTCTCCCGGTGTACTCACATGGTAGAGAGGAAGACAGCTCTGGTGTCCCTTCCTTTTCTTATAAAAGCATCAGTCCTACTGATAAACCTGATTCTTATGACCTCATTTAACCTCCTTATAGGCTGTACCTCCAGATACAGTCACATTGGAGGTCAGAGCTTCAACATATGAATTTTGGGGAGATACATAATATTCAATTCATACCAAATGGTTAAGAGCTTTTATCTCCAGGAGAGAAAAAGAAAAGACACACTGTGGGAGGGTGGGGGTAAAGGGTCAATCTGCTTTCAAGAAATGAGCATGTTTTGATATTAATCTATTTTGAAGAATGAAAATGTAACCCATTTTTGTTTTCTTTTGATGTTGTAGCCATTAAATAACATTG
>NW_016814625.1:1331772-1343012 GCF_001698545.2 Rhinopithecus bieti
AAAAAAAAGATATTTTGGAAAACAAACAAGACTGGAGACAACTTGTATGGCAGATACTGGAATTTAGGCTTGCCAGATAAAATACAAGACACCCTATTATATTTAAATTTCAGAATCTCAGTATGGAGCCACAAAAGACCCTGAATAGCCAAAGCAATCTTGATCAAAAAGAACAAAATTGACATCAATTCACTAATAGATTTCAAAATATATTAAAAAGCTATAGCAATCAAAACAGCATGGTACTGCCATAAAACCTGACACACTGGGCAATGAAATAGAATACAGAACCCAGAAATAAACTCACATATCTATAGTCAATTGATTTTCAACAGATGTACCAAAAACATACAATGGTGAAAGGATAGTCTTGTCAGTAAATAAATGCTGGGGCCAAATACAGTGGCTCATGTCAGTAATTCTAGCACTTTGAGCAAGACCAGCCTAGACCTTGTCTCCACAAAAAATAAAAAATAATTAGCCGGGCATGGTGACACACACATGTAGTCCCAACTACTTGGGAGGTTGAGACAGAAAGATCACTTCAGCCCCGCAGTTTGAAGCTGCAGTGAGCTATGAACATGCCACTGCACTCCAGCCTGTGTGACAGAATGAGATCTTGTCTCTAAAAGAAACCAAAAAACAATGAATGAATGAATGAAGTTGGAAAAACTTGATATCCACCTGCAGAAGAATAAAATTGGACCCTTACTCCATCCCTTATACAAGAATCAACTCAAAGTGAATTAAAGATATAAACACTAGATCTGAAACTATAAAACTACTGGAAGAAAACATAGGGGAAAAGTTGCAACACATTGGTCTAGACAGTGATTTCTTGGATATGACCCCAAAAGCACAGGCAACAAAAGCAAAAATTGATCACAGGATTTCATCAAACTAAAAAGCTTCTACACAGCTAAGGAAATTAACAGAGTAAAGAGACAACCTACAGATGGGGAGAAAATATTTGCAAATCACACATTGGATAAAAGGCTGATATACAAAATATACAAGGAACTCAATCTACTCCATAACAAGAAAACAAATAACTCAATTTAAAAATGGACAAAGGACTTAAATAGAAATTTCTCAAAAGAAGGCATACAAATGGCCAAAAGATATATGAAAAATGCTCAGTATCCCTAATCGTCAAAGAATTGCAAATTAAAATAACAATAAGATATCACCCCATACCTGTCAGACTGGCTGTTATCAAAAAGAGGACAGGTAAGAAGAGTTAGTGAGGATGTGGAGAAAAAGAAATGCTTGTACACTGTTGGTGGGAAAGTAAATTAATATAAACATTTTGGAAAACGACATGGAGGTTCCTTTAAAAGCTAAAACTAAAATTACCATATGATCCAGCAATCCCCCTTCTTGTGTATATACCCAAGGGAGTTGAAATCAGTATGTCAAAGAGATGTTTGCATTCCCATGTTCATCACAGCATTATGCACAATAGCCAAGGCTTGAAAACAACCATGACGCCCATCAAGAGATGAATGTTTAAAATGTAGTGTATATACAAAATGGAATACTATTCAGTTTTTAGAAAGCATGAAATTCCATCATTTGTGACAACATGGATGAACCTACAAGATATGATGCGAACTGAAGTAAGCCAGGCACAAAAAGACAAAATTCTGCATGATCTCACTTACATGTGGAACCTAAAACCGTCAAACTCATAGAAGCAGAGAGTAGAACAGTGGTCACCAGAGCCTGTGGGTGGGTTCAAGTAAATAACTGATCAAAGAATACAAAGTTTCAGTTACACAGGAGGAGTCAGTTTTGGTGACCTATTGCACATAATAACTATAAATAATAATAATGTATTTAATGTATTGTAATATTTAAAAATAGCTAAAACAGTGAATTTTGAATGTACTAATTACAGAGAAATTACAGATATTTGAGGTGATTATGTTAATTAGCCTGATTTGATCATTCTATAATTTATACATGTATCAAAGCATCATATTGTACTTCATAAATATATACGATTATTACTTGTCAATTAAAAATAAAATTTATAAAAAATAAAATTTCAGAATCTTTTTTTTCTTTTGAGACAGGGTCTCACTCTGTCATTCAGGCTGTAGTACAGTAGCACAATCTCAGTTCACTGCAACCTCTGCCTCCTGGGCTCAAGTGATCCTCTCACCTCAGTCTCCCAAGTAGCTGGGACCACAAATGCCTGCCACTACCACGCCTGACTAATTTTTTGTATTTTTGGTAGACATGGGTTTCACCATGTTGCCCAGGTTGGTCTTGAACTCCTGAGCTCAAGTGATCCTCCCACCTCAGCCTCCCAAAGTGTTGGGATTACAAGTGTAAGTCACTGTGCCTGGCCAAATTTCAGAACCGCATGCAACATCTGGAACATACACTAAAAAAAAATTGGTATATATATGAAATTCAAATGTAATTGGGTGTTTGTTTTTTCATTTGCTAAATCTGGTAACACTAAAAAGTTTTCATTATAAAACTGTGGCATGGTAAAATATAAATACACAGGCACAATACTAAAAACTCAGAAACAGGCACAACTATACAAAAGTAATTAATACTTAACCAAGTGTGGTAGCACAAGCCTGCAGTCCCAGCTAGGGACTCAGGAGCCTGAGGTGGAGGGATCAATTGTGTCCAAGAGTTCGAGTCCAGCCTGGTCAGCATAATAAGACCCTGGCTCTAAAATAAATAATAATAGCAATTAATACTTGATAATGTAGGTATTTTAAACAAGGAAAAAGTATATGTAAGTTAATGTTGCTGCATATGTATTTGCTAGTTAGGAAAATAAACTTAAATGCCTACCTTATGCTAACCAAAACAATTAGTGGCACATGGAGAAAAATGCCAAATTTATTTTCTTAAGAGTCAAAAGAAAATGTTGATAAATATTTATCTGACCTTGGGGTGCAAATGATCTTTCTAAATAAAAGCAAAAAAGAAAACAACTCTAAGGGGGGAAAATGAGTTTTCCTACCTACGAATTAAACATTTGTATAAGTTTTGTAAAATAAAACTAAATAACAAAGTGAAAAAAATTCACCATGTATAACAAAAGGAAGATACTCCTTTTTTGGCGGGGGTGGCGTGGGGAACAGAGTCTTGCTCTGTTGCCCAGGCTGGTGCAATCTTGGCTCACTGCAACCTCCAAGGCAGACATTTTTAATGCCTAAAGAATGAGATGCCATTGTTTTCCCTGTCAAATTGGCAAAGCTAAAAATGGTAAGGTTGGGTATCCCTAATCTGAAAATCCAAAATCTGAAATGCTCCAAAGTCCAAAACATTTTGAGCATCAACATGAGGCTCAAAAGAAATGCTCATTGCAGCATTTTGGAGACATACTCAACTAGTAAGTATAATGCAAATAATCCAAAACATAAAATAATATGAAATCTGAAACACTCCGGTCTCAAGCATTTCAGATAAGGAATATTCAACCTATATTACTGAGGTTGGCAAAAGTGCTAAGAAAACAGGACCCTCATACACTGATGGAAGCATAAATTGGTATATGCAGCAAAAATATATTTCTGTAATGAAGAGTAAGAAAATATATTTTCAGATGAAGAAAAGTCAGGAGATTTTTGTTGCCTGCAGACCTGTTCTAACGGCTTAAAAGAAACGATATTTAAAAAAACAAAACAACAACAAAACAAAAAACAAAAAAAACTGGGAACTTCAGGAATGAAGGAAAAGCAAAACCAAAACAAATAGCAACATCCAGATAAAATACTTTTAAAAACTATTTTCATCTTAAGTTCTTTAAAACACATATATGTTTTGCTGTTGAAAGCAAAAATTATAATATTATCTAGTAAGATCTTCAGTGCATATAGATATAATACATATGACCACTATGACATAAGGGCAGAGAGACAAAGTAACCTGTATGGTTTTAAGGCTTCTACATTTTACTTAAGTTAGTAATATATTAACCTTAAGTAGACTGTGAATGGTTAAACATGTTGTAATTCTTATAGCCACCATTAGAAAAATAATACGAAGACATATGACAAAAAGCCAACACATAAAATAAAATGGAATACTTAAAATCAATAAAATGGTAGACATAAATCCAACTATAGCAATAATAAGTATAAATGGTCTAAATGATTAAAAGACAGAGATTGTACAAGTGGGCATTACAATAAGACTCAACTATATTCTATCTACAAGATATCCACTGTAAATATAAAGACATAGGTGGATTCAAAACAAAAGAATGAAAAAAAAAAAAAAAAAGAAGGAAGCTGGAGTGGCTATATTAACACCAGATAGAGTAAACTTCAGAACAACAAATACAATGGAAGATAAAGAGAGATCTTATATAATAAAAGGTCAATTCACCAAGAAGATATAACAATCCTAAATATGCATGCACCTAACAAGAGTTTCAAAATACATGAAGAAAAACTGATAGCAATGAAAGGGGAAAACATAGACAAATCTATACTGTAGGTGAAGACTTTGATATCCCTTCTCAGCAACTGATAAAACAAGTAGACAAAAAATCAGGAAGGATGTACAAGACCTGACCAACAAACAAATTAAGCTACCGACATTTTAAAAACACTTTCCTCTTTAGCAGCAGAATACACATTCTTTTCAAATGTACATGAAGCATTCACCAAAATAGATCATATTCTGGACCACAGAATATATCTTAACAAATGTAAAAGAATTGAAATCATACAAACTATATTTTCTAACCATTAACACTAAATTAGAAATCAATAAGAGAAAGATACCTGACAATACCAAATGCTATTAAGGATAGAAAGTACCTGGAATTCTCATTCACTGCTGGTGGGAATGCACAATGGTAGAGCCATTTTGGAAAACAGTTTGGCAGTGTCATAAAGTTAAATATGCACTTAACGTAAGACCCAGCAATCTCACACCTAGATATTCACCCAAGAGAAAAGAAAATTTATGTTCCCGTAAAAACTGGTGTGGAAATGCTTACAGTGGCTTTTTTCATAAACATCAGCAATAGAAACGCCCATATGTCATTCAACTGATAAATGGATAAATTATAAGAACACTTCTCAATAAAAAAGAATAAACAACTGACACATGTAACAACATGCATGAATCTCAAATGTGTTAGGCTAAGTGAAGGAAGCCAGACTCAAAAGGCTACATAATCTGATTCCATTGATATGACACCTATAAAGCATATAAGTATAGGACTAGATAACTGAGTAGTACATGCAAGGAATTGGGGTTGACATATCAAGCAGCAGCAATTATGGAGAGTGATGGAACTGTTCCTTATCTTGATTGTGGTGATGGTTTACTGAACCGTATATTTGTCCAAACTCATAAAATGAAATACCAAAAAGTGTGAATTTTAATGCATGTAGATTTTTTAAATTAAATTTAAACGTTTGAAAACATTTGGATAAAATGAAAAGCAATGAACTTCTTCTCAAGTCACTTGAGGAGAGGTTTTTTCCCCATGTTTTCTGCTTGTGGTGAGTCATCAAAACACGGATCAAACCAAACCAATTAAGCCTGTTTGTTCTGTTACGTCTGGGTGATTTGTGGCAGAAGAAGAATATGCCAATCATCAAAATCCAGAGATAATCCTAAAGCACAATTTGAGCTTCTCTTCATAGCCTCTGCACTGACACTCAAAACCTCTTTCCAGAACTGCTAAGGAGGCGTGATTGAGTTTCAGCATCATTTCCAGGCCTCCCCAGGTGGAGCCATTAATAATCAGTGAAATGACCCAAAAAAAGAAAGCACTGAAAAGGAACACGAGTTTCAAAAATTTGCCTACACTGCAAATTTGTGAATGATTGAGAACTGAATATAAAGCCCATGGTACCATCTTCCCTGCCTCACATCCTACCGCAGCTCCAAAGCAAAAATCAAACCCATAACAATGATGTTAGGATATTGTGTAACCTTGAAGAGGTCGGGGTGAGGCTGGCTGGGTCTAGATCTCCCATCAGTCTACACAGTCAAGAACATTTGTACTCAGAACCTCTGAAAAACAGTTTCAGTTTAGACCTGTTCCCAAGCAACAACGATGATTACTTTTATCTCTTAACGTTATAGTTTAACTAATTCACTAATGATTAAGACAATTTTAAAGACCAAGTAGGCCCCACTAGCTAAATGGCTGTTGCACTTTAGTTAACGTGCAAAGGATGTCCACTGCCTGCAGTTAGCTAATAACGCATTATAATTAATAGTACTTGGGAAAAGTGTCCTGTCAGCGGGAGCCCTGAGGCTGTTTTCCTAATGCACCAAGATGATCTCCATCAGGCTTCTTCTGTTTCATCAAATAAGCAACTGGTGCTGTCCCTACCCTCATTCTTTTAATTCTAAGAATAATTTGGGTTCTAATTCCAGAAACTCACAGCACGTTCTTCATTAGAATTTCCTTGAACCGGCATGTGGGGTACTGTGATGATAAAAGTGAATAACCCCCTTCTTATTTACTCACCTCCAATTCTGCTTTGCAAAAGCACATCTATCTCAGCAGAAGGGCATCAGCAAGCAAAAACCCAGGGGAAGTCAGGGTAATGATTCATCCACCCCAGTACAGATTTCTTCATTTGCTTGCATTATCTCACACTCTTCTCATGAATAGTTCTTTTATATAATTTTATTTTCCTGTGTATAGGATCTTCTTTGTCCTGCTATTCTTAACAGTCATAAAAGTCTATTTTGTACGTAGGAAAATAATCTTGGATGTCACCACTTTCCTAGAATAAGAAATAGGTGATGGTTTCTGAGACCAGAGCACTTCACTGAAAGCCAAGCAGATGAGGAGCAAGTAATAGCATGACAACATGGCCAAAGACCTACCCTCGTCCCCTGCATTATTATTACTGTCAAATAAAAAACCTATGTAAAAATATTTTTTGAAAGTCAGTGCCCATCCTCAAATTCACTTTCCCATCTCTGTCATCATCCCTTGCCCACCTCACATTCCCAGGAAAGTAGTACAAGATGGATGAACAAGGTAGATGTCCTTCATTTGCACTTCCCGAAGAAAGAAAGCATCTGAATGCTGTAAATACAGAACTATGAAAAGGAAAAAAACTCAAGATAAGCTATATACAAAGTGAGACAGAATCATTTTCCTATTGGTTCTACAATTGTTATAAAATTTCATTTGATATCAACTTAGCAATTACAGACCAATAAAAAAATTAATAAATAAATAACCTTCCAATAACTTTGTATGTGAATCATCTGGTGGACAGTCTAATTGTGTAGTCTAGGCTGCGGGGTAGAGTGTTCTATGAATGTGAATCAAGTCTACTTGGTTGATAAGGTTGTTCAGATCTCCTATATCCACACTGATTTTTCTATCTACTTGTCCCATCAACCACTAAGAGAGAAGTGTTGAAACCTCCAACTATAACTGTGGATTTGTCGAGTTGTATAACCTGCGCCACTGTCATACACACTCCTCCCCAACACTTTTACAATTCTAAACTCTACTATTAGTACTACCATATTTTAATGAGGAAACTGAGGCACAGAGAGGTCAAGTGAATTGTGCAAGGCCACTCAACTAGTAAATGGTAAAGCAGGATTCAAATTGAGGTAGTCTAAATCCTGCTTTACCATTTGCTAGTTGTGGAAGCCCAAGTCCATGCTCTTCACTTCCACAAAACCCTGTATCCTGACTCATCTATGAATTTCAAGAGAAGCTAAGACAAAGCCATGATTTTATTTGCTCTTTACAAGGTGTTTGTGGCACAAGCCAACTTTTAGGGGAGCTCAAACACCATCCCTCTCTCTACTCTCTCCCATCTCCACCCCCCACTCAACACAATCTCATTCACCCCTCAAGGAGCACTGATAGAGAACACTCCAAGAGTGTGTTGTTGGGAGTTGCAGCTTTTGGTCAGAAGAGGGTAAAAGCCCTTGCTTCAGTAAAAAGGTCTCTTTGGGTTAATTTCTCTCTTTCCAGCTTTTCTTGGTTCTCATCTCCCTTAGCTTTGTTCTCTTCCAGGATGATGTTGAGGACAGGTCTGAGCTCTGCCTTAGGAAGGGCTCCCCAACCCTAAAGAGGACTGGAAGGTAGAGAAAAGCCAAAACTCCTCTGAGGTTTAGCAACTCACCTGTCCTTGCTTCTTTTTGTCACCAGTGTGGTAAGACCTCAGTGGTCAAGTATGGAGTGTGGGCAATGAGGGGCAATGAAAATCTGTTTTTGGATTTGGCCTTATGCTAGAAAGGCAAAAGGAGTCCTGGTTTTCACACAGTTCAGCGTAGTTCAGCAAGGCCAGGATGCCTCACAGGATTTGTGGTCAAACTTACTCAGGAATGAGCAATGCATACCCTCTTAGAATTCGCCTTCTATGTATGACTCTCTCAGGATGCCTATAATGGTGGGCTACTGGCTATCTCTGTTTTCATTAGAGATAAACTCAAACTATACTATTCTAGACAGTAATGGAAAAATCACTTTTAAACAAGAAATGTAAATCCTTGTTCTGAATATGGCAGAAGAAATATTCTGCTGTAGGAAAAAAAAGATTTTTTTTCCCAGACCTGAGGGCCCTCCCTTCCTGTTTAGATTAGGGCAAAACTTGAATCCAATGCAGGGTAAGCTAAAAGTCTCAGTGAAGGCCACTGCAACTGGGTATCTTCAAAGCAAGAGATGACCCATCACTTTCTTTATTCTACTGAGGATGAACAGGAAGGTCTAAACTCCAAGCAAAGCTGATATTCAAGCACTTCGGAAGACCAGCCCCCAAAGGCAACCAGACAAGCCCGGCAAAGTGGTGTAATCTTGACACATTTACCATGATTCAGGGTCTGACCTCAGTCTTGTGGGCTCAGAAGTTATTCTTGTGGGTCCCAGAGCTGCCTGCCTCGGGGATGCAGCACATATGGCGATAAAGAACAGAAACTCCTGGACTGCTGGCGACATGGCCGAATAGGAACAGCTCCGGTCTGCAGGTCTCAGTGAAATCGATGCAGAAGGCGGGTGATTTCTGTATTTCCAACTGAGGTACCCTGTTCATCTCATTAGGACTGGTTGGACAGTGGGTTTAGCCCACAGAGGGTGAGTCAAAGCAGGGTGGGGCGTCACCTTACCTGGGAAGCGCAAGGGGTCGGGGAATTTTCTCCCCTACCCAAGGGAAGCTGTGAGGGTCTAAGCCTGAGGAACTCCAGCACAGATACTGTGCTTGTCCCACAGTCTTCACAATCTGCAGACCAGGAGATTCCCTCTGGTGCCTACCCCACCAAGACCTTGGGTTTCAAGCACAAAACTGGGCAGCCATTTGGGCAGATACTGAACTAGCTGCAAGAGTTCTTTTTTTTCCGTACCCCAGTGGCGCCTGGAATGCCAAGGAGAAAGAAGCGTCCACTGCCCTGGAAAGGAGGCTGAAGCCAGGGAGCCAAGTGGTCTGGTTCAGCGGGACCCACCCCCAAGGAGCCCAGCAAACTAAGATCAACCGGCTTGAAATTCTCGTTGCCAGCACAACAGCAGTCTGAGGTCCACCCAGGACATTCAAGCTTGGTGTGGGGAAGGGCATCTACCATTGCTGAGGCTTGAGTGGGCAGTTTTACGCTCACAGTATAAACAAAGCCACCTGGAAGTTCGAACTGGGCGGAGCCCACTGCAACTCAGCAAGGCCACTACGACCAAACTGCCTCTCTAGATTCCTCCTCTCTGGGCAGGGCATCTCCGGAAAAAAAAAAAAAAAAAAGGCAGCAGCCTCAGTCAGGGACTTATAGATAAAACCCCCATCTCTCTGGGACAGAGCACCTGGGGAAAGGCGTGACTGTGGGCAAAGCTTCAGCAGACTTAAACGTTCCTGCCTGACAGCTCTGAAGAGAGCAGCGGAACTCCCAGCACAGCATTCCAGCTCTGTTAAGGGTCAGACTGCCTCCTCAAGTGGGTGCCTGACCCCCATGCCTCCTGACTGGGAGACACCTCCCAGTAGTGGCCGAGAGACACCTCACACAGGAGAGCTCCGGCAGGTGCCCCTCTGGGACAAAGCTTCCAGAGGAAAAATCAGACAGCAATCTTTGCTGTTCTGCAGCCTCCACTGGTGATACCCAGGCAAACAGGGTCAGGAGTGGACCTCCAGCAAACTCCAGCAGACCTGCAGCAGAGGGGCCTGACTGTCAGAAGGAAAACTAACAAACAGAAAGGAATAGCATGTCCACTCAAAGACTCCATCTGAAGGTCACCAACATCAAAGACCAAAGGTAGATAAATCCACAAAGATGAGGAGAAACCAGAAGGCTAAACATTCCAAAAACCAGAACGCCTCTTCTCCTCCAAACTATCACAACTCCTCGCCAGCAAGGGAACAAAACTGGGTGGAGAATGAGCTTGGCAAATTGACAGAAGTAGGCTTCAGAAGTAGTAAGAAACTCTTCTGAGCTAAAGGAGCATGTTCTAACGCAAAGCAAGGAAGTTAAGAACCTTGAAAAAAGGTTAGACAAATTGCTAACTAGAATAACCAGTGTAGAGAAGAATGTAAATGACCTGATGGAGCTGAAAAACACAGCACAAGAACTACATGAAGCATACACAAGTTTCAATAGCCAAACTGATCAAGCGGAAGAAAGGATATCAGTGATTGAAGATCAACTTAATGAAATAAAGAGAGAAGACAAGATTAGACAAAAAAGAATAAAAAGGAACAAACAAAAGCCTCCAAGAAATATGGGACTATGTGAAAAAACCAAATCTATGTTTGATTGGTGTCCCTGAAAGTGACAAGAATGAAAACAAGTTGGAAAACACTCTTCAAGAGATTATCCATGAGAAGTTCCCCAACCTAGCAAGACAGGCCAACTTTCAAATTCAGGAAATACAGAGAACACTACAAAGATACTCCTCGAGAAGAGCAACTCCAAGACACATAATCGTCAGATTCACCAAGGTTGAAATGAAGGAAAAAATGTTAAGGGCAGTCAGAGAGAAAGGTTGGGTTACCCACAAAGGGAGGCCCATCAGACTAACAGCGGATTTCTCTGCAGAAACCCTACAAGCCAGAAAAGAGTGAGGGGCCAATATTCAACATTTTTAAAGAAAAGAATTTTCAACCCAGAATTTCATATCCAGTCAAACTAAGTTTCATAAGCGAAGGAGAAATAAAATCCTTTACAGACAAGCAAATGCTGAGAGATTCTGTCACCACCAGGCCTGCCTTATGAGAGGTCCTAAAGGAAGCACTAAACATGGAAAGGAACAACCAGAACCAGCCACTGCAAAAACATACCAAATTGTAAAG
>NW_016814625.1:1346250-1376701 GCF_001698545.2 Rhinopithecus bieti
AAAAAAAAAAAGCAATCCCATCAAAAAGTGGGCAAAGGATAGCAACAGACACTTCTCAAAAGAAGACATTTATGCAGCCAACAGACACATGAAAAAATGCTCATCATCCCTGGTCATCAGAGAAATGCAAATCAAAACCATAATGAGACACCATCTCACACCAGTTAGAATGGCGATCATTAAAAAGTCAGGAAATGACAGATGCAGGAGAGGATGTGGAGAAACAGGAACACTTTTACACTGTTGGTGGGAGTATAAATTAGTTCAACCATTGTGGAAGACAGTGTGGCAATTCCTCAAGGATCTAGAACTAGAAATACCATTTGACCCAGTGATCCCATTACTGGATATATACCCAAAGGATTATAAATCATTCTATTATAAAGACATGTGCACACATATGTTTATTGGGGCACTATTCACAATAGCAAAGACTTGGAATCAACCCAAATGTCCATCAATGATAGACTAGATAAAGAAAATCTGGCACATATATACCTTGGAATACTATGCAGCCATAAAAAAGGGTGAGTTCACGTCCTTTGCAGGGACATGGATGAAGCTGGAAACCATCACTCTCAGCAAACTAACACAGAAACAGAAAACCAAACACTGCATGTTCTCACTCATAAGTGGGAGTTGAACAATGAGAACACATGGATATGGCGGGGGAACATCATACACCAGAGCCTGTTGGGCGGTGGTGGAGGGGTAGGGAAGGGATAACATTAGGAGAAATACCTAATGTAGATGATGGGTTGATGGGTGCAGCAAACCCCCATGGCACATGTATACCTATGTAACAAAACTGCACGTTTGTTACAGAACAGAAACTCTGGAGTCAAACTACCTCTGTTTGAAACTGGGCTCTACCCTTTACTAGCTGCAAGTTACTTCACCTTCCTGTGTCTCAGTTTCTGCATTTTAAAGATGGTGATGATAATAGCAGTAACTACCTTCTATGATTGCTATGAGAATGAAATAAGTTAATATTTGAATAGCGTTAAGATCAGTGTCTGGCACATAGTTCATGCTATATGAGTGTTATTAAAAGGTTGATAAGAGACTGGTCTTAATATTGGAGTGGGAAATTATTTGACAATGAGGAAATAAAGTTGTGGAGCAAGTAGAGACTCATGTTGACCCAACCTGGTCCCAAGAGAAGACAAATCTACATGGTTCTTGGTAAACGTGGAATATCAGCAAGCAAGAGGGGTTGTTATAACTTAAGTATCTAGTAGCATTAGGTTCTAAGATAGTTTCAGATTGGACAGTCTTTCTACAAATATATCAGACTATTTATGAGGCAAAAATTGTAGGCTTGAGGGGTCTATCTGGTTGCTATAAGGTTATTTTGCATATCTTTGCACTGATATACTTTAGCAGTATAATTATATTATAATAATATAATTTAGTAAACATTTACTCTGTCCATTATAACCATAAATATTTTCTTATTTACTCCACACAACATTCCTATAAAGCAAATGCTGTTACAGATGAGAAAGCCACAATGTAGAGAGTCCCTCTGGGATTTTTCCCTTGTAGTTTCCTTGCCTAGAACACACATCTGTCAGTCACTTGGATCACTCCTATTCATCCTTCAAGATTCAATTCTACTCTTTCCTCCTCTAGAAAGCAGGCCCCAACTATTCCTCCCTGGAGCCTCCTCTGAGCCAGGCAACCTTCCTCTCTTCCCTGTTTCTTCCCCTGCATTACCTCTACAAAGCACGCACTACATCATATTAAAATGTTCTCAGCTATCTCCTCTACTAGGCCAAGCAGTGCCTTTTTACTGCTAAATCTTTTTTCTTTCTAGAAGATGCTCAGTATTTGGCAGAAATTATTTTTTAGTAGAATGAGTAGAGTACCTGATATTGAGTAAGTGCTCAAATACTTGGGGAATCACAAACTATATGATGATAAAGGGTTCAAGTACCAAATGGGTGGCTGAACTAAGTATCCTTTAAGATCCCTTCCAATTCTGAGAATGATGACTCTGAGACTCAGGTTTGAGCCTGGCTGGCTTGAATAGATGGCACCGGTCTTCACCGGGAAAAGAGAAGTGATTTTAAGAGGAAGATAAGGAAGTCAGTTGTGAGTTTAAATAAGTCAGAGAAACTGCCCCTTCAAAACTGGCAAACTCACTGGATGTGGTGGCAGGTGCCTGTGGTCCCAGCTACGTAGGAGGCTGAGGCAAGAGAATTCCTTAAGCCTTGGAGGTTAAGGCTGCAGTGAGTCATGATCACGCCATTGCACTCCAGCCTGGGTGACAGAGTGAGAACCTGACCCCTCACCAAAAAAAAACCATAAACTTATCTAAAATTGAAGAGCTGAAACATTTTCTTAAAGAAACAAAAACCGCACAGCGTATTATAATGATAGCCTATACAATGCCACTTACAATTTTCCTCTGCAAATTTCTACATAGTTCCTAGGTATTATAGTAGTTTGACCTTAGAAATAATCCAACTTGAATAATAACCTCTAAGAATAAACTGTTCAGTTATATAAAACAGATAATATCTCAAAGGATATGAAAATACCATGTATGAAGAGTCAGTCACTCCCTGTGACCAAATGGGCACTGCAATAGTGGCAGTGGGCCCCTGCCAGGCTCCATTCCCAGCGTCAATGTACTGTTGACCTCTACTGATTATCCCTGTGACCTTCACCAAGCTGTCTCATTCGGTTGTCATTCTTTTCTGCTATCCAAGAGCTTCATGAATTGTAAATCAATTTAAAACTGATCAGCACATATCAACTCCCACTTAAAGTCTGTTCCAAAGCATAGTTGTTTTTCATTAGTCCAAAATATGTCAAAAACATTTTACACTAGGAAACCCGTGGTGAAAATCTCACTCAATAACAAGCATATTTATTCCACTTACACCTTGGAAGCAAGCTTTAAAAAAATGTAGCCTGGTTCCTTTTGTCTTTTCAACGTCTCTTCATTGCAGGAAAAATATTTTGAGGCATCTCTGGTAGAAGACTGGTTTTGATTGCAGTGTGAGAATCTAAATTTTATCATAAATATTGATAGATTCAAGAGTAACAAAGGAGAGGGGTCCTCAATTATCTATTATACAGCCAAATTTAATCTGAGGGTGTGGGAATATTAATTCCTTTGTGGAATTCAATGCAAGATAATGTGCTCATGTTCTGATGCAAATCTGTAATTTAAAGCTGGGTTTGTCAATAGCAGTGCCTCTGTAGTACAAAATCAAAGTTTAATGTGCCTTTGTTCATGTGCTTTCCTAATGCATTTCAGAGTCCACTTGTGGCACAGATAAGCTCTGAAATTTGCAACTGTGGATTTTATCCAGGGAACTCTCTGCCAAGTTTGGTTATTTTAACTTATGAAAATCACTCCACCACATAGAGAATTTTTAGGGCAGTAAAACTAGTCTACATGATACTGTACGAGTGGATACATGTCATTATACATTTGTCCAAATCTACAGAATGTACAATATCAAGAGCAAGCCCTAATTAAACTATGGAATTTGGATAACAATAATGTTTCAATGTAGGCTCATGGATTGTAGCAAATCACCATTCTAGTGGGAAATGCTGATAATGGGGGAAGCTGTGCATGTGTGAGGGGGAGGTAAATGAAAACTCTCGGTACCTTTCTCTCAATTTTGGTGTGAACCTAAAACTGCTCTAAAAAACAGTCTGTCATAAACAATTGCCCCTCCTGAGGCAGTTTGTTTCTCTTAAGTAGCTCTAAATGTTGGAAACTACTTCATTAAATCAACCCAAAATCTGCCTCACTGAAAATTTCTTCCATTTTTCAGATGGGAACACCTTCCAGGTAAAAGCTAGAGGGGCCCAATTTCAGCTTAGCATAATGAATTTCTAACAATCCAAATGTTTTAATGGACAATAAGTTCCCTGTCAACATGAGCACTGCATGAATTAAGCATATACTATGTGCCAGATACTCTTTTAAATGTTTTACCTGTAATAAATTTTCTATCGCAATAGCACCTTTATGTGGGTACTATTATTATCCCTTTATTGGACAGGTATAGTGCAAGCATCCATGACATTTCTGTCGGGATGATTTTACCTCTTCTCAGTCTTCCAAATGTTTGTTCAATCTCCTGGGAAGGCTAGTAGCTACGGAGAACACAGTTCTGGAGCCAGAGAGACCAAGGATTGAATCTTGCCCTCACCACACTGACCAGCTTTGGAAACTTGGGTGCGTTCTCCATGCTTTTTTTTCCTCATCTGTAAATAATATATTAAAATGTAAAGTGCATGACACATTGGCATTTTAATAAATATTCACTCATTATCTCTAGTTTCCCTCCCTAAGAAAGATGGAGTCCTTCGAGTAATGAACACAAATTATTCTGGTCACTGATAAGCACTCTCCTACTCTGAAAAATGCGGTAGCATTAATGTGTGTGGCTGCCCTAAGAGCTAATTATCCACTGGAGAGACTGGAGAGATTCCACCTCTGAGCTGTACAAAGTTGATGGCAGATCCTACTGTGGTAAAGGCAGCCCATGAGACCTTAAGAGAGCAATCAACCTGCCTCCCTTCCACCATCTTCTCTTTACACAGGCAACAGCTGACGGACAGGCTTTCTTGGGTGCCTGATGCTTCTTTCAATCTGATCTTATAATATGCTTCCTCTTACTGTTTCCCTTACCCTTGTCCAGTTAGTTCCCCAGAGTTTATAAGCCTGCCATATTGGGGTCGGGGCAAAGTAACCTGAACCCTCCACACATGCCCACTACTTAGCTCACCTGAGAGCCTTTTAACAAAACTTACAGGCCATTTGAATTTGTATATTCAATGGTGACATTCAGGTGATAAATTCTAGCCTTGTCATTTACACTAAGGAGAGAGCAACTGGCAGTTCCTGTTTGTGTGGTTGACTGTCTGCTGTTTGCAAAGTATCTATAGCTCCTACTGCCCAAATTACTGATTACTGCTTACCGCAGACAGCAGTGGCATGGCTTAGACAGTGCCAGGCCACTGAGTGTTGCTGCATACCAAGTGGCCTCTCTACCACTCTCATTTCCTAATTGCCAATGCCAACTACAGCCAAAGTACCACTTAGCTGAAGGCACCAGCATCTTTTATTTTGGCCTAGCTGCTTCAGCTAGTGCTTGGCCTAGTGCTTCAGCACTAATCTGTCATTAATTTAAGACAGTGGTTCACAACCCTATCTGTACATTAAAATCACCTGTGAAGTTAAAAAAAAATTACTCAGGCCCGCTCCATCCCCCAGGTATTCTGGTTTATTTGTTCTGGGATGAGACTAGTCATCATCTTATTTTTAAAGTTCTTCAGGTGAACCTAATGTACAGGCTGGATCCAGAACCCCCAATTTAAGAACTCTGAAAGGGTATATACCAAAATATTCATACTGGGTCTATCTGGGTGGTAGAATTAAATATAAATTCTACTTCTTGTTTTTCTTGTTTTATCTTTAAAAGCATGCAAGTGTTTAAATTGCATATGAAAAAGCCTTTTTTCAAAAAAGCAACCCTCAAATTAAGCATGAAATTAAATTTCTATTTTAATTAAATTAATATTTCCAATTTGAAATAAAGTTGGGGTGAACTGTGTAAGTAGTAATAAATATTTCTCTTTAAAAGTGGGATTAATGCAAACAACATATACTCCAAACGTGGGAGACTTTAACATTCTATTATGATTTCAAGAGTTATTTTAGAGTCCTCCCTATCCACAAATAGTTCTATCAGGGTCAGAAACGCTTTTCCCTACCCTTTTCACTTATCCACATCAGGGACAATGACTCATCCTCATAGACATATCCGGGCCCCCTTGGGATCCATCTCAGCATAAACATGAAGGATATAAAAGACCCCATTCTGACAAAGGTTGAGCTTAAAATCTATCACATAAGATGCTCTATATGCTAGTGGCTTGATTTGACTTATATAGATCTGGGACATATATGCCTGCCAACTGTAGGTACTGGAGTCCTCTGAAGTCCCCTACCAGGGGAAAACACTCCTTGGTGAGATGTGTATACTGAGTATTTAGGGGGATTTTATATAAATTGGCAAAATTTTAGTTTAACTACAAAATGCCTCTTACCTGCTTTCCTTCTCCCTGGGCAACTTCCTCTTTATTAAAATTGACATCATCACTTACTATCCCATAAATATGTGCTTGTTCAGCTCCCACAGCAAAGTGTCTGGCCCAAAATGCCAAAAGAGCTAAAGCTGAGAAAACCTAGCTTATGTATATATGACTTCATTTATATTTTCTGAGTGCTACTTTACTCACTTTTAACATGAGAATAAAAATACCTTCAAGGTGTTTTCTGACCCTTGAAAACACAAATGATTTACTCAGGATTGCCTATCTAATAAACAATAATACTAAATATTGGACCTAGAGTTCTAAATGCAGTTACCTTTCTATTTCATCACAATCTTGGTATCTACTAGATTCTTATGACTCTCCTCCTTGTATTCCTGCCTCCCTCCTTTCCTGAGCATGGTAACCCCACTCCTTAACCCTCATTTTTTTCCACCTGGCTTTCTTACCTTTTCTGACCTCTAATACTATCTTCTCTTGGGGTATCATTTGGCGTTCTTGTCCACCGGTTCTATGTTAGGCCAAGGAACAATGTTAGAGCCTGAAATTCCTTCCTTCATTAATGAATGTACACAATGGAATAACATTAGGAATATAATTTCTCTCCTAAATTTTTTTTAATGTTTGCTTAATATAGGTGCTCAGAGTTAAAACTTAGGGGGAAAAAAGATAGCAAAAGAGAATATTTAAATCAATCAATCTCCAAATCTAGAAATACATCTCTGCCATCAATTTTAGTATTTTCTATATGCAAACCTTTTCTTCTATTAAAAAGCATTATATCAACAATATGGTGTATTTTTTTCCTATAACAACATTAGGGGCCTCTTTCTATGCCACTCAATATTGTTCTCGAGCACCATTTTTAATAGCTCCACAGTAACTCATTGTGTGGATACATTAGAATGTCTTTAACCAACTCTGTATTGTTGGTTAGGCTGTTTCTAATTTTAGCTTTTATAAACATATGTTGTAACATATCATTCTTTTCATGTTTTTACCTAGAAGAATATATAGATCAAATGACATGCAAGAATTTAAGGGTTTTGACGGAGTAAAATTGAAAGGAAATTTTACTTCAAATTGATGATTTTTTTTGGTAGCTGGGGCTGCTAAGCCATGAATATCCTTTATCCAGATTCATTTCTCACTATGGTGGCCTCTCATTGCTTATCTGTGAAATAAACAGCCAGAGTAAGGCTGGCAATTGGTGGTAATTAGTCAGTACTTTTACCACTACTATAAACTACCTTTGAATAATCTTGAAATTCAATTCCACTGACCTTTAGTAAATGCCACATAGTATTAACACAATCCAAAGACTATAAACATAAACTGCCTACCTTGAAGGTGTTTACAATTTATTGTACACACATTACTATGTAATACAAAATATTATCAGTTTGGTAAGAAAATTTAAAAGTGCTGTAGAAAGAGGAATATTTCTGAGTAAAGTGTATGGGGAAATTGTCATGAAGAAAATCATGTTTAATTTAGGCTTCAATGATGGGCAAGGTCAGATTTTGAACTGGTAATAGGCAGAAGGGCATTGGGAGTATGGAGACATACAAAGCAGAATAGTCAGAGGCGAGAAAATGTATGACATTTGTTTGAAAAAAAAAAAAAGGACAGCAGTCAATGTTTCTCCTGAGTAGGGTTAATGAAAGGAAATAATAATAGATACACTGGGAAAAGAAGATTGGTATCAAACTATAAATTCTGTGCTGAGGAGTGGAAACTATTTGGAGGGAAATAGGGAGCTGATGAAGGGGAGAGAAATGCTGCACAATTACTCTGTGAGCAACGTGGATCACAGTGGCATCTGGTGTTGGGAATTATCACAGCAGCTCTTTTGTGAGAAGAAAATAGGGGCCTGGAAATGGGAAAGGTTGAAGAGAAGGAAACTGAGAGACAGAAAAGGTACAGTTGAACCTCTTCAAGGTGTGTAAAATATAATAATGCAAGCAAGAGTAAAATTGGCAAATTTAAAAAGCTTGATTTATAGTCTGTGTTCCTCCCAACCAAATGTTTCCTAAATTAATATGCAACTGTCAACACAGATTGTTTGCTGTTAATTTAACTATATTTGAAAAGCTTTAGCACCACCTGGTGATGAAAACTCAGATAAACTCCAACAACCCTAAATTCCATCTTTTTTTCTGCCAAGTTTTTATTTTGAAAAAATGTCAAACATACATAAAAGTTGAAAGAATACTGTAATAATACCCTTACACCCTTATCATATTTACCAATTGTAATGTTTTGCCACATTTGCTTTAGTTCTTCCTCTATGTGTTGAACTATCTGAAAGTAAACTACAGACACTAAAACAATTCAAAAGCTGTCAGCATAAGCTTCCTAAAAGGATACCCTCTGCATAACAATACCATCTCCTTACCTGAAAAATTAATAATTTTACACCGTCATCTAATATGCAATCTATATTCAAACGTTCCAAGTTTTCATCAAAAAAAATGTTTTTAAGTTTGCATTTTTAAGGCCAGAATGTAATCAAGACTTATGCTTTGCATTTTGTTGACATGTGTCAGGGGTCTCTTTTAATCTAGAGCAATTCTCACTTTTTATTTTGGCCTTCCATAGAGGCTTTTGCTGACTATCTTATCCAAGATCCACCCTATCCCCAATACTCTTCTATCTTTGCTTTTCTGCCCCCATTTTACTTAATATTTATTGACACTTAGCATTTAGCGGCTTTCCCTCTTCCTTTTTTTCTTGCCTGTCTCTTCCCACTGAAGTATCAGCTCCATGAGAAGAAGGATTTTGTTTGCTTTGTTCACTGCCCACTGCTCTATCCTCAGTACCCAGAACAGTGCCTGGCATACTGAAAGTGCTCAATAAATAATATCTGTTGAAGGAAAGCATTGACCTCTGGGAGTTTGATTATTAAATGTCTTGAAGTAATATTATTTGGGTTTTCTTTCTTTCTTTTTTTTTTTTTTCTTGAGACGGAGTCTCACTCTGTTGCCTAGGCTGTAGTGCAATGGAGCAATTTTGGCTCACTACAACCTCCACCCCCAGGTTCAAGCAATTCTCCTGCCTCAGCCTCCCAAGTAGCTGGGATTACAAGCACCTGCCACCACACCCAGCTAATTTTTGTATTTTTAGTAGAGACAGGGTTTCACCATCTTGGTCTTGAACTCCTGACTTCGTGATTCACACACCTCAGCCTCCCAAAGTCCTGGGATTACAGGCATGAGCCACCATGCCTGGCCAAATAGGCATGTTTCATGCTGGTTTATTCTTTTTTGTCTCCTCTGCCTGTGTATTTTTAAGCAGCCTGCCTTCATGGTCACTAATTATTTCTTCCACTTAATCCACTTTGCTGTTGAGAGAATCTGATACTTTCTTTCATTTGTCAATTGTATTTTTTAGCTTTGGGATTTTTACTTGATTTTTAACAATTATTTCAATCTCTTTGTTACATTTATCTGATGGGATTCTAAATCTCTTCTCTGTGTTATCTTGAATTTCATTGAGGTCTTTTAAAACAGTTATTTTGAAATCTCTGTCTGAGAGGTTACATATCTCTGTCTCTCTGGGATTTGCCCTTCGTGCCTTATTTAGTTCATTTGGTGTGGTCATGTTTCCTGGATGTTTCTGATGCTTGTGGACGTTTGCTGGTGTCTGGGTGTTGAAGAGTTAGGTATGTATTCCAATCTTTGCATTCTGGGCTTGTTTACACCTGTCCTTGAGAAAGCTCTCCAAATATCCAAAGGGAATTGAAGGTGTACAGCAAATCACCATGGCCACATGTCTACCTATGTAACAAACCTGCACATTCTGCATCTGTATCCCAGAACTTAAGGTAAAAATTTAAAAGAAAAAAAAAGAGTATGTATATGTGTTTAAGTAAACTACCTAAAGCCAGGGAAAGAACCATCTGAAAGGATAAAGGACACAATGAGTAGAACTCACACAGGCCTGGGAACAGTGACTGTTCCCACCAGCCAGCTGTAAGAATCTCATAAATCAGGGGCATTGCATAGAGTACTCAGGAAGGCATCATCTCAGTAGTGGGAAATATGTAGCTCTAGACTGAGTGCTGCTCTGGATCCACCTGAAAAACCATAAGAGCAAGACCTAAAAAAATCAAATTGTTTCCAAGTAACTTGATTGTATCTGAGAACAACGCTCAAGAAAATTTATAGGAACATAAAAATATCCAGCACTCAACAAGTTAAAATTAACAATGTCTGACATCTCATCAAAGATCACCAGTCATGGAAAGGAGAAGGAAAATACAATACATAAAGAAACTAATCAATGAATAGAAATAAACTCAGAACTGACAAAGATGTTATAATTAGCAGAGAAAGACCTTAAAACCGCTTTTACATATGTTCACAAGGTTGAAACCTAGAAATATAAAAGAGATTCAAACCAAACACAGTAACTAAGATAAAATATACAGTGGATGGAATTGACAGGTTGGACATTGAAGAAATTTAGTGAATTTGAAGGAACAGCAATAGACACTATCCAAAATAAAATACATGGAGAAAAGAGAACATATTTTAAAAAGAAAAAAACATTAGTGAGTAGTACAACTTCAAGCAGCTTCACGTATGGGCATTTGGAGTTCACAAATCAGGGAGGCTACAGAAAAAAATGACTGAGGAAATAAAGGCAAAAAACTTTTCAAATGTAATAAAACCATAAACCCACAAATTCAGAAAATTCAATGAACCCTAGGCATAGGGAACATGAAGAAAACTATACCAGGGTATATTATAATCAAATTGCACAATTATGGTAATAAAGAAAAAAATCCTAAAAGCAGCAAAGGGAAAAAAACATGATTCATACAGAGAAAAAAAGATAAGAATGACATCAGATTTTTAGTTAGAAACAAGGTGAATTGGTAAAGCAACATCATAAAGGACTGAAGTATAAAAACTCTCAACCAGAATTCTATACCTGGTGTATCAGTTTCCTAGGGCTGCCACAGCACAGTAACACAAACTGGGTGGTATAAAACAACAGAAATGTATTTTCTCACAGTTCTGCAGGCCAAATTTCAAAATCAAGTCCGAAATAGAAGTGATGACGGAGTCATGCTCCTTCTGAAGCTCTAAGGAAGAATCTTATCTTCCCAGATTTCTAGTAGATGCAGACAGATTACACATAACTCCAATCTCTGCTATTATCTTCACAAAGCCATCTTGTGCCTTACTTTGTGTGTGTGCATGAGTGTGTGTGTGTGTGAGAGAGAGACAGACAGAGAGACAGATAGAGAGTGTGTTTGTGTCTCCAAATCTCTCTCTCCTTATAAGGCCACCAGTTATTGGATTTAAAGCACGTCTAATCAATATGACTTCATCTTAATTTGATTAAATCTGTAAAGACCCTATTTCCAAATAAGGCTACAGTCACAGGTGCTAGGGCTTAGGACATCCACACATCTTTTGTAGGGACACAATTCAATACATACCACCTCACAAAATATCTTTCAAAATGAAGATAAGTTGTTTTTTTTTTCTTTTTTTTTTTTTTTTGAGACGGAATCTTGATCTGTCACCCAGGCTGGAGTGCAGTGGCCAGATCTCAGCTCACGGCAAGCTCCGCCTCCTGGGTTTACATCATTCTCCTGCCTCAGCCTCTCGAGTAGCTGGGACTACAGGTGCCCGCCACCGCGCCCAGCTAGTTTTTTGTATTTTTTAGTAGAGACGGGGTTTCACCATGTTAGCCAGGATGGTCTCGATCTCCTGACCTCGTGATCCCCCCGTGTCGGCCTCCCAAAGTGCTGGGATTACAGGCTTGAGCCACCACACCCAGCCGAAGAAGATAAGTATTTTTTTCAAAAGTACACAACTAAAAGAATCTGTCACACCAGATCTGCACCATAAGAAATGTTCTGTATTCAAGAATGTCCTTTAGTCAGAAAGACCATCATACCAGATGGAAATCTGGATGTATATAAAGAAAGAAAGAACACAGAAATAGTAACTACATGGGTAAATAAGGCCAACTCTTTTTTTAACTGTTATTTAAATCTCTTTAAAGGTAATTTACTGTTTAAATGAAAATCATAACAATTACTGTATTGTTCATAACATACATTCAAGTAGAATCTTTGAAAAAAATAGCAGATCAGGAAGGGAAGTATCCTAGTATAAGATTCATGTATTTATATATTATATGTACATATAACATACTTTGAAAAGTAAAAGATGTATAGTATAAATTCTTAAATAATCCCTAAATTAATAAACAAGGAGTTATGGCTAATAAGCAAACAAAGGAGATTAATGGGATAATTTTTAAATACTTGATTAATCCAAAAAAGTCCAGAACAAAAGATAAGTATCCCACCCCCAGATAACGGCATTAATCCATTCATAAGAGCAGAATCATCATGACCTCATCACCTCTTAAAGGCTCCACCTCTTTATACGGTTACAGTGGCAATTAGGTTTGCAACACATAAATTTTAGGGAACACATTCAAATCAGCCCTTTAGGGAAATGGTAATCAAAACTACAATGAGATGTCACTTCACATCCATTAGGATGGCTATTATTTAAAAAGAAAAAAACAGAAAAAGAACAAATATTGGCAAAGACATGGAGAAACTGGAACTCTTCTGCATTGCTGGTAGAAATGTAAAATGGTGCAGTCACTGTGGAAAATACTATGTCAATTCCTAAAAAAATTAAGCATAGAATTATGATACGATCCAGCAACTTCACTTCTGTGCATATACCCAAAAGAAGTGAAAGAAGGGCCTTGAACAGATATTTGTATTTCACACCAGCATTATTAACAATAGCTAAAAGGTGGAAGTAATTAAAGTGTCCATTAATGTGTGGACAGATAAACAGAATGGTGGTACATACATACAAAGAAATATTGTTCAGCTTTAAAAAGAAAGGAAATTTTGACACATACTACAATATGAATGAATCTTAAGGGTACTCTGCTAAGTAAAATAAGCCAGATGCAAAAGTAAAAATATATGATTCCATTTACATGAGGTTCTAGAATAACTTAAATTTTGGCAAATTCATAGAGACAGAAAAGCAGAACAGAATGATAGTTACCGGGGCTTTGGGGAGTGGAGAATGGGAAATTAATGTTTAATCATTACAGAATTTCTATCGGGGAAGAAAAAAAGTTCTAGAGATGGATGGTGATGATGATTGCACAACAATGTGAATGTACTTAATGATACAGAACTGTATACTTTAAAATGGTATATGTTTATGTTACATATATTTCACCACAATAAAAAAGCAAAGTTCAACTATATGCTGCCTACAAGAAATATATTTTAAACAAAAAGACACAAGAAGGTAAAAAGTAAAAGAATGTAAATACATATACACACTGTATTGGTCTATTCTCACATTGCTCTAAATAAATACCTGAGCCAAAAGCAATTCAACAAAAGCAAAAATTGACAAGTGGTATCTAATGAAACTGAAGAGCTTCTGCACAGCAAAAGAAACTATCTGAGTGAACAGACAACCTACAGAATGCGAGAAAACTTTTGCAATCTATTCATCTGGCAAAGGTCTAATATCCAGAATCTACAAGGAACTTAAACAAATTTACAAGAGAAAAAAGGATTAAAAAGTGTGCAAAGGACATGAACAGACACCTCTCAAAGGAAGACATACATGCCACCAACAAACATGAAAAAAAGCTCAACATCACTGATCATGAGAAAAATGTAAATCAATACCACAATGAGATACCATCTCATACCAGTCAGAATGGCTATTATTAAAAAGACATAAAACAACAGATGCTGGCGAGGTGGCCAAGAAAAAGAAATGCTTTTACACTGTTGGTAGAAATGTAAATTACTTTAACCATTGTGAAGACAGTGTTGCCATTCCCCAAAGACCTACAGGCAGAAATACCATTTGACCCAGCAATCCCATTACTGGGCATATATGCAAAGAAACATAAATCATTCTATTATAGAGACACACACTCGTGTATGTTCATTGCAGCACTATTCACAATAGCAAAGACATGGAATCAATGTAAATATCCATCAGCAAGACTGGATAAAGAAAACGTGGTACATATACACCATGTAATACCACGAAGTCATAAAAAGGAACGACATAATGTCCTTTGCAGAGACATGAATAGAATTAGAAGCCACTATCTTCAGCAAACTAATGCAGGAACAGAAAACCAAACACCACATGTTTTCACTTATAAGTGGGGGCTGAATGATGAGAACACATGGACACATGGAGGGGGACAACACACACTGGGGCCTGTTGGAGGAGGGTGGGGGGGGGAGAGAGAGCATCAGAAAGCATAGCTAATGGATGCTGGCCTTAATACCTAGGTGATGGGATGATTTGTACAGCAAACCATCATGGCACACGTTTACCTATGTAACAAATCTGCACATCCTGCACATGTACCCCTGAACTTAAAATAAAAGTTGAAGAAAACAAAAAAGAAATACCTGAGACTGGGTAACTTACAAGAAGAGAGGTTTCATTGGTTCATGGTTCTGCAGGCTGTACAGGAAGCATGGAGGCATCTGCTTCTGGGGAAGCCTCAGGGAGCTTTTACCCATGACAGAAGGCAAAGTAGGAACAGGCACTTCAGGAACAAGAGAGAGGACGGGGAGGTGCCACACATTTTTAAATGATCAGATCTTGGGAGAACTCACTCATTATCACAAGGATAGCACCAACGGATGACACTAAACCATTCACTCCATGATCCAATCACTTCCCACCTAGCCCACCTCCAACATTCAGGATTATATTTCAACATGAGATTTGGGCAGGGACACACATCTGAACTATATCTCACACACTGACACATACACACAAACACACCGTGCTACCACCAGTAAGAAGAAAGTGGCAGTGGCTGTATTAATGTCAGAAAAAAATATAGTTTAGAGCAAAAAAGATTAAAAAGGACATTTCATAAGGACAAGAAGGTAAATTAATCAGAAATATGTAACAATCAGAAATATTTAAGCACCTAATAACGAGTGACTTTCAAAATACATGAAGCCAAAACCAATAGTAATACAAAGAGAAACAGATAAATCCATAATTATGGTTGGAGATTTCAATATCTTCTCAATAACTAATAGAACAAGTACAAAACTCAATAAGGATAGAGTAGACTAAGGAAAACACTATCAATCAACTTGAGTTGATTGACATTTATAGAACACCATGCCCAATAATATGAGAATATATATTTTTCTCAAAATCCTGTGAAACATTTGCCAAGACAGACCATATTCTGAGCCATGAGATAGATCTTAATAAATCAAAAAGGATTCAAATTATACAAAATACGTTCTCCTACCACAATGGAATTTTTAAAAATCAGTAATGGAAATATCCTTAGAAAATTCCCAAATCATTGAAAGCTAATTAAACTACTACTAAATAACTCATGAATCAAAAAAGTAAATAAAAATGGAAATTTGAACGTATTTTAAACTAAACAAGATGAAAACACAACATATCAAATGTCATTAAACCAGTACTTAACAGGAAATTCAAAGCACTCAGATATGAAAAAATAAAGGAAGGTTTCAAATCAATGAATTTCAGCTTCTACCTTAAGAAACTAGCAGCAAAAGAGCAAATAAAACCAAAGTAGGCAGGAAAAATGATATAATAAAAGTCAAAGTGGAAATTAAAGAAATAAAAAACAGAAAAGTAGAGAAAACCAAAACCGTTCTTTGAAATCAATAAAGCCTGTAGCAGATAGATCAGAAAAAAAGACAGAAATTACCAACATCAGAAATGAAACAGGTGACATCACTACAGATTCTACAAATATTAAAAGAATAATATGGCAGAAACAGGAGGGCGAGACTACAAACTAGCAAGGATAGGGTGGGGTTAGGGAGGGAAGGGAAGTAGGGGAGAGAAGCGATTGCGAGAGAAAAAAATGCAACTTCCCAAAATAAAAAGCAAAGATTGCATTAGGAGCGAACAGAGCTGCAGAAATAGATGGCAGCTTCGTCTGACTGAAACAAAGGGGCCACTGGATGTCTGTCTTCTTGGGGGGTGAGCCAGACAGACTGATAAACAGCCTCAACTGTGTTGAGGGGAGGGTTTCGCCTCCCATTTTGCCCTGCAGCAGCAGCATGGACGTGTTGGCTAGTTATAGTATATTCCAGGAGCTACAACTTGTCCATGACACCGGCTACTTCTCGGCTTTGCCATCCCTAGAGACCTGGCAGCATGAATAAGTAAATGGAAGAAAGGAAGTCCAGAAGCCTTACTTCCAGGATATCCTGGAAGATATTTACTTGTGGGAGTGAAGACCCCTGAGGGAAACACAGGATAAGAGAAAGGGTCCCATAAGGAGAACAGAGACTGAGAGAAGAGGGAATATTCCAGAAGAGATATGCCTTGAATTGGAACGCTACCTACAGAAGGAGCCCAGGAGGATCTCGGAGACCTTTGGTGAGGACCTGGTCTGTTTCCTCCACGCTTCTCCTCCCTGGTGCATTGAGGAAAGCTTCCGTCGCTTAGACCTCCTACTGCTCCCCGTGGAAGCGGCCATCTGTGAGAAGAGCTTGGCAGTGAACATCTTGCTCTCTGGGGACAAGTTGCTATCTGAGACCTGCCTCAGCCTCCAGTCACCAACTCTTCTCTAGACAGCTACATAGCTGTCAACCAGGTCAAGCTCAACACAGTGACCTCATTAATGTCCCCATCGTCCCCTGAGCTCAGCCGCCATCTGGTCAAAACCTCACAAACTCTCTCTGCCGTGGATGGCACAGTGACGCTGAAACTAGTGGCCAAGAAGGGTGCTCTCATCTCCGTAAAGGTGGGAGGGATCACAACAGCTTCAGCAGCTGTAACGGCTGCTGGGGCCGTTAAGAGTGGACAGAGCGACAGTGACCAAGGAAGGCCAGGGGCTGAAGCATGTCCCTAAAACAAGAAGAGGGTTCACTGTCAGTTTAACGGGTGCCAGGAAGTTTATACAAAAAGTTCCCACTTAAAGGCCCACCACAGGATTCACACAGGTGAGAAGCCTCACAGGTGCTCATGGGAGGGATGCGTGTAGCGTTTAGCACGAAGCGATGAGCTCACCAAGCACTCCAGGAAACACACAGGTGCAAAGCTCTTTAAATGCTACCGCTGCGACGGGTATTTTTCAAGGTCTGACCATCTTGCCCTCCATATGAAGAGACATATCTAAAGGAAATACCATGAGGCACGGGGCTGGACTTCAGGCAGGGACCCACTGCCTCGCAGAAGCAAGTTCTCACTTATAAACCTCTGTACACACATACACACACTCACATACAGACCCACACACATACACATTGTCATGCACTCAACTGTATTTAAAATATATAGGTCTCTTCTTTACACCTTGCCCTAGCTAGATGGAAGAAGATGAAGAAGGCAACCAGGTGAATTCAGCAAGGCAGACTGGCTGCTTACTTTAGCACTATTCGAATTATTTCCCACTATTGCCAATGGAAATCAAAGAAAATGGATGTGACATCTCTGCAGGTGGATGGCACTCTGAGGGGTTTATTTCACTTGCTTCTCAGTGCAACTTGATAGGAGAATTCAGCATCTTAAAGTTGTGTATGTGTAGCACTAATGTTTCTTTTTAAATAGTTGGGGGAAAATGACCTAGAAAACCAAATTGCAGTTTGGTAGCCAAAATTAACTCTTGCTTTATTTGTCCTTTGTGTGTGAAAAGTCCTACTATTCCGTGCGTCAGACTTCCTCAAAGAACTGTTGACTGGTTTTGGTTCTTCTTAGTACTACTGAGATCTTTCACGTTGATCCCAAAGGCCTTAGCAGCGGCAGACTCTGGAATAACATCTTACACCTTTCTGGCCTGCATTTCTGTAGACTTCACTCTCAAGGGAGGAGTTTTCTTTTCTTACTTTTTGACTCTTGCACACCATATGCACCAGGGATTCTGGAAACTTCTAGCATGACTGCAAAGTGGCCAAGAGAATAAAGTCCTTGACGATAAATCACAGTATATCCCTTGAGCCTCACCTTGTTGCCGGTGCTAGATTTTTTCTTTTTAATCTCTCCGTTTCTTGCTAATGAAAACTTGAAAAGCTTATTTGGAAGCTTAAGTGTTTTATCTTTTCTCCATGGACTAAACCTCTTCAGGACTCTCTCAATACCTGGATGTTCAGCTCTCACAACAGCCAATCAGATGGGACATCACAGTTCTCTCATCCTCCTTGAGGCATAATGACCTCAGCTCATAATGATCAACCGTTGTGCTGGGTGTCATTGCTACCCCATAACCAGTTAAAGCATAGATGTCGCCAGTCTCAGAGGGCAGCTGCATATTTAACTCTGGCTTATGATGTGACAAAAAGCCCAAAGTATCACTCTTTCTAGGAGTGGGGAGACCTGAGGATGCCTCCCAAGTCTAGCGACTTCACAAAACATAATCCTATCTTCTCTCTCATGTCCACTGAGCTCCTATTCCTCCATTCGTTACAATACGCAATTTAAAATGCCACTGTGGGAGTGAAGGGTTGACATTTAAGAAAAAGGTTGAGGTGTTTCTCTCATGGGTTTTCTAAAAGGAGAGACACGTTTGCTTCTTTTTTTTCTTTTTTTTTTTTTTGGCTAGGCCCACCATGACTTGTGACCTAGAATCCCCAGGATTAACAGAGGCCCCACATTTACTCTGCAAGCTGACTCCAAAGGAGTCTACAGTCCTTACTTTTCATACCACACACACACACACATCCAATACTGGTCACTATCTACCTGCATTCCTAGCTAGCAGGTACTGGCCTCAACTCCAAAGATTGCCTTTAAGACCATCAAGTGGCCTATCCAAGCAAGCAGGGTGGTTATTAGGACAGAGTGTATATTTTGTATATTCTGGGACCATCGCTTCAAGACACGTTTATAAAATAAAAATGGCGCTTGGTCCACACACAGTTGCTGCTCCCTCCTACCAGCTGGCTCCCCTCCTGTCCTCCTTTGACTGTTTGACTCATTGACTGTTAAAATCCCACCCCATACATATTTGGGATGCAAAACTAATAAAAGAAACACAAACACATATATGACAGTAACCTTCAAGATCTGGGTTTTCAGCTTTCTGCAGCCTTTGTTTTCATTGAAATGTTGAAACTACTCATCTGAGGGCAAAGGAACCTCCTCACAAATGCTGTAGCTGCCAATTGGACACTTGGGGCATTGCGAGGTCTGGTCTCAAGAATTTCCTTTCTCCTTTTCCGTTTTTTCTATTTAGACCAAAAACAAACAAACAAAAAATAATACAAAATAACAAGAAAAGAAAAAACACCCTTAACACACACACACATACACACACACACACACACACACACAAAATCTGTCCATTTGCCAGAGGCAATTAAATGTATGTTAGTTGGAGGGTTATTTTTTAAAAATCCGTTTTATTCCAAAGATTTAAAACTAGACATGACTTAAAAATTTCTAGAGCACTGCTTGCTGACAATCTCATAGTTCTCCACTACAGTTGGGTACATTTTGTGGCCAGTAAAACAGGGCATACCATGGGATTATATTTGAATGCGTGGGGCATCCTTCCCAGATGAAGGATGTGTGAGGAACCTTGAACCTCAGCTGTATTAAACTGTAGCACCTCCAGCCAGTGTACTAGATGAAACTTTGGATACCCTGAATTCTGTTGGTTCCTTTCTTTTCCTTTATGTAGCAACCTCCAGCATGAATGCATGCACACACCAGTGATGGCATTAAGCCATGGCCGCCACGATTTGCAAATGTTCTCTTCCAAGCTGGAGCTGCTCTTGCCTCTCAAAATGCTATTATTAAGGGTTTAAAATACTTAATTTAATTTTTGAACTGATGAACTGACCAATGCAAGGCTCTATTAAAAAGAAAATTTAAAAAAAGAATAATATGGAAAGATTATGAACAACTTTACGCCAATAAATCCAACAATTTTCAAATTAGTTGGAAGGCAAATTACCAAAACTCATGCAAGAAGAAGTTTAAAACTTGAATACCCTTATTATCTATTTAAAAAATCAATAATGTAGTTTAAAACCTTCCCTAAAAGAAAATTCAAGGCTCAAATGACTTCACTAGTGAATTCTACCACACATTTAAGGAAGAAATAATATCTATTCTATACAAACTCTTTCAAAAAATTGAAAAGGAAGTAGTACTTCCCAATTCATTCTATGAAGCTAGCATTACCCTGACACCAAACCAGATACAGCTATTATAAAAAAAACATAGACCGGGGTATCAATTTTTTTGCTTCCCTGGGCCACCCATAAGATGCACTAACACTAACGATAGCTGATGAGCTAAAACAAAACAAAACTGCAAAACTCATGTTTTAAGAAAGTTTACAAATTTGCATTGGGCTTCATTCAAAGCTCTTCCGGGCTGCATGCAGCCCATGGGCCATGGATTAAACAAACTTGCTACAAACCAATATCCCTCATGAACAGAACCACAAAAATAATGAACAAAAGTTTCAACAAACTGAATCCAATATTCTTTTAAAATACACACACATACCTGGTTTTGTTGTCCTTTGCTTTATTGTGCTTTGCAGATATTGCTTTTTCTTTTACAAATTAAAGGTTTGTGACAACCTTTAGTTGAGCAAGTCTATCAGTGGCATTTTTCCCACAATATATGCTCACTTTATGCTTCTATGTCACATTTTGATAATTATCACAATATTTCCAAATTCATTGTTATTATTATATCTGTGCTACAGTTTGAATGTTTGTCCCCTCTGCCACTCATGTTGAAACATGATCCCCATTGTGGCAGTACTGAGAGCTGGACCTTTTAGAGGTGATTAGGTCACCAGGGTTCTGCTCTCACAAGTAGATTAATCTATTCATGAATTAATGGGTTACTGGATTAACTGGTTATCACAATACTGGAACTGGAGGCTTTATAGGAAGAGGAAAAAACACCTGAGGTACCACACCTAGCCTCCTCACCATGTAATGCTCGGTACCACCTTGGGACTCTGTAGAGAGTCCCTACCAGAAAGAAGACCCTCACCAGATAAGTCCTCTCGATGTTGGATTTCTCAGCCTCCATAAATGTCAGAAATAAATTATTTCTCCTTATAAATTACCCAGTTTCAGGTATTCTGTTATAAGCAACAGAAAACAGACTAAAAGAATCTATTATGGTGATCTATGATCAGTGATTTTTAATGCTACTATGGTAATTGTTTTGAGGCATGACAAACTGCCCCCATATAAAACAGCAAACTTAGTGGATAATGACTGTGTGTACCTGACTGCCCCACCAACTGGCTGTTCCTCCCTCCCTCTCTCCTCTCCTGCCCCCCGCCTCTCCTCCTCCCACTCTTCCCTCTACCTCTCCTCTCCGCTCTCCCCTCTTTCCTCTCTCTCTCTGTCTCCCTCCCTCCCTCCCTCCTACACCCTCCCTATTCCTGAGAAACAGTATTTAAATTAGGCCAATTAATAACCCTAAAATGACTTCTAACTTTTCAAGGGAAAGGAAGAGTCATACATCTCTCACTTTAAATCAAAAGCTAGAAATTACTAAATTTAGTGATGAAGGCATGTCAAAAGCTGAGATAAGTCAAAAGCTAGTCCTCCTGCATCAAAAAGGTAGTCAAGTTGTGAATGCAAAGGAAATGTTCTTGAAGGAAATTAAAAGTGCTGCTCCAGTGAACACATGAATGGTAAGAAAGCAAATCAGCCTCCTTGTGGATATGGGGAAAAATTTAATGGTCTAGATAGAAGATCACACAACCCACAAAATTCCCTTTCAGACAAAGCTAATCCAGAAAAAGACCCTACCTCTCTCAATTCTAAAAGTATAAACTAGAAAACCTAGAAAATGCATAAATATCTGGAACATAAAACTTCCCACGATTAAACCAGAAGGAAATAGAACCCTGAACAGACCAATAATGAGTAATAAAACTGAAGCTGTAATAAAAAGTATTCCAACAAAAAAGCCCAGGACCACGTGGATTCACAGATAAATTTTACCAGATGTACAAAGAAGTCTGGTACCAATCTAACTGAAATTATTCCAAAAGATCAAGAAGGAAGGATTCCTCCCTAACTCATTTTATGAAGCCAGTATCACCCTGATACCAAAATCAGGCAAGAACACAATAAAAGAAAACTAAGGTCAATATCCCTGAGGAATAATAGATGCAAAAATCCTCAACAGAATACAAGCAAACTGAATCCAACAGCACATCAAAAATATAATACATCATGATTAAGTGGGTTTTATTCTAGGGATGCAAGGATGTTTAAACATACACAAATCCATAAGTGTGATTCACAACATAAACAGAATTAAAAACAAAAACTATATGATTATCTCAATAGATGCAAAGAAAGTATTCAATAATATCCAACATTCCTTCATGATTAATACCCTCAACAATCTAGGCACTGAAGGAACATACCTCAAAATAATAAAGACTATGTAGGACAAACCCACCATCAACAACATAGTGAACGGGGAAGAGTTCAAAGCATTCCCCCTAAGAACTGGAATAAGAAAAGGGTGTACATCCTCACCACTTTTATTCAACATAGTACTGGAAGTCCTAGCCAGAGCAATTAGGCAAGAGAAAGAAATAAAGTGCATCCAACTTGAAAAATAAGAAATGAAATTATCTCTGATCACTGATGACATGATCTTATACCTAGAAAACTCTAAAGACTCCTCCAAGAGACTCCTAGACTTGGAAAAAAAAAAGTTTCAGGACACAAAAACAACATACAAAAATCAGGAGCATTTCTATGTACCAATAACGCTCAAACTGAGAATGAAATAAAAAACTCAATTCCATTTACAATGCACACACATACACAGAGGACCTAGGAATACATTTAATCAATTAAACAAGGAGGAAGAGATCTCTACAAGGAGAACTACAAAACAATGATGAAATTAAAATGACATAAACAAATGGAAAAATATCCCATGCTCATGGATTGGAATAATCAATATTGTTAAAATGACCATACTGCCCAAAGCAATATGCAGAATCAATGCAACTCCTATCAAGTTACCAACGTCATTTTTGACAGCATTAGAAAAAAAAATCCTAAAATTCATATGGAACCAAAAAAGAGCATAAATAGCCAAAGCAATCCTAAGCAAAAAGAACAAAGCTGTAGTATCACATTACTACAAGGTTATAGTAAGCAAAACAGTATGGCACTGGTATAAAAACCATATAGATCAATGGAACAAAATGAAGAACCCAGAAATAAATCCACATACCTACAACCAATTGATCTTTGATAAAACACACAGTGGGGAAAAAACATCCTATTCAAGAAATGATGCTGGAAAAATTGGCTAGCCATATGCAGAAGAATGAAACTGGACCTGCATCTCTCATCATATACAAAAATTAACTCAAGATTAAATAAAGACTTAAATGTAAGACCCTAAACTATAAAAATCCTATAAGAAACCCTATAAACACTCTTCAGGTCACTGGCCTAGGCAAATAATTTATAACTACAACATCAAAAGCAAATGCAACAAAAACAAAAATAGACAAATGGGACTATCTTAAATTAAAAAGCTTCTGCAAAGTAAAAACAATAATCAACAAAGTCAACAGACAACTTACAGAATGGGAGAAAATATTTCCAAACTGTGCATGTATCAAAGGACTAATATCCAGAATCATCAAGGAACTCAACCATATCAACGAGAAAAAATCCCATTAAAAAGTGGGTAAAGGACATGAACAGATACTTCTCAAAGGAAGATGCATAAGTGGTCAAAAAACACGAAAAAAATGCTCAACATCACTAAGCAGAAAAATGCAAATTAAACCCATGTAATGGTTAATAATGACTGTCAACTTGATTGTATTGAAGGATGCAAAGTACTGTTCCTGGGTGTGTCTGTGAGGGTGCTGCCAAAGGAGACTAACATTTGAGTCAGTGGACTGGGAAAGGCAGACCCACCCTCAATCTGGGTGGGCAAAACCTAATCAGCTGCCAGTGAGGCCAGAATACAAGCAGACAGAAGAACTTGAAAAGACCAGTCTGGCTTAGCCTCCCAGACTACATCTTTCTCCCGTGCTGATGCTTCCTACCCTTGAACATCGGACTCCAAGTTCTTCAGCTTTGAGACTCAGACTTGCTTCCTTGCTCCTCAGCTTGCAGATGACCAATTGTGGCACCTTGTGATCATGTGAGTTAATACTCCTTAATAAACTCATATATATATATATGAGAGATATATAACAGGATATATATGATATATAACAGGATATATATATAATCCTATTAGTTCTATCCCTCTAGAGAACTGTGACTAATACAATCCACAATGAGATGCTATCTCACACGAGTCAAAATGACTATTATTAAAAAGTCAAAAAAAAAAATAGATGTTGGTATGAATGTGGAGAAAAGGGAACACATACATTACTGGTTTAAATGTAAATTAGTACAACCTCTATAGAAAACAATATGGAGATTCCCCAAATAACTGAAGTAGAATTACCATTCAACCCAGGAATCCTACTACTGACTACTGGGTATCTACCCAAAGGAAAAAAAAATCATTATATAAAAATGACACTTGCGCTCATATGTTTATTGTAGTGCTATTCACAATAGCAAAGTCATGAATCAACCTAAGTGTCCATCTACAGATGAGCAGAGAAAGCAAATGTGGTAAATATATACCATGAAATACTATGCAGCCATAAAAAAAAAAGAATGAAATCATGTACTTTGCAGTCCAGGATGGAGCTGGAGGTCATCCTCCTAAATAAAATAACCCGGAAACAGAAAACCAAATATATATGTTCTCATTTATAAGTGGGAGCTAAACAGTGGGTACACCTGGACATAAAGGTGAATATAATAGACACTAGGGACTCCAAAAGCGGGCAGGGAGAGATGAGTGTAAGGGTTGAGAAATTCATTGTTGGGTCCAATGTTCACTATTTGGGTTATGGGCACAATAGAAACCCAAACCTCACTATTACATCGTATATCCATGAAATAAAACTGCACATGTACCCCCGAATCTAAAATAAAATAAATATAAATGTTCAATATATCAAAATTATCAACATAAAACCTTAGTTTTTAAACTTTTTTCTCCCTAAGGAGTTTAGGTAAAATTTACTATACTACAGTGAATTGCACATCTTTATTTTACAAACTGATGACTTTCAATAAATATATACACCCAAGTAATTCACACCTGTCAAGATACAGACTATTTCCATCACCCAAGGGAATACTCTCATGCCTCTTTCCAGACCATACACCACCCCCTCACCCAGAGAAAACAATTTTTCAGATTTTGTTCACTATAGTTTTGCCTATTCCAGATCAGATAAAGTACATTACGTTACAAATTATTTTGCTTGGGTTCTTTCACACATTCATGTTGTGGCTGTCAGTTTGCTTCATTTTATTGCTGAGTAGTGCTCCATTTTATGAATACAATACAGTTTGTTTGTCCAATGAAGATAAATATTGATGGACATTTGGGTTAGTTCCAGTTTTTAGCTATTATGAGTTAAGGTGCTATAAACATTCATGTACAAGCCTTTTTATACACATATAATTTATAGATATATAATTTCATTTTTGTTGGGTAAATACCTAAAATTGGCATTGTATAAGAAACTGCCAAACCTTTCCCTCAATTGGTTGTACTATTTTATAATCTCACCAGCAATGTATGAGTTATATTAATATTAATATGTCTTGATCAACATTTTATCTTTTCAGTCTTTTCATTTTAATCATCTGGTGAGTCAATAGTGTTTTTTCATTGTGATTTCACTTTTGAGTTTCTCTGATAACTAATGATATTAAGCACCTCCTGCTCTTTATTTTGTTGTTCAAAGTGTTCCAGCTTTGGCCATTGGAAGCTGTTTTTGTTTGCTTCTGTGCTCTTATAAAGCATCCTTATAAAGGTAGGTGTGTCTTTTGGTTTTTTGTTTGTTTTGAGCACTTCCTTACATTCTGTTACCACAGGATGTTCTTGGCTTATCTTGAATATTTCCTGCCCCAGTTCTGGAATCAGTCATTTCTCCAAGTCCTGATTCCTTTTATTAGAGAATGTTATTAGAAACTAGAATCTGGAGACCACATTTGCTCATTGCTACTGGGATATTGTTGCTTGTAGGCTGTCTTAGCTGACAGAGCAAGGATGTGTGTGTGTGTGTGTGTGTGTGTGTGTGTGTACTAACCTGTGCAATACATATATCTATAAACATTTCTGCTTGCAACTATCTGTAGATCTATTTAGCTAAACATAAGCTCATACATATGTCTCCAACTCTTATACAGTACCATATAGATCATTCTAATCTTCTTTTCTGGCTTATCTGTAGATTCTCACTCCAGCAGTGAGAAAACTGGCTCGTACCCTACATCATCCATTTACTTAATTGTTCAATTCCAGTACAGATATTTAGTAGTATTAGAATTGTTAATCCATATCCTCATGGAAAACATCTTTATCAACTAGAGTACAGTGCTTATATGCAGTTCCTATTGTATTTAGCCTTACAGACTTCACTCATTTCCATAGTTATCTAGGTTGTCACCTTCCCCACCACCTTCACTGAGGTTGTTTTACATATCTGTAATACAGATTCTCTTGTCATATATGCATTCCTTCTTGGATATCCCAATCTCTTAAATGATTTTCTTAAATTGCATACATTGAGTTTCACACTAGTGTTGTAAAGTTGTATGGGTTTTGACAAATGCATGCCATGTATCTACTATGACAGTAACATATAGGATAGTTTCACAAACCTAAACTTTAACTAGTCAACTATTAAACTTTCAACTATTCAACTAAAACTAAAACTAAACTTCAACTGTTGAACTCTCCCTACATCCCCCTAAACTCTTGCTAACAACTGACTTTTACCAACTCTTTAGTTTTGTCTATTCCAAAAAGTCTTATAATCAGAATTATGTAGTATGTAGCCTTTTCAGATTGGCTTCTTTCACTTAGTATTATGCATCTAAAGCTCATCTGTACATTTTTCATGGCTTGATAGATCATCTTTCATCACTGACTAAGATTTTACTGTATGGATATACCATCGTTGGTTTATCCATTCACCGATTGAAAAGTTATCTTGGTGGCTATATATATTTTCTTTCTTATTTTCTCCCTGTATAGCTTGGCTACTCATTTTGATAAGAAGTTTTACATTTGATTAATTTTAACATATGTCTTCTTTTACGGTTATTCCTTCCTATGACTTGTCTAAAAATTTTTTGCCCTCTCCTGTGATGCAAAGATATGTCCTCACATTTCCTTCTGTAAGTTTTATTTCATGTTTATGTTCACAATCTACTTTCAGTTAATATTTATTATAAGTGGTTCCTTCTATTAAAAAATCAAATTTTGTATTGTTTCTTGCTAACATATAGAAATATAATTGATTTTCCTACTGTCTGTCTTATATGCCCTTATTACTTCCAGAAAACTCACTTGTTAATTCCAGCCCCCTCTTCATAGATTTCTTGTCATTTACCACATAGATTAACATGTCATCTATGAATAAAAGCAATTTATGTATTTATTTCTGATCTATATACTATTAATTTTTTTCTTGCCTCTTGCAATAGGTCAAATCTCCAATACAATGTTGAATAAGAGTGGTTATGGTGAATATCCTTGTCTTGTTCCTGTTCTTAAAGGGTATGATAGGCAGAATTCTAAAGATGTGCCCTAAGATTCCCATCCCCTGATTATTCAAATACTAATCTAGATACTGCTGTGTAGAGATTCTGACGATACATTTAAGGTTACTAATAAACTAACCTTAAATTAAAGAGATTATTTTGAATTAGCTAGGTGGACCCAATGTAATTACATAAGCCCTTGAGAGTAGAAGAAGAAGGCAGAAGAGTCAATCAGATACATGCTGAAGAGGAAGTAGCAGAGAAAAGATGATGCAGAAAGGGAGTTCAGAAAGATTCAAAGTATAAAGAGGATGTAACCTGCCATTGCTGGCTTTGAAGATTGAGAAAGGGGCCATAGGAATATGAGTGGTTTCTAAAAGCTGAGAACAATCTTCAGCTGACAGTAAGCAAGGAAATAGGGACCTCAGTACCTCAAATGCATGGAACTGGAATCTGCCAACAACCTGACTGAGTTTAGAAGTAGATTCATTTGTAAAGCCTCCAGAAAACACACACACACACACACACACACACACACACACACACACACACACAAAACCAACCAACCAAACAAACCAACAAAAAAACAGCCTTGTCAATCTTTTGAGATGGTCCTGCTGAAATCCAGAGGAGAGCACAAACTGAGCCATGCTGTGCACAAGCTTCTGACATAGAGAACTGTAAGATTAAAAAATAGATATTGTTTTAGGCAGGGTGCAGTTGCTCACGCTTATAATCCCAGCACTTTGGGAGGCTGAGGCAGGAGGATCATGAGGTCAGGAATTCGAGACCAGCCTAGCCAACACAGTGAAACCCCATCTCTACTAAAAATAAAAAATTAGCTGGGTGTGGTGGCAGGCACCTGCAATCCCAGCTACTCAGGAGGCTGAGGCAGGAGAATCACTTGAACCCAGGAGGCAGAGGTTGCAGTGAGCCAAGATTGTACCACTGGACTCCAGCCTGGGTGACAGAGCTAGACTCTGTCTCAAAAAAAAAAAAACTGTATTGTTTTAAGACACCGGATCTGAAGGGGAGGTTCCAAGATGGCCAATTAGGAACAGCTCCAGTCTACAGCTCCTAGCATGAGTGACACAGAAGATGTGTGACTTCTGCATTTCCAACTGAGGTACCAGGTTCATCTCACTGGGGCTTGTTGGACAGTGGGTGCAGCCCACGGACTATAAGCTGAAGCAGGGTAAGGCATTGCCTTACCTGGGAAAGGCAAGGGGTCAGGGAATTCCCTTTCTTAGCCAAGGGAAGCCGTGACAGGCGGCACCTGGAAAATCGGGTCACTCCCACCCTAATACTGTGCTTTTCCAACGGTTTTAGCAAACGGCACACCAGGAGATTATATCCCACACCTGGCTTGTAGGGTCCCACGCCCCCGGAGTCTTGTTCACTGCTAACACAGCAGTCTGAGACCAAACTGCAAGGTGGCAGCAAGGCTAGGGGAGGGGCGCCCACCATTGCTGAGGCTTGAGTAGGTAAACCAAGCAGCCAGGAAGCTCAAACTGGGTGGAGCCCACTACAGCTCAAGGAGGCCTGCCTGCCTCTGTAGACTCCACCTCTGGGGGCAGCGCATAGATGAACAAACGGCAGCAGAAACTTCTGCAGACTTAAAAGTCCCTGTCTGACAGCTTTGAAGAGAGTAGTGGTTCTCCCAGCACGGAGTTTGAGATCTGAGAACGGACAGACTGCCTCCTCACGTGGGTCCCTGACCCCCGAGTAGACTAACTGGGAGGTACCTTCCAGTAGGGGCCGACTGACACCTCATATGGCCGGTTGCCCCACTGAGACAAAGCTTCCAGAGGAACGATCAGGCAGCAACATTTACCGTTCTGCAATATTTGCAGCTCTGCAGCCTCCGCTGGTAATACCCAGGCAAACAGGGTCTGGAGTGGACCTCCAGCAAACTCCAACAGACCTGCAGCTGAGGGTCGGACTGTTAGAAGGAAAACTAACAAACAGAAAAGACATCTACACCAAAACCCCATCTGTACATCACCATCATCAAAGACCAAAGGTAGTAAAACCACAAAGATGGGGACAAACCTGAGCAGAAAAGCTGAAAATTCTAAAAATCAGAGTGCCTCTTCTCCTACAAAGGCACACAGCTCCTTGCCAGCAATGGAACAAAGTTGGATGGAGAATGACTTTGATGAGTTGAGAGAAGGCTTCAGAAGATCGGTAATAACAAACTTCTCCAAGCTAAAGGAGAATGTTTGAACCCATCACAAAGAAGCTAAAAACCTTGAAAAAAGATTGGATGAATGCCTAACTTGAACAAACAGCATAGAGAAGACCTTAAATGACCTGATGCAGCTGAAAACCATGGCACGAGAACGACGTGATGCATGCACGAGCTTCAGTAGCCGATTCAATCAACTGGAAGAAAGGGTATCAGTGATTGAAGATCAAATGAATGAAATGAAGCGAGAAGAGAAGTTTAGAGAAAAAAGAGTAAAAAGAAATGAACAAAGCCTCTGAGAAATATGGGATTATGTGAAAAGACCAAATCTACGTCTGATTGGTGTACTTAAAAGTTACAAGGAGAATGGAACCAAATTGGAAAACACTCTTCAGGATATTTTCCAGGAGAACTTCCCTAACCAAGCAAGGCAGGCCAACATTCAAACTCAGGAAATACAGAGAATGCCACAAAGATACTCCTCAGGAAGAGAAACTCCAAGACACATAATTGTCAGA
>NW_016814625.1:1380437-1441039 GCF_001698545.2 Rhinopithecus bieti
GGAAACCATCATTCTCAGCAAACTATCGCAAGGACAGAAAACCAAACACTGCATGTTCTCACTCATAGGTGGGAATTGAACAATGAGAATTAACACTTGTACACAGGGTGGGGAACATCACACACTGGGGCCTGTTGTGGGGTGGGGGCGGGGGGAGGGATAGCATTAGGAGATATACCTAATGTAAATGACGAGTTAATGGGTGCAGCACACCAACATGGCACATGTATACATATGTAACAAACCTGCACATTGTACACATGTACCCTAGAACTTAAAGTATAATAAAACAAAATGTAAACAAAAAAAAAAGACACCAAATCTGTGGCAACTTGCTATGGTCACAAGAGAAAATAAATAATGGAGGGAAAGCATTCAAACTCTTACTGTATAATGTTCATTGTTGGGCTTTTTTCATAAATGCACTTTATTTCGTTACAGAAGTTCCTGTACACTCCTAGTTTGCTGAGAGTTGTTTTCAAGAATGGGTATTAGGTGTTGTCAAATGCTTTTTCTATACAGATAATCATATAATTTTTTAAACACTTTTCTGTTAATGTGGTGAATTATATTAATTTTTTTATCTCCTCTGTAGGAGAGTCATGGAAAGAAATGTAATTTTTCATAGAAAGCATACAAAGGAATAAATCTGTAATAAGACCTCCACCATGGCATGTTAGAATTACAAGTGAGAGAGTATTAATCATTATGTTTCTTCTTTTTTAATTAACAGATTTATCGAGATATAATTCCCTTACTATAAATTGCATCCTTTTAAAGTATTTTAAGTAACAAACTTGGTGATATAATTCCCTTACCATAAAATTCATCTTTTTAAAATATAATTCAATGGTTTTTAGTATATTCAGCATTGTGCAACCATCAACATTATCTAATTTCAGTAAACTGTCATCACCAAAAAAAAAAACCTTGTACCCATTACTAGTCACTCTTAAATTCTCCCTTCCACCCAAGCATTGACAACCACTAACCTATAGATTTGCCTATTCTGGACACTTCACATAAGTGGAATTATAGAATATGCAGCCTTTTGTGACTGGCTTCTTTTATACTGTACAATTTTTCAAGTCTGATCTATATATAAGTACTTCATTCCTTTTTATTCCTGAATATTCCATTACAGAATACCACATTTCATTTATTCATCCATCAGTTGATATTTGGGTGGTTTCCACTTTTTTACTATTATGAGTATGCTGTTATGAACATCGGCATACAAGTTTTTTGATAAATGTACATTCTCAATTTTCTTAGGCATATATCAAGGTATAGAATTCCTAGGTCACATGCTGACACTAAGTTTAACATTTTGAGAAACTGACAAACTTTTCCAAAGCAACTGCACCATTTTACAATGTATGAGAGCTCAAATTTCTTCAATCTTTGTCAGCACTTGATATTGTCTGTGTTTTTTGTTTTAGCCATCTTACTGGGTGCAAAGAAGTATCTCATTGTAGTTTTGATATGTATTCCCCAATAACTAATGATGTTAAGCATCTTTTTATTTGCCTATTGACCATCTCTATGTATTCTTTGGAGAAATGTTTATTGAAACTGTTTGCCCATTTTTTAATTGGGTTGTCTTTACTGTTGACTTAAAACAGTTCTTTTTCTTTCTTTCTTTCTTTCTTTTTCTTTAAGATGGAGTCTTGCTCTGTGACCCAGGCTGGAGTGCAGTGGCATAATCTCAGCATAATCTCCACCACCTGCATTCAAGCGATTCTCCAGCCTCCACCTCCTGGGTTCAAGAGATTCTCCAGTCTCTGCCTCCTGAGTAGCTGGGATTACAGGAGTGCACCACCATGCCTGGGTAATTTTTGTGTTTTTAGTAGAGATGGGGTTTCACCATGTTGGCCAGGCTGGTCTCAAACTCCTGACCTCAAGTGATTCATCCGCCTCGACCTCCCAAAATGCTGGGATTACAGGTGTGAGCCACTGCGCCTGGCCCTTGTAACAGTTCTTTACATAGTCTAAATAAAAATCCCTTATCAGGTATTTTATATATTTGATATGATATGTATATATATATGAAATATTTTCTCCCTTTCGATGGGTTTTCTTTTCACTTTCTTGATGGTGCCCTTTGAGGCACAAACAATTTTGTTTCTTTAAAAAAATGACATTTATTTTAGGTTCACGTGTACATGTGAAGGTTTGTTACACAGGTGAACTCATGTCACAGGGGTTTGTTGTACAGATTATTTCATCACCCAGGTATGAAGCCCAGTACCCAATAGTTAACTTTTCTACCCTTCTCCCTCCTCCCATCCTCTACCCTCAAATAGACCATATCTGTTGTTTCCTTCTTTGTGCTTATGAGTTCGTATCATTTAGCTAAGCCTCGAGCTCCATCCATGTTCCTGCAAAAGACATGATCTCATTATTTTACAGGCTGCATAGTATTCCACGGTGTGTATGTGCCACATTTTCTCTATCCAATCTGTCATTGATGGGCATTCAGATTGATTCCATGCTTTTGTGAATAGTGCTGCAATGAATATTCATGTGTATGTATGTGTCTTTATGGTAGAATGATTTATATTCCTCTGGGTATATACCCAGTAATGGAATTGCTGAGTCAAATGGTAGTTCTGCTTTTGGCTCTTTGATGAATCACCACATTTCCTTCCACAATGGTTGAACTAATTTATACTCCCACCAACAATGTATAAGTGTTCCCTTTTCTCTGCAACCTTGCCAGCATCTGTATTTTTTTTACTTAGTAATCGCCATTCTGACTAGTGTGACAAGGTATCTCATTGTAGTTTTGATTTGTATTTCTCTAACAAACAGTGACGTTGAGCTTTTTCTCACATGTATGTTGGCTGCATGTATGTCTTCCTTTGAAAAGTGTCTGTTCATGTCCTTTGCCCAATTTTTAATGAGGTTGTTTGCTTTCACTTGTAAATTTGTTTTAGTTCCTTACAGATGCTTGGTATTAGGCCTTTGTCAGATGCGTAGTTTGCAAATATTTTCTCCCATTCTATAGGCTGTTTACTCTGGGTTTTTTGTTGTTGTTGTTTTTTTTTTTTTTTTTTTTTTTTTTGCTGTCAAAAGCTCTTTAGTTAAATTAGAGCTCTTGTTCTATTTTACCTTTGTTGCAACTGCTCTTGGTGTCTTCGTCATGAAATTTTCTCCATTCCTATGTCTAGAATGATACCGCCTAGGTTGTCTTCCAGGGTTTTTATAGTTTTGGGTTTTACATTTAGGTCTTTAATCCATCTTGAGTTGATTCTTGCATATGGTATAAGGTGTAAGGGGTTCAGCTTCAGTCTTCCACATATGGCTAGCCAGTTATCCCAGCTCCATTAATTAAATAGGGAGTCTTATCACCATTGCTTGTTTTTGTCAGCTTTGTCAAAGATCAGACAGTAATAGGTGTGCAACTTATTTCTGGGCTCTCTATGCTGTTTCATCGCTCTATGTGCTTGTTTTTGTATCAGTACTATGCTGTTTTGGTTACTGTAGCCCTGTAGTATAGTTTGAAGTCAGGTAGCATGATGCCTACAGCTTTGTTCTTTTTCCTTAGGATTGCCTTGGCTATCCGGGCTCTTTTTTTGTTCCATATGAATTTTAAAATATTTTCAGGTTCTGTGAAGAATGTCATTGGTATTTTGATAGGAATAGCACTGAATCTGCAGACTATCTTAGGCAGTCTGGCCATTTTGATGTTTATTCTTGCTATCCATTAGCACGGAATGTTTTTCCATTTGTTTCTGTCTTCTCTGATTTTTTTGAGCAGTGTTTTCTAGTTCTCTTTGTAGAGTTCTTTTGTCTCCCTAGTTGGCTGTATTCCTAGGTATTTCATTCTTTTTGAGGCCATTGTGAATAGGATTGCCTTCCTGATTTGGCTCTCGGCTGTTGTTGGTGTATAGAAATGCTAGTGATTTTTGAACAATGATTTTGTATCCTGAAGCTTTACTGAAATTGTTTATCAGATCAAGGAGCTTTTGGACCAAGACTATGGAGTTTCCTAGCTATGGAATCATGTCATCTACAAACAGGGATAGTTTGACTTCCTGTCTTCCTATTTGGATGCCCCTTATTTCTTTTCTTGCCTGATTGCTCTGGCTAGGAATTCTAATACTATATTGAATAGGAGTGGTGAGAGAGGGCATCTTTGTCTTGTACTGGTTTTAAAGGGGAGTGCTTCTAGGTTTTGCCCACCCATTATGATGCTGGCTGTGGGTTTTCATAGATAGCTCTCATTTTGAGGTACGTTCCTTCAACACCTAGTTTATTGAGAGTTTCTAAAATGAAAAGGTATTGAATTTTATCAAAAGTCTTTTCTGTATCTATTGAGACAGTCATACAGTTTTGGTCTTTAGTTCCGTTTATGTGATGAATCACATTTATTGATTTGTGTATGTTGAATGAATCTTGCATCTTGGGAATGAAGCCTACTTGACCATGGTGGATTAGCTTTTATATTTGCTCATGGATTTAGTTTACAAGTATATTGTTGAGGATTTTTGCATCAATGTTCATCAAGGATATTGGCCTGAAGTTCTTTTTTTGTTGTGTCTCTGCCAGGTTTTGGTATCAGAATGAACCTAGCCTCATAGAATGAGTTGGGGAGGAGTCCCTCCTCCTCAGTTTTTTGGAATAGTTTCAGTAGGAATGGCATCATACATCTGATAGAATCTGGCTGTATATCCATCTGGTCCTGGGCTTTTTTTGGTTGGTAGGCTATTTATTGCAGATTCAATTTTGGAGTTCATTATTGGTCTCATCAGGGAATCAATTTCTTCCTGGTTCAGTCTAGGTTTTGTAGTTTGTGTGCATAGAGGTGTTCATAGTAGTTTCTGACGGTTATTTTTATTTCTGTGGGGTCAGTGGTAACATTCCCTTTGTCATTTTTAATTGTGTTTATTTGGATCTTTTCTCTTTCTTCTTTATAGCTTGCAGCCTATCAACTTTTTCAAAAAACAAACTCCTAGATTTGTTGATCTCTTGAATGGTTATTGGTGTATTGATTTCCTTCAGTTTAGCTCTGGTTTTGGTTACTTCTTATCTTCTACTGCCTTTGGAATTGATTTGCTCTTCCTTCTCTAATTCTTTCAGTTGCGATGTTAGGTTGTTAATTTGAGATCTTTCCAACTTTTTGATGTGGACATGTGGTGCTATAAACTTCCTTCTTAACACTGCCTTAGCTGTTTCCCAGAGATTCTGGTATGTTGTATCTTTGTTCTCGTTAGTTTCAAAGAACTTCTTGATTTCTGCCTTAATTGTATTATTTATCCAAAAGTCATTCAGGAGCATGTTGTTTAATTTCCATGTAATTGCATGGTTTTGAGTGATTTTCTTAGTCTTGACTTCTACTTTTATTGCACTGTGGTCCAAGACTGTTTGGTATGATTTTGGTTCTTTTGTATGTGCTGAGGGTTGTTGTATGTCCAACTATATGGTCGATTTTAGAGTATGTGCCATATGCCGAGGAGAAAAATGTATATCCTGTTGCTTTGGGGTGAAGAGTTCTGTAGAGGTCTGTCAGATCCATTTGGTTCAATGTTGAGTTCAGGTCCTGAATATCTTGGTTAATTTTCTGCCTGGATGATCTAATAATATCTAATACTGTCAGTGGAGTGTTTAAATCTCCCACTATTATTGTGTTGAAGTCTATGTCTCTTTCTAGGTCTCTAAGAACTTGCTTTATGAATCTGGGTGCTCCTGTGTTGGGTACATATATATTTAGGATAGTTAGGTCTTCTTGTTGAATTTAACCCTTTCCCATTATGTAATGCCCTTCTTTGTATTTTGTTTTGTTTTGTTTTTTAATCTTTGTTGGTTTAAACTCTGTCTTGTCTGAAATTAGGATTGCTTTTTTCGGTTTTCCATTTGCTTGGTAGATTTTCCTCCATCCCTTTAACTTGAGCCTACAGGTGTCATTACGTATGAGATGGGTCTCTGAAGACAGCATACCATTGGGTCTTGCTTTTTTTATTCAGCTTGCCTCTCTGTGCCTTTTAAGTGGGGCATTTAGCCCAGTTACATTCAAGGTTAATCTAAGAGTCTGTTCTTAGACTACTAATAAAGACATACCAGAGACTGGGTAATTTATAAAGAAAAAGAGGTTTAATGACTCACCATTCCACATGGCTGGGGAGGCCTCACAATCATAGTGGAAGGTGAAGGAGGAGCAAAGGCACATCTTTCCTGGCAGCAGGAAAGAGTGGGTGCAGGGGAACTCTCCTTTATAATATCATCAGGTCTCATGAGATTTATTCACTATCATGAGAACAGCACAAGAAAAACCTACCCCCATGGTTTAATTACCTCCCACCGGGTCCTTCTCATGACACATGGGGAATATGGGAGCTACAACTGAAGACAAGATTTGGGTGGGGACACAGAGCCAAACCATATCAATCCATCCCTGGCCCCTCCCAAATCTCAAGTCCTCACATTTCAAAACCAATCATGCCTTTCCAACAGTCCCCCACGGTCTTAGCCCATTCCAGCATTAACCCAAAAATCCAAGTTCAAAGTCTCATCTGAGACAAGGCAAGTCCCTTCTGCCTATGAGCCTGCAAAATCAAAAGCAAGTTAGTTACTTCCTAGATACAACGGGGGTTACAGGCATTGGGTAAATAAACCCATTCCAAATGGAAGAAATTGGCCAAAACAAAGGGGCTACAGGACCCATGCAAGTCCAAAATCCAGCAGGGCAGTCAAATCTTAAAGCTCCAAAATTATCTCTTTTACTCCAGGTCTCACATCCAGGTCACACTGATGCAAGAGGTGAGTTCCCAAGGCCTTGGGCAGTTCCACTTCTGTGGTATTGCAGGGTACAGCCCCCTATCCTGGCTGCTTTCATGGACTAGTGTTGAGTGCCCGTGGCTTTTCCAGGCACACGGTGCAAGCTGTTGGTGGATCTACCATTCTGGGGTCTGGAGGATGGTAGTCTCATAGCTCCTCTAGGCAGTGCCCCAGTGGGGACTCTGTGTGGAGGCTCTGACCCCACATTTCCCTTCCACACTGCCCTAGCAGAGGTTCTCCATGAGGGATCAGTCCCTGCAGCAAACTTCTGCCTGGACATTCCACACATCCTCTGAAATATAGGCAGAGGTTCCCAAACCTCAATTGTTGACTTCTGTGCACCCACAGGCTCAACACCACATGGAAGCTGCCAAGACTTGGGGCTTGCACCCTCTGAAGTCATGGATCATGTTGTACCTTGTCCCCTTTTAACCACAGCTGGAGGCTGCGATGCAGGACATCCCAAGTCCCCAGGCTGCACACAGCAGGGGTTCCCTGGGCCCAGCCCATGAAACTATTTTTTCCTTCTAGGCATCTGGGCCTGTGATGAGAGGGACTGCCAAGAAGGTCTCTGACATGCCCTGGAGATATTTTTCCTACTGTCTTGATGATTAACATTCAGCTTCTCATTACTTATGCAAATTTCTGCAGTGGGCTTGAATTTCTCCCCAGAAAATAGGTTTTTCTTTCTACTGTATCATCAGGCAGCAAATTTTTCAAACTTTTATGCTCTGCTTCCTCATGAACACTTTGCCATTTAGAAATTTCTTCCTCCAGATACTCTAAATCATCTCTCTCAGGGTCAAAGTTCCATAGATCTCTAGGGCAGCGGCAAAATGCTGCCAATCTCTTGGCTAAAGCATAATAACTGTCACCTTTGCTCCAGTTACACAACAAGTTCCTCATCTCCATCTGAGACCACCTAAGTCTGGACTTTATTGTCCATATCACTATCAGCATTTTGGTCAAGGCCATTCAACAAGTCTCTAGGAAGTTCCAAACTTTCCCACATTTCCCTATCTTTTCCCGAGCCCTCCAAACTGCCCCAGCCTCTGCCTGTTACCCAGTTCCAAAGTCACTTCCACATTTTCAGGTATCCTTATAACAGCACTCCCCTGCCCCCCACTACTGGTACCAATTTACTTGTATTAGTCTGTTCTCACACTGCTAATAAAGGTATACCTGAGAGTGGGTAATTCATAAAGAAAAAGAGGTTTAATGGACTCAGTTTCACATGTTTGAGGAGGCCTCACAATCATGGTGGAATGGGAAGGAGGAACAAAGGCACATCTTACACGGTGGCAGGCAAGAGAGTGTGTGCAGGGTGCAGATGATTTGCCCTTTATAAAAACATGAGAGTTGTTCACTATTGAGAACAGCAAAAGAAAAACTCACCCCCATGATTGACGTACCTGCCACCAGGTCTCTCCTATAACACATGGGGATTATGGGAGCTACAATTCAAGATGAGATTTGGGTGGGGACACAGCCAAACCATATCAGTTAGTATTGATATGTGTGGATTTGATCCTGTCATTGTGCTGTCGGCTGATTATCGTGCTTGCTTGTTTGTGTGGGTGCTGTATAGTGTCACTGCTCTGTATATTTAAGTGTGTTTTTGTTTTAGCTGGTAGTGGTCTTTCCTTTCTGTATTTACTGATCCTCTCAAGATCTCTTGTAAGGCAGCTCTGGTGGTAACAAACCCCCTCGACATTTGCTTATCTGGAAAGGATTGTATTTCTCCTTCACTTAGGAAGATTTAGTTTTAGATACCCGGGCTTTTCAGGTTTCCCAGCAAAAGCTGTAACTCTGTCAAAGAAGGAGAAGAAGGAGATTAGACTCCTCCCCCATACATATCTCAGAACTTTGGGAAGCCAGTGCAGGTGGATCACTTGAGGTCACGAGTTTGAGACCAGCCTGGACAATGTGGTGAAACTCCGTCTAAACCGAAAAAAAAAAAAAAAAAAATTGTGTGTGTGTGTATATATATACATGTAATAGGTGCCTGCCACCACACCCTGCTAATTTTGTGTGTGTATATATATACTCAGGAGACTGAGGCAGGGGTATCACTTGAACCCAGGAGGCAGAAGTTGCAGTGAGCTGAGATCGCACCACTGCACTCCAGCCTGGATGACAAAGCAAGGCTCCAACTCAAATAAATAAATAAATAAATATTAAGATTTTATTTCACCTTGTGTCCATTTTGGTATGTTGTATTTTTCAAGAAATTTTATATTTAAAAATGCTTTATATTTAAAGTGTTTCTTATAGATGGCATATAGTTGGGTATTTTGTGTGATCTCTAATCTGACAATCTCAGCCTTTTGAGTGTTTAATCCATTTATATTTAATGTAATTACGCATATGGCTAAACTTATCAATTTGTTATTTGTTTTCTATTTACCCCATCTGATTTGTTTATTTGTTTATACTTTCCTGCTACTTTTTTGGACATGGGGGTGGTAAATCTAATATTGTTTAGAATTCCATTTCAATTATTTCAGTTGCTTTTTAGTGATTTCTCTTTATATTGCTTTTAATGGTTATTCTAAGAACTATAATATGCATTGTTACCTAATTTTAGTCTAGTTAGAGGTAGTATTAGAAAACTTCACAAGAAATCTAAAAACCTTGCAACAATATACTTTCACTTACCTCTCATTTTTTGTGCTGGTTATCATATACATTACATCTACAAATGTAATAAACCCCAGATTACAGTATTGTTATAGTTTTTTAATCAATCACATGACTCTTAAAAAATTAGAAGAAAAATATATAATATTTTATATTTACCCATATATTTACCATTTCAGGTGTTCTTCCTACCTTCTAATAGATTTACATTTCCATCTGGAGTCTTCCTTAAATTCGACTTATAAATCTCATCATTCTACTTACAAATATAGCACAGAAGTTTAATCAATTTTAAGCAAGCTTTTAATGAATGCTTGGTCCCAATTACAAACCTAAACACTCTTAAACAGTACATATTGTATTTAAAAGTTCAATACATTGCTTTTTTTAAAAGTACCTCAATAGTATAGTAAATAAATAAGACCTTCCCAAGTATAAACAGAGCTCTCATAAATAAAATAAATTTAAGTCATAAATGTGGCTAGTCTTAAGATCTTCTAAATGTTACCATATTATTTTAAAACTTAGTGTCATTAGTCTGTTTTTTGTTGTTATACCAGAATACTTGAGACTGGGTTGTTTTTTAAAGAAAATTAATTTATTTCTTACAATACTGGATTCTGGGAATTCCAAGGGTATGGTGCTGGCATTCAGTTGGCTTCTGGTAAGGACCTTCTTGTGTCATAACATGGTAGACGGCATCACATGGAAAGGAAAAGAGCATGCCAAACTGACTTTTATAATAGACCCACTGTGATAACTAACCCATTCCAGTGATAACCCATTAATCGATTAATGCATTAATCCATCTTTCTGCCCTCATGACCCAATCACCTCTTAAAAGCCTCACCTCGTAATACTGTTCCATTGGGGATTAAGTTTCAGCATGAGTTTTGGAGGGAACATTCAAGCCACTGCACTTAGAAAGACTTCAATTTAAAACTACAAGTTTAATCCAATCACTCAATTATACATTTTAAAATTTGGAATCTCAAGGCTTATCTTCACTTGAATATACTAAATTATCTTTAATATTACATACAACTAAAAATCAAATTCGTACCATCAATCCCGGGAGAGGACCCTATTTCTTTATTTCTATACATAACTCTGAACCTTCCTGAAGTTAAAACACATTCACCCACTAAGGAAACAACTGTATCATCTCAAACGATATGAACTTCTTTGTTTCAATGGCTGAGCCATATTTGCTATTGAGATGCCCAGAGCTGCTTGATTCCTTTCTACATAGTTTTTCCTTCTTTCTCTCAATTGTGGCAGCTCCTTCAAACTATTTCATAAAATTCCCTTTTTGCTTAACTTTTTAAAAATTTGTTTCTTTTGCTTGCAACCAAAGAACCCTAACTAATCTACCAGAGAGTTGCAGCCCATACATTATCTTGCAAATAAGGTTATTAAGAATTGGATAGAGCCAAGATGGGGTAGAAGATCGTTAATTCTAAGTTCAAATTACAAAAGCAGAACATAGTAGTCTGTGTTATGCAGTGGTGAAACCGCTCAACAAATTATCTCTTAGGCTGCATGGCCACTGAAAATGAAGCTGTAACTGAAGGAAACTGGTAACTGCTGCCACCCAACAATTTAAAGAGTTTAAAGGATGTAAAAAGTTTTAGGACTTTGGGGGTGAGATGACAGCTTCAGACAGGACCAGCTAACTTAAACCACGAGAAGTTTGTTCCCTAAATTTCACCTTAGAACAAGAAAAAAATACTGACTCAAAAGCTAAGATTTCTTTGAAACAAATTTAAGAGTTTGAATCTGTGCATTGCTGGTCTGATTTGTAAACTTTAGGCAACTGATAAGGGAAAGCTCTAAGGAAAAATGGGGACATAGAAGTTGAAGTACTCCAAACCTCCAAATCCTCTGTAAATGCTATCAACAACACATAAATCTGACAAGGAGTGTTTCTTGTAAACAACTGTATCTGCTTTGCCTGAGGAAACCGTCACTCCCTTGAGGAGGAAGCCATTAATTCCCTTATGCTCCACCCTTCATTGTTACTTAGGCCAGGATCCAATCCCAACGTGGAGACTGAAAGTCAAATTAAACTACCTGAAATTGAAATTAAACCACCTGAAAGTGAAAGTTTGGCCACAAAATAAGTTACAGGCATTTGTTGATTTATACGGTCAAAAATACAAAAATTATGTTGGAAACGCAGGGTGCCCAACCATAGATCAATAAAATTAAATCAGGCTTAATTTGTTGATGTAGGTATAGATGTCGTTGTATTTTTGTGCAGCTATGTCAGACAGTTTGCTGGTTTAGTTAATGCTATTCTAAATCCAGGGCTATTCCGTTTAAAAAGAAATCAACATGGTTGAACCTCCTTGATATAAAGCAAAGTGTGAAAGGAAAACAAATCTCACCAAGCCAAAGGGAAAAGTCAAGCTGGAAACTGCATCAAGCAAACCTGCGTCCCATTTTATTCCTAAATAAGATAGCTACAAAGATAAAAAAGATACAAACCTCCCTCACAATTTGCCCACAAGAAAATTCCTCATGGACCTCATGATCTTTACGCTAAAACAGTTCTGCTGATTTTCACCCTGGCAAAGTAAATTGATAGCTTATCTTCACAGGTAAGGGACAAAAAACAGAACTCAAAGTCATCCCTCTGCTCAACTGAGACAAATAAATATCTGATTGCTTCCTAGGCCCCACTGTTCATGTAAAAATGCAGATTCACGAGCCAGACTAAGGCATAAATAACTATTCCTCTAAACCCCTCTCACATGTGAATTGTATATTCAGTGAAAGGTTGATTGAAGACTCAGAAAAATGCAACCATTTGTCTTTTATCTACCCATGACCTGGAAGACCCACCGCCACCCCCAACCCCACCCCACTTTGAGTTGTCCTGTCTTTTCAGACTGAAACAACATACAACTTATACGTATTGACCAACATTTCATGTCTCCCAAAAATATATAAAATTGGCCAGGCATAGTGGCTCATGCCTGTAATCCCACCACTTTGGGAAACCAAGGCAGGTGGATCATGAGGTCAGGAGATCAAGACCATCCTGGCTAACATGGTGAAACCCTGTCTCCACTAAAAATACAAAAAATTAGCCAGGTGTGGTGGCGGGCTCCTGTAGTCCCAGCTACTTAGGAGGCGAAGGCAGGAGAATGGTGTAAACCCAGGAGGTGGAGCTTGCAGTGAGCCAAGATCGTGCCACTGCACTCCAGCCTGGGCAACAGAGTGAGACTCCGTCTCAAAAAAAAAAAAATGTATAAAATCAAGCTGTACCTTGACCACCTTGGTTACATGTCATTAGGACCTCCTGAAGCTGTATCACAAGTGCATCCTTAATCTTGGCAAAATAAACATTCTAAATTGATTGAGATCTGTCCCAGATACTTTTGGTTTGCAAGAGGTAGAAATAGGACTATTGAAGCAAGGCACTTTGTTAAGGGGTGGACGGGAAATGAAAGCTAGAGCAATCAGAATTCCATCTCCCCGAACTTTAACTCTTAGACTTTGTATTAACACTTGTAGGTTGTTAATTCTAATAGCATCAGATGAAACTATACAATGGTTCTTTCCACAGAAACTCTAAAGTTGCACAGTTTCTGTCCTTTCAGGCTTCCTTTCAAACCTGCAGTTATTCCATATGAGTCCTATAAAGACGTGCTTTTTGCTTAAATTGGTAGGAACTGTTTTCTGTTGCTTGCAACCAAAAAACCCTAAGAAATACAATGCTCTTTCTCATTCTCCTCTTGCGCTGGTGATCCTTTAAATAGCACAGAGCTCTATTTCTCACTCCTCTTTTTTCATTATGCATTCTTCCTCTAAATATTCCACTTTCATAGCTTTAATAATCACCTATATACTGATTCATAAACATGTATCTCTACTTCAGATAGTTCCCTTTCCCATAGGAACCTTAAACTCAATCTGCCCAAAAGTGAACTCAACTTTCCTTGCAAACCGCTTTTTCTCCTGTATTTTCTATCTCAATGACAATTCACCACCATTCACCCAGATTTTTACACCATAAACTGTTGAGTCTTAATTTGACTCTTTCCTCTTCCTCGTACTCTGTGCTTCCCCATTTTGACCCTTAACATTCAATTAATTATGACATTTTTTCCATTTTCCCTTGTAACTCTGCAATCTTCTTATTCATCATGTTTGTTCAACATAATTATGTCTAATTGATTTCCTACCTCCAATATTTTCTCCTAAAAAATACTCCATATCACAACTAGAATGGTCTAAATTTTTTTTAAAAAGGCCAGGCACAGTGGCTCATGCCTGTAATTCCAGCACTTTGGGAGGCCAAGGTGGGTGGATCACAAGGTCAGGAGATTGAGACCATCCTGACTAACATAGTGAAACCCCATCTCTACTAAAATACAAAAAAAAAAAAAAAAAAAATTAGCCGGGCGTAGTGGTGGGCACCCTATAGTCCCAGCTACTCGGGAGGCTGAGGCAGGAGAGTGGCATGAACCCGGGAGGTGGAGGTTGCAGTGAGCCGAGATCACACCACTGCACTCCAGCCTGGGTGACAGAACGAGACTCCATCTCAAAAAATAAATAAATTTTAAAAAATAAAAAGTTCTTATCATTTTCTTGTATGTACTGTTCCAAAGCTTCTCTATTGCCCTTGGGAGAAAGTCCAAATTCACCCATCTTTATGGTACACACCATCATACTAAGCCATTTACAGTACAAATGATGCCATGATTCTGTCACAATACAATACACCTTTGTAACCCCATTTCCTTTGCGTAAAGTGCCTTTTCTAAACTTCTCTCCTTTTTTAATTTTTTTTTTTTTTTTTTTTTTTTTTTGAGAGGGAGTCTCGCTCTGTCGCCCAGGCTGGAGTGCAGTGGCGGGATCTCAGCTCACTGCAAGCTCCACCTCCCAGGTTCACGCCACTCTCCTGCCTCAGCCTCCCGAGTAGCTGGGACTACAGGTGCCTGCCACCTCGCCCGGCTAGATTTTTTGTATTTTTTAGTAGAGACAGGGTTTCACTGTGTTAGCCAGGATGGTCTCGATCTCCTGACCTCGTGATCCGCCCGTCTCGGCCTCCCAAAGTGCTGGGATTACAGGCTTGAGCCACCACGCCTGGCCTCCATTGCTAATTTCTATTTGTCTTTCAAATCTCAAATTGATATCCTCCCAGAGGAGCAGTTCCTGAACCTTCTAGACCTATGATGCCCAATATGATAGCCACCAACCATGCCTAGTTATTGAGCACTGAATTACAGCTACTCTGAATTTAGATGTACTGAAAGTGTAAAATACACCAGATTTTGAAGGCTTAGTATGGAAAAAAAGTCAAATATCTTAGTAATAATTTTATATTGGTTACATATAAAATATTTTGGACATATTCAGTTAAACAGAATATACTTTTGAAATTAGTTTCCTTTTTTAACTTTATGGGTCTAAAAGAAAACTCAAAATTATATGTGGCTTGTATCAAATTTTAACTGGACACCAGCTAGCCTAGATAAGCCCCTTTTTTCAGTGCCTTATAGTTGTTTCTTTACTAGCATTTGTTTTATATTTTAAAATTACTAGACTGTCTTCTGCACTAGACTGCAAGCACCTTAGGAACAAGAGGCTTTCTTGGTCAACATAGTAATACCAGAGGTAAGGCTGCTAAAGTACACACAGTCAATCTTCATTATTTTTTGATTCCATATTTGCAAATTCGCATACTTGACATAATTTACTTATAATCTCAAAATCAATACTTGCAGTGCTTTTGAAGTCATTTGTGAACATGCAGAGAGACTTGCACCATCTAATGCACATTTAGCTGAGGTCAAACACAGTGATGCTCTCCCTTCTTGTTTCAGTTATCAAACTGTAAACCAGTATTCTTTTCAGTCTGTTTATCGCCAGTTTTTGCATTGCTGTGCTTTTTGTTGGTGATTTCACTGTACGAAATGGCCCCCAAACACTGTGCTGAAGAGCTGTCTAATGTTCCAAAACACAAGAAAGCTACAGCGTGCCTTACAGAGAGCATATGTTAGATAAGCTACCTTCAGGCATGAATTACATTGCTGTTGGCCATGAGTTTAATGTTAATGAAGCAACAATATATAGTAAATCAGGTGTCTCTAAACAGAAACACACTAAAAATCACATATTAACCAATGTTGTGGCCCAGAGGCTCAGAGGAACCTAACCCTGTATTTCCCCTAGGAGCACCGGTTTAGTATTTGCCAATTCAGTATTCTTACTGACTTCAGGAGAACTGACTGTATATATTGAATAAGTGATGCCCAGTCATTTGATTCCAAATCCAAATCTTTTGTGAATGCAGTATATGTTGGTAGGTAGAGCAGTGACTCTGGAACCAAACTGCCTAGGTTCCAGTCTTGGTTTTGGTTTTCTGACTTACTAGCTTTGTATTCTGGGGCAAATTGCTGAACTGTTCTCCTTTTTCCATAATTAAAAATGCAGGTTAAAACGGTACTGTTAATATTTGCCAGGGGCTGGGTGTAGAAGGAGGAAACTGACCACAAAAAGCCACTAGAAAACTTTTGGAATGCGGGAAATATTCCATATCTTGATCATAGTAGATGATCAAGATATGTTTTCAAAACTCATAAAAGGGACAAATTTTACTGTGAATAACTTAAAAGGTTAAAATAGAGAGCAGTCACAATCAAAGGAATAATGCACATCAAAAATTTAGTACACTACCTGCCTATATAAATACTAAATACTATTAGTGATCATTCTAAAAACAATAGGGAAAAGTTAGGAGGTATAAGGAAAAGCAGAAACACCTAATGAACCGAGATTCTAATCTGGCTCTTTCTTTTTGGGGGGTTGGGCGTGGGGAGGGGGTTGGTCTCACTCTGTCACCCAGGTTGGAGTGCAGTGGCCTGATCTCGGTTCACTGCAATATCCACCTCCCAGGCTCAAGTGATCCTCTCACCTCAGCCTCCCAGGTAGCTGGGACCACAGGTGCATGGCACCACACGCACCTAATTTTTTGTATTTTTGGTAGAGACGGGGTTTCACCATGCTGCCCAGGCTGATCTCGAACTCCTGAGCTCAGGCAACCCACCTGCCTCAGCCTCCCAACGTGCTGGTATTACAGGTATGAGCCACTGCTGTAATGGCTCCTTCGTATATTAGCTAGAGGCTGAATTCAGTACATGAGAGGGCAGTAACTTATTGCAAAAGTTAAACTGGACATGTTTGAAAGATACGTGAAAACTGTAGAGTCATATAGGAATGTGAGGTATGGGATTATTTATGAGACAGCAATAGGAAATCAAAGTACCAGATAAATGCGGGTGTGGAATGGGAAATAATTTCCTAGGTCACCTCCCCAAGAGGACACTGTGGTGAGTTGTGAAATGAAACAGTGAAGGGGGAGCACATCTCTTTTAAGAACCTTTCTATTGCAGTCTACAAGCTCTAGATCAATTTTGAAGACCATCTAAGTGTTCTAATGTGGCAGGGTTAAACCCCAAACTCTAATGAATGCCAATGCCAGGATGAAAGAAGGGATGAGGTGGCAGAACACCTCTCTGGACCCACAATGCCGTAGAAGTCAGACACCCTTCGCCTCCACAACTTCACAACAGCCTTTGCTGTGAGAAGTGGGTTAATTCATTTCACTGCTGGCTTGTTAGGTGGCGGATGCTTCAGGAGTTTCCACTCCTGGGAGCAGCGCTGACTCTACAGGGGCAACCCGCGCCAGTCGCTGCCAAAAATCTCACCAAGGGGTGAATGGGGTCCTCAGGACCCGCGGTGCCGAGCTAGGTAATAAAATACGGCACCTGAGTTCTTCTTCAAGGACCAGGAGGAGGTTCGAACCCCAAGAAAGGCTGCAAGCTGAACCAGAAGCTCGAACCTAAAGTTCGCTTCACAGCCAGCCACACTGGCACTCGCTGAATCGGCGTGCCTCGCGAGTTCTGACAATCGTCATGTGATAACTGCCACGCACCTGATGGCAGGGGCCACTGGGTGCCTTGCTTGGTTCCCATTAAAGTCGACTGCGACCCGAACGCAACAAACCTAAGAGTTGGAAGGCGCGAGTTCCTCTGCCAGCGAGCTCAACCTCGGTATTCAGAGTGCTGAAAGTGCGCTCCACGCCGGAAGTGCACTAATCCGCAGCACGTGGGGTTGCCAGGGCGCGCTTCACGTGACTGGGCGGAGCCTCGGGAATCTGGTAGCCAATGGTAGCCCGAGAGGGCGGTGCCTGTGACGCTCCGGGGCCTATCCCGGAAATAGGGCTGAGGTGGGGGCGGGTAAGGGCGGGGAGGCTGGGGTGTGGAAAGTGTGGCGGCCCCGCCCCGTCTCTTGGAACTGCCGCGGCCGCCACCGCCGCCGCCGGCGCCGCAGCTGTAGGGAACCAGCGCGGGTACGCAGACGAAAGGCACTCTTTGCCAGCTGAAAGGTGAGGACCTGGGGAAAAGCTGGTGGGGATGGGGCCAGAGGGAGGCAGGGCCGGGGAAGGCGCCCAGAGCCAAGCGCTGCCCGAGGGAAGGAAGGAGAATGGATGGGGGAACAGAGGCGAGCGCGGGACCGCCGGGGCTCAGGCCCTGGTGGGGCCGGGCCAGGCCAAGCTGAGCCGAGGATGCCGGCAGAACAGGGGGCGCGTGTGCGGCCGCGGCGGCGGCGTTGAAGGGTGGAGGGCGGGGTGCGCGCCAGCTAGCAGAGGGCCGGGTGCCGCCGGCCAGGTTCTGTTACCCCGCATCCTTCGCGGGGACGTGCGGCCTGGGCTGGATACCCCGCAGTAGGGTTCAGGGCGGCGGCCGAGTGCTGGGCGGCGCGGGAAGGTCGCCGGCTTCTGCGGTGGGGCGATAGGGGCCGCAACCTGCTGTTTCCAGCGCGGAGGAGCGCCCTGGGCGGGTGTCCCCACCCTCAGCGAGCTCCTCTGCGACTTCTCATCCCACCTCCCCAAGCAATAGCTGGAAAAGTTTGTAGAGGCCAGAGTTAGAAAGTGTCCACTAGTCTAGGGTGGGCGTTCCTTACGTGCAGAAATAACAGGCCCGTGATGCTTGGCACATAACTTGTCCGAAATGAGACGTTTTCCTGCCTACATACCCGTTGTTGAAAAGCAAACACAAACTTTTTGTGTGTAGTTCCCACGGAAAAACTACCATCTCCCCAGCCCACCATGGCGGACGAAATTGATTTCACTACTGGAGATGCCGGGGCTTCCAGCACTTACCCTATGCAGTGTTCGGCCTTGCGCAAAAACGGCTTCGTGGTGCTCAAAGGACGACCATGCAAAATAGTGGAAATGTCAACTTCCAAAACTGGAAAGCATGGTCATGCCAAGGTAAGTGCCCTTGCAGATCAGGCTTTGGCTTTGGCGTTGGGACTTTGATCATTTGTGTTCCGTTACAGATCATGAGATTTCTATACTTAAAATTTTGTAATAAGCACTGTTTTTTCCTTCCCACAATTACTGGGTGATCAGTTATTACGTTGAATACTGAAAGGTAGCATTCCCTTCTTGGGCCCTTAACAATGTTCATTAACTGGGAACTGAAACTTTCCTGAATCCTAGTGACTTAGAAGATCTATTCAGTTTACAGATGAGAAAACCTGTTCCAGCAATTCTAAGAAACCTACAGTTTATTTTTCTTGTGTAATCTCATAGTTGAATCACTGGACTATATTGGGTCTTGACATGTCGTGATACTGTTTAGTTGTTTACTGCCTCTTAATTTTAAGACCACTACTTTTTTTTTTTTTAAGTAAAATCAGATGACCTTGGAAGGCGGAGAAAAAGAATCTGTCGTAATCAGTGTTGGTATTGTGCTCTTGTGTGTGTAATGAGTGATATACTTGGCAGAGATTAAACAGGTTTCCTGTTCTCCTCTGTTAGGTTCACCTTGTTGGAATTGATATTTTCACGGGCAAAAAATATGAAGATATTTGTCCTTCTACTCACAACATGGATGTTCCAAATATTAAGAGAAATGATTATCAAGTAAGCACTGATTTTCTTTAGAATGTTGCTTGTTTCTTCAAGGTGCAAATACTTTGTACTATCAATAATAATTTGACAAAACCCAAGAGTAGTTTTGTAGGTTTTTCTAACCAATTATTAGGCACCACCTATCTTAGAAACTGGAGAAATAGTGATGTTTAACATACCTTTTCTAGGATTATTGCTAGTTTGCTATTTTTTCACATTCTTGCATTTTTTAAAAAGTCAAATACTTATTAGTGCTCCTCAGACCAAGTGACTGCATATTGCAATTAAGTCCAATGTTTAGTAAAAGTACTATTCTCTCTGTTGTAATATATTTCTTATTCTAATTTAAAACATCCCTCCTGGATGTTTTGTTTGTTTTCACTGATCAGACCTAAGACATTCAAGAAACTACTGAAATTCATGTTCCTGCCAAGTTTTTGTATTAATGAATGTTAGTCAGAACCTGACATTCTTAAGTAGGGAAATAAGTTGAAAGCCATAAATATAAAGTACATGGTCACTGAGTATGGTGAAGAAAACACAAAAACTATGTAATTGGTTAAATTACGTTCAGTGACCATGCTGTGACCTTTTGCTAAATTATATATGTAAATTTCAAGTTTTAGTTCCAGCTATACATTTGGGTAGGTCATATTTAATGATAGCATTTTGTTGTTTGGAGTACTGATGATAAACAAATAATTGACCTTATAGAATGTGGAAGCTCAGATTACTCATAACTAAAGCTTTTCTTGAAAGTCTTCAGTGTCTACATCAACCATATCATATATCAAACTCATTTCTGCTCATTTTACGTAGTAAAACTACAAAGTTGACACTGGTATTTGTTTTATCCAACTGAAACTGATTTTTTTCTGTACCCTTTATTGTGTAAATTTTTTTAATGTTGCTATCAACTACATTTACGCAATGATTTCCTTTGCTGTTTGTCCACATGCAAACATACTTTTTTGTAGTTTTAATCTAGTAAACACTTCTATATTTTCATTTTCCGACTTGTCATAAATGTTTTCTAGGTTGCTTTGAAGTCTTTGTAGAAATTTGAATTGTTTTGCAAGTGGGTTTTTTTAACCAGGTAGATCTGGGTTTGGATCTAGTTCTGTCACTTTCTAGTTGGATGATTTTGGACAAGTAATACAACCTTTCTGAGCCTGTCTTCTCATCTACAAAATAGGGATAATATGAGGATTAAATGAGAAAATGGACCCCATAAGAACTCCATAAGTAGATATGTACCAAAAAGTACTGTTCTGTTTCCCTCTTTTCCTATGTAAAAATTCTACTTAATCATTTCATTATTGTTGGAGCACCAAATTTGATGTGGTTCATAGTGGGTGCTCAAAAAACATTTGTTAAATATATAGTCTACTTAATCATTTCATTATTGTTGGAGCACCGAATTTGATGTGGTACATAGTAGGTGCTCAAAAAATATTTGTTAAATGTGTATGTGATTACTGAATGTGGTAAGGATAGTACAGCAGGCTAAAGCTGAGCATAGAATTTTGTCAAAATTGGGTTTCTCTTCATCTTAAAATGTGAATGCTTCAAATATTCAGTATTAATTATATTCAATAATATTCATTCAATATAGAATGCTTTTGCCTGTTGCATGTTGCATGTTTCAGAAAGATGGTATCAGCAGTTCAGATAATTACTATTATACTATGATAAGGTTAGCCAGTCATTGATCGGAGCTCAAGACTTAAAGGAAAAATTTGGTTTGAGTCCTAGACTAGGATGAGGCGAATGAAGTGAGGGAGGCTCTTGCCTCAGGCACAAAATTTTAAATAGAGACAGAACTAGTAACAATGACAAGCCATATGGGAGCTCAAGGCGCAAAGAAAATTAATTCTGATCCCATCTTTATTTAAAATGTTGGTATTTTATCATAGGATTTTTGCATTAATTCTAAATTTTTAAAATATTGCATTAAAATGCTTATCTAGTCACTGAGGTTTTTTTGGTGCCTTCTTTAATTTTGCACCCAAGACAAGTGTCTTACTTCACCCTTATCCCAGCCCTTGGTATGTATACCGCACTGCAAAGTGGGTAAGAGGATGATTTAAGCCAGTCAGGCTTGGTCCTAGTCTCTACTTTGGCACTTAATAGCTGTGTGACCTTGGTTGACAAGTTACTTAACCTGTTTTGCTTTCATTTCTTTCTTTGTAAAGCAAAGATATAAATAATAATGTCTTATGGGATCATTTTGAGGTTTAATTAGTTAATACAACAATGTCTGGCATAGAAATTACTCATTATTTCTCAGCTCTTCATTTTCAAGTCAGCATAGAAAACTTATTTCTGTTAATTTTTTTAAAAAAACTAGTTCTCCAGCCTGGGCAATGTGGTGAAACCCCATCTTTACAAAATACGGAAAAAAAAAAAGAAAAAAAGCCAGGCATGGTGGTGTACGCAGCTGTAGTCCCAGCAGACCCAGAGGCTGAGGTGGGAGGATCACTTGAGTCCCTGGAGGTCAAGGCTGCACTAAGCCATGATCACTCAACTGCACTCCAGCATTGGTGACAGAATGGGATGCTGTATAAAAAAAAAAAAAGTTCTGTGAGCCTTTCTATTTATATTTATTGTGCTTTGGTGGTCTTCACTTACCTAACCAAGTGCCTTGATTAAATACCTACTCATTATTTGGCTGTGTGTAATCCTTTATATTTGCTGAATTCAATATTTTGAGTGCCAGTTTGGCAGTTGGCTAAAGAGAAATATGTATTCTGTTCATTATAATAATTAAAAAGTAAACAGGAAACAAAACATATTAATATTTATAGTTTTAATTTTATGTGTTTTAAAATAAGTTCAGAATGAAAGAAAAATTGTCTCCTGACTTCTTTTCAAGATTAGCTTGGATTAGAATTGCTTATTTACATTACTTCTCCCAAAAGTAGTTATAGATGTCCGGGACTCAGTGGTGGTATAAATTATAAACACATCCAGATATAACTTTGGGAATCCCCAAATTCATAGAGAAATGCTTATTCAGACGTTAGTACTCTCTGGAATCATATTTCTTTGGAAAGTTCTGTGTTGATATAAACCTCACCACAAGTTAAATGCCGTTTCTGCATTTACTAAAGTTTTACCTGCCATTTGAAGACCATTTTCCAGAAGGAAAACTAATTACTACAGACAAATAAAGTACATATTGTGGATCTTTGGACTATTAGTGAATTGCCAAAACTGTGACTATTAAATCCTAGTATATTCTTCAAATATGTAGTATATTATTTGAATGTTGAGATACGTTAATTGAATTCAAATAAGTAGTATATTATTTGAATGTTTAGATATGTTAATTGAATTCCCTGAGCTTAAAGTCTGTCTATAATTTTTACCTGTTTCATGGGAATCCTTGTGTTCTCAGATGGAAGCAGTCTTTCTTTGGAAATGGAAAACCTCTAAACCAATAGGGCCCAATATTGCAAGGACTAGAAGCAAATATTTGTTACAGGATCATTAAGGGTAATCATGAGAAGAGCCACTAACTTTAGTTCCTAGACCTGTGTATTCTGTTATGGGAAAAATAGCACCATATATTGAAATATATTGTAACCTGCCAAAAACAACACTCCAGGCCAACAAAGTACCACAGCAGGTACCATATGTGAGTCTTCACTAGGCCGATCCACAGAGGCAAGCTGTTTTGGAATGATAGGGTACATGAACCAGCGAATTATCTGGGTGTTTCACTCCCTCGTTACTTTGCCTGTAAAATTAGTTTTCTAGTCAGAAGTGATGCAATGTGAGATACTATGACAGGAATGAGGCATTCTGTAAATTGGGATGAGATTTTAGCAGAAGCACTGCAGGCAAGAAAGGCAAATCCATATGTAGAGTAAAACTACTGCAATAAGAAAAAATTGCTGCCTGTTTCATGATGGAAGGCGTACAGTCAGGTAACCAGCTGTTCTTCTGGGGAACATATCAAGACTTCTTGTTCATTTGTTCTATGTTCTTCTTCTGCCATATCAAGACTCTCCTGTTTCTGTGAGGTTTTCAGTAGTGGCTGTAGTCAGATTAGTATTGGTGAGAGAAAGCCTGTGTCATTGATCCCACTGAGCAAAGATGAGGGAAGCTATAAAAAGAAGCTGAGGTCAGGTGCGGTGGCTCACACCTGTAATCCCAGCACTTTGGGAGGCCAAGGCAGGCAGATCACGAGGTCAAGAGATCGAGACCATCCTGGCCAACATGGTGAAACCCCATCTCTACTAAAATATAAAATTAGCCGGGCATGGTGGTGCGTGCCTGTAATCCCAACTACTCAGGAGGCTGAGGCAGGAGAATCACTTGAACCCAGGAGGCGGAGGTTGCAGTGAGCTAAGATCCTGCCATTGCACTCCAGCCTGGGCGACAGAGCGAGACTCCATCTCAAAAAAAAAAAAAAAAAAAAAAAAAGACACCTGTACGTCTCTACAAAAAATACAAAAGTTAGCCAGTGTGGTGGCACGCACCTGTAACCCCAGCTACTTGGGAGGCTGAGGCAGGAGAATCGCTTGAACCCAGGAGGTGCAAGTTGGAGTGAGCTGAGATCACACCACTGCACTGCAGCTGGTAACAGAGCAAGACTCAGTCTCAAAAAAAAAAAAAAAAAAAAAAGCTGAATGGCATTCACACATTCACAGTGAGAATCACCTTGTACACCTAATTTTTTAGAGCCTAATCTCTACAGATTCCCTTTGGTGAGCATTCATGTGGACACATTCTTCAATTATTTGGAGAGGTCTGTCAACATACCACTTCTCCAAACCTTACTGTCAGCAGTTTTCCTATCTTGTTCTTTCTGTGTCCTTAACCTTCCAGCCAAATTGTTAGCTACAGCTGATAATCAGTGCAAATACACACTTCTGGTTCTATCTTCTTTCAGGTCCAGTGCTTGAAGTTCTTCCCAAACCCACTTTCAGGCTGACCCCTGAATGGTGTCATCATATAATGCATAACCATCTAGAAACCATTGTGAATATTTTCCTTTCTCAGTCAACTGGTCATAGGCAACTCTCCATCAAGTCATTGGTATGAGTTGAGGGAGAAGTGTCAATGTGGTAAGAGAAGGTGTTTTCTGAGTCTGAGCCACTTCTTATACAACTTGTTTGTACCTTTAGGTCCTTCTCAAGCTGATCTCATGTACGCTACTTCCACTCAATGATGGAGAGCTGCTGTGCCTTCCCAGTTGTGTGGCTTGGTGGGTCAGATGATGGGTCAGGTGATGGTGGTGTTATTTGCTTAGGCTGTATAATAATGGTGATCAAGCATTCAGTCTCTACCAGGAACCAGCAACTCTAAGGAAGTAGCGCAAGAGTGCTACACTCTGGGGGAAAAGAAGGAAGAAATAAAAAGGAATAGTTGTTACTAAACAAGTCTGGTTGTTTTGAAATAGATTGAGAAAAAAAATTAAATTCAGAAATTAGAACTAAGAAGGCACCTGGCCAGGCGTGGTGGCTCACGTCTGTAATCCCAGCACTTTGGGAGGCTGAGGCGGCCAGATCACGAGATCACGAGTTCGAGACCACCAGTGAGGTGGAGGTTGCAGTGAGCTGAGATTGCGCCACTGCTCTTCAGCCTGGTGACAGAGCTAGACTCCATCTCAAAAAAAAAGAGGAAGGCACCTGTAGGGATAATATACCTTCTCCAGCCTTCTGTTGTGTATCAGTAGTACAAATGAGGCAAAGTAGTTTCCCAATAATTCCCCCTTTTCAGTGTTCTTTCCTATTCTGACTATATCTAAGACAGAATCTGCAGTCACTAACTCTCCCCACACTCCCTTTTAGATCATGTTTTGCTTCCTTAGCTTACTGTGCCTCCCAGCACTTAGTGGTTATGGTGCTTGTTCTAGAATTCATATATACTATAGCATTTTTTGTTTCACTTTTTATTGTGGAAATTTTCAAAGTATAGTATAATGAATCCTGTGTACCTGTCACTCAGCTTCAACAATTACCAGTATGATTACTTCTGTCTCTGCAAGTTTTTGACAAAGACACTGGGTCATTTCTTCTGTAGACTTTCCCACTGTCTGGGTTTTGCTAATTGCATTTCCTTGTTTTTTAACATGTTCCTCTGTCCCTTGTGTTTCCTGAAACTTGGTAGTAAGATGTAGAGTCTTGATCAGATTCAGTTCAGATTTTTATTTTCTTTCTTTCTTTCCTTTAACAGGACTACTCCATAATGTTCTATGCAGTCATTAGATAAATAAGTCTGATTGTTTCTCCTTTTGTGATATTATCAGATTTGTGATCACTGTCTCAATCTATTAATTGGAGGAGACAAAATTTATGATCTGTCATTCCTTCATTTTTTTTTTTAGCCAGAATACTTCTATAAAAAGAAACTTCCCTTCATCAATTTTTGTTTACCTTAAGAGACAGTGTGTGTGTCTGTAGCAGGGGTGGGTGTATTTGACTCTTCCCCTTTAAGGTACAGTTTATAAAATAAATTGGTTCCTAGCATCCACTGAAGATGACCAAATACATATTTTTTCATTATAAATTCAAGCATTTAGACATACTCGTGTTTGAATCCACTGTTGTTACTGTCCTTATTGATTCTCACATTGTTCCATCTTGGCCAATGGGAGCTTATTCAAGTTAGCTCTTGAGTCCCTTTGACATGGGCCAAATTTTAATTCTCCTTGATAGTTCCTTGCTTTTTAGTACAACAGCTTGCTCCAGGTTCATCTTACACACTTCCTGATCTGGACCTGGAATTATCCAAGGAGCCCTGGATTATTTTAGTAGGAAATAAAAAATACCACATTCTTTTTTTTTTTTTTTTTTTTTTTTTTTTTTTTTTTTTTGAGATGGAGTCTTGCTCTGCCGTCCAGGTTGGAGTGCAGTGGTGTGATCTCAGCTCACTACAACCTCCGCCTCCTGGGTTCAAGTGATTCTCCTGCCTCAGCCTCCCAAGTAGCTGGGACTCCAGATGCCATCACATCCAGCTAATTATTTTATTTTTAGTAGAGACAAGCTTTTGCCATATTGGCCAGGCTGGTCTCGAACTCCTGACCTCAAATGATCCGCCCGCCTTGGCCTCTCCTGAAGTGCTAGGATTACAGGTGTGAGCCACCGCACCCGGCCAAAAATACCACATTCTGATAGCATTATAACCTCATATACTGCTCAGGAGCTTGGTACGCCTCCACATGCCTTACATCTCTAAAGTTTTTTGACCCTCACCTCTGCTGTCTCCCTGCTTGCTACTAACAATAATTACTTTCTACCAAAAAAAAAATTGTTCAAAAACATCTAAAAGTGATCAAATCAGTAGGTTTGTTTAAAGGTAAAGGACCAGAAGAAGATACTTAGAACAATTTCCTTACCATCCCCACCTTCCAACTCTATGGAGTTAGAGAGAAGATGGAAACATTTGCACAAAAATATGTTTGGGGACTTGACAGTGACACTGTTGGATTTTTTTTTTTTTCTTAAAGCTTGCAAATTACAAAGGGGGAAAGTGTAACTTTGGAGTGGAAAAATCTGGCAGATAACTACCTTAGCGTATCAAAGTTGGCATCACTCGTAATGGGACAAATTGACATTTGCCTCCTGATAGGATACTCTGAGGGAACATCATTTGTATAGTATTCCTTTCAAAAATGTTACCTTAATCATGAGGAAACCGTGAGACAAACACAAACTGAGGAATAATCTATAAAATAGTGAACCCCCAGGAGTTTGAGACCAGTCTGGGCAACAGAGAAAGACCCTGTATCTACAAAAAATAAAAATAAATTTAAAAAAAAAAGGCATAGTGGTTGTATGCATGTGGTCCCAGTGACTCTTGAGGCTGAGGTGGGTGGATAACTTGAGCCCTGGAGGTTGAGGCTGCAGTGAGTCATGATCATGCCACCACAGTCCTGCCTGCGTGAAAGAGCAAGACCTGGTCTCACAAAAACCAAACCCCCCAAAAAACAAAAAGTTGATGCCATGAAAGTTAAGGGGTGGGGGAAACTGTTAGAATTAAGAGACTAAACTGATATAATAGCCAAATAAATACAAGATATGACCCTGGAGTTAGGGAAATAAGTTGCTATCAAGGACAATACTAGGATAATTGGCAAATTTAAATATGTACTATATATTGAATAATAGGTTATCAGTATTAATTCCCTGACTTTGAAAAATAAATTGTTGTTATCTAAGAGTATATCCTTGTTCTTGAGAAAAATACACTGAAGTTTTAATTGCTGAAAAGTCATGGCTGTTGCACTGAAGTATTTACTGCTGAAGAATCATGATCTTTGGAACTTACTCTCAATAGTTCTGTAAAAATATTAAGAATGTATATGATAGATGTTATATATGTTGGATGTATACATAGAGAAAATAGTGCACATGTGATTAAATGTTAACAATGGCGGTATCTAGGTAAAGGATATGGGATTTCATTGCATTATTGCAACTTTTCTATAGAACTTAAGATTTTTTAATAAATAATTCCATTTAAAAGATTGTATTAGTCCATTTTCACACTACTATAAAGAACTACCTGAAACTGGGTAACTTATAAAGAAAAGAGATTTAATTGACGCACAGTTCCACGTGGCTGGGGAGGCCTCAGGAAACTTATAATCATGGAGGAAGGTGAAGGGGAAGCAAGGCATGTTTGATATGGCAGCAGGAGAGACGGCAAGCCTGGGGGGTACTGTCAAACACTTTTAAACCATCAGATCTCATGAGAACTCACTTACTATCATGAGAACAGCATGGGGAAACTGCCCCATGATCCAGTCACCTTCCACCAGGTCCCTCCTTTGACATGTGGGGATTATAATTCAAGATGAGATTTGGGTGAGGACATAGAGCCAAAGCATATCATTCTGTCCCAGGCCCCTTCCAAATCTCATGTTCTCACATTTCAAAACACAATCATGCCTTCTCTACAGTTCCTGAAAGTCTTAACTCATTCCAGCATTAACCCAGAAGTCCAAGTCCAACGTCTCATCTGAAACAAGGGAAGTCCCTTCTGCCTATGAGCCTATAAAATGAAAAGCATAAACTTCCTAGATACAATGAGGGTACAGGCATTGGGTAAATGCTCTCATTTCAAATGGGAGAAATTGGCCAAAACAAAGGAACTACAGATCCCATACAAGTCCGAAACCTAGCAGGGCAGCCATTCAGTCTTAGAGCTCCAAAATAATCTCTTTTGACTCCATGTCTTACATCCAGGGCACACTGATCCAAAAGATAGGCTCCCAAGGCCTTGGGCAGCTCCACCCCTGTGGCTCTGCAGGGTACAGCCTCTGCAGCTGCTTTCAGTGGCTGGTATTGAGTGCCTGTTGCTTTTCCAGGCACATGGTGCACCGTTCTGGAATCTGGAAGATGGTGATCCCCTTCTCACAGCTCCACTAGGCAGTGTCCTAGTGGGGACTCTGTGTGGGGGATCTAACCCCACCTGTCCCTTCCACACTGCCCTAGCAGAGGTTCTCCATAAGGGCTCTGCCCCTGCAGCAGACCTCTGCCTGGACCTCCAGACATTTCATACATCCTCTGAAATCTAAGCAGAGGCTCCCAAACCTCAACTCTTACCTTCTGTGCACCTGCAGGCCCAACACCACATGGAAACCTCCAAGAATTAGGGCTTACACCCTCTGAAGCAACAGCCCAAGCTGTACCTTGGCCCCTTTTAGCCACAGCTGGAGCTGGAGTGGCTAGGATACAGGGCACTAAGTCCCAAGGCTATACAGAGCATCAGGGCCCTGGGCCTGGCCCACGAAACCATTTTTCCCTCCTAGGCCTCTGGGCTTGTGTTGGGAGGGGATGCCATGAAGATATCTGGAATGTCCAGAAACTTATTTCTGTGAATTTTTTTTTTAAAAACTAGTTCTCCAGCCTGGGCAATGTGGTGAAACCCCATCTTTACAAAATTTTCCCCATTTACAACATTTTCCCCATTGTCTTGGCTATTAATATTCAGCTCTTTGTTACTTATGGAAATTTCTGCAGCTGGCTTGAATTTCTTCCCAGAAAATGGGTTTTTCTTTTCTACTACATGGTCAGGCTGCACATGTTTCAAACTTTTATGCTATTCTTCCCTTTTAAACATGAGCTCCAGTTTCAGATCATCTCTTCGTGAATGCATATGACTGTATGCTTTCAAAAAAAGCCAGGTTACCTCTTGAACACTTTGCTGCTTAGAAATTTCTTCTGCCAGATACCCTAAATACCCTAAATCATCTCTCTCAAGTTCATAGTTCCACAGATCTCTAGGGCAAGGCAAAATGCAGCCAGTCTCTTCGCTAAAGCACAGCAGAAGTGACCTTTGTTCCAATTCCCAATGAGTTCCTCATCTCCATCTGAAACCACCTCAGCCTGGACTTCATTGTCCATATCACTGTCAGCATTTTGGTCAAATTCATTCCACAGGTCTCTAGGAAGTTTCAGACTCTCCCTCATCTTTCTTTCTTCTGAGCCCTCCAAACTGTTCCAGTCTCTGCCTGACACCCAGTTCCAAAGTGGTTTCCATATTTTCAGGCATCTTTATAGCAGTGGCCCAAACTCCTGGTACCAATTTTCTGTATTAGTCCTTTTTCACACTGCTATGAAGAACTACCTGAGACTGGGTAATTTATAAAGAAAAGATATTTAATTGAGTCACAGTTCCACATGGCTAGGGAGGCCTCGGGAACCATGGCAGAAGGTGAAGGGGAAGCAAGGCACATCTTACATGACGGCAGGAGATAGAGCAAGTGAGGCGGGGTCTGCTAAACACTTTGAAGAGAACTCACTCACTATCATGACAACAGCATTGGGGAGACTGACCCCATGATCCAGTTGCCTCCCACCAGGTTCCTCCCTCGACATGTGGGGATTACAATTCAAGATGAGATTTGGGTGGGGACACAAAGCCAAACCATATCAAAGATTAATTTGTCCTCATTATTTTTGTTTTTCATAGCTTAGTTTTATTTTAAAACTCTAATTGTATTTAATATAGCAATTTATTTTATAAGATGTTTAATGTTTGTAAATGCATTGTTTTACTAGATGTTTTATGATATTTATACGTTTCACATTTGAAATGTTTTATATATTTCATGCCACAGTTTGATTCTTAACTCTTAAAAAATAAAATAACTCCATTACATACATCATTTTCAAAATATCAGTATTATTATTTGGCTTCTGTGTTTCAGTCACTAGTGGCACAGTAGGAACATTTAACTCTTGAAATAGACAAGCTCTGCTTTAGGGAATAACTAAACAGAAATCAGAAAGTTTTGCCTTGGAATGTTGTGGTTGTTTAAAAATTACACTTCAAGCTAGGTGGATTGGTGCACACCTATAGTCCCAGCTCCTGGGAAGGCTAAAGCAGAGGCTCACTTGACCCCAGGAGTTTGAGGCCAGCCTAGGCAATATAATGAGACCCCCATCTTTAACTATATATATATATTTTTAAAAATTACACTTCTACCTTAACCTCCTTGCTCCTACTTCTCTACAAGCCACCACACAAATATTTGAGGGTCTAAGAGGTTAGTTAAAATTCTTTGTTGTAGCTCTGTAGGATTTCTTATTTTTGAGATTTCTAGACATAAAAACAAATTTCCTGTGGTAGATGGAGTTTCTGTGGAGAGCCATAGTCAGTTTTGATAGGTGCCGTATGTGGAGGAGAACAATCCCAACGATATGTCTGGGTTATATCGTAGTGGTTTACAGGGGTTCAAGGGCCATTGTCTTTGATTCCTTTTGTAGATATTAGCAGCCGATATTCTGGATAATAGCCTTTTATAAAACGTGTTAGGATTCTAGGCATACTAATGGTGTACATGCTTTCATTAATGGAATAAATGAGTGGAGGTTGGTTGTTTCCTCATTCCTGTAGTAAAAGAAGTTCAGTGGTATCAAAACTGTGCTTTTTTGCAGGTTGGGTTGACAACTATTTTTTTTTTTTTTTCGCTACTGTTATCCATACACTAGTGGATTTTGTTGTTGTTGTTGTTGTTGTTGGCTGAAGACCAAAAATTTTCCACTTAATTTGGCTCATACTCAAATTAGAAAATGCAGTTTGTAATAGCAAAAATAACTTTTATGCCCAGTAATATGAAATTGGTTAAATCAGTTATAGTATGTCCATGCAGCTATATGGTAGTTAACTAAGGTAGGTTTATAATTTCTGGTTAGAAAGTATTTCTAAGACATATTATTAAGTCAAAACAGCTCACTGTAAAGTATTTACAATATCCCATTTAAAAAAAAAAAAAACAACTATATTTATTTTGTAAACATAAATGGAATACACTGTAAAGAAACCTAAACTGTTTAATAATGCAGAGATTGGGTATGGGAAGTACCGGGAGGAGTAAACTTATACTTCCATTCTGTACATATTTTATATTTTTTATATTTTAGCATTTTAAATACCAAGAATATTAATGTATTACTTTGTACTTACAAGAATATCAATTGCAATTTAACTGTGTAAACATTACAAAGAAGTGGATATAATCTAATCAGCACAATGATATAATTTCTTCTAATAGCTGATATGCATTCAAGATGGTTACCTTTCCCTGCTGACAGAAACTGGTGAAGTTCGTGAGGATCTTAAACTGCCAGAAGGTGAACTAGGCAAAGAAATAGAAGGAAAATACAATGCAGGTGAAGATGTACAGGTAAAGACTTAGAGAAGGATTGTTTTTTAAAACCATTTTGTAAAAACTTCAGCCTCAACTAGTTAACATAAAATACTACATATGGAATGTGGTTTAAAAATACTGCTAAAATGTTGAAAATGATCTCTCAGGCAGGTTTTCCATAAAACCCTTAGAGACTGATTACCAAAGAAAGTATCAAAGTTTGTTTTTGCTACATCAACATTACTCTCAAACCCAAATTTGTTCTGAAGCTCTGCAACTGACCCTGTTTTTCTCTTTTTTTTGAGATGGAGTCTCCCTCTGTCACCCAGGCTGGAGTGCAGTGCCATGATCTCGGCTCACTGCAACCTCCGCATCCCGGGTTCAAGTGAGTCTCCCCTCAGCCTCCTGAGTAGCTGGGATTACAGGCACACGCCACCACATCTGGCTAATTTTTGTATTTTTAGTAGAGATTGGGTTTCAACATGTTGGCCAAGCTGGTCTCAAACTCCTGACCTCAGGTGATCTGCCCACCTTGGCCTCCCAGAAGTGCTAGGATTACAGGCCTGAACAAGGCGCCCGGCCCTGAGCTATTCTTGCAGGTAAGAAATTATGCTAGTGGAGTGTTAAAAAGTAAAGGAGATTTACTGTCTTTGTTAAAACTTTCAGAAATGTAACGTGTAATAAGTGTTCAAACATTTATAGTTATTTTTCCTTTTTCCTGGAAATTGTCTTACAAACCACTATTTGAGAAATTCTGCTTTAGAAAACTGTAAAGAACGTAGCTTGTTTTGGAATACCCCTTTCAGAAGTCCCTGTGTACAAAATATCCACAAATATACAATATATAATGAACTAATTATATCTTCTATGTGTATTGTCTCCTGAATAACCTTTTGCCTGCTTTTTTCCTTCTAGGTGTCTGTCATGTGTGCAATGAGTGAAGAATATGCCGTAGCCATAAAACCCTGCAAATAAATGGAAACATCAGGCATGAACACTGTTTAGGTCTGAATCAACTGCAGATCTAATTTGGTTCTAAGTTGTCACCAAAGCTATAGCCTTCATAAGCAACCTCATTTCTTTTTTTAATTGTTTTCAGATTGTGCTTGAGTTAGTTTTGCAAGCAATCGATAATTTTTAAAAATTATCATGTATAATTTTTTTTTAACTTTGTAGGTATGTTTCCTATAATATTCCTGTGGTTTTCAGTATGTCAGTTCAAGAAACAAACAAGATAGCTTCGGCAGATGTTATGTCTGAGCAAATCATTCCTATGTTTTAGTTAAATGTTAAACCAGGGTTTTAAATCAAACAATGTAGCATAAAGTGGTATTGAAGTACCACATTTAAGTTGAACTACTCTGCATTAATTACAGATTTAATATTAAATGAACAGATTATATACTGGAATTGTTGCAGTTTCAGCCTGTGTAGGGCAAACACAAATCCTTAAACAAAAATCATGTTATCAAAAAGTGGCAGTTATTTTGGCGGCCACATGCAACCACGTAATTACTTTGGTCATACTATTTATCAAATTGTTAGCAAACTTGATGTAACCTTAAATGGTGGTTTTAGTCCCTTCTTATGGTTGGCAGAAGGGCACTGAACTGTTGGGTGAAAGTTAGCAAGTAAGATTATAAGGAAGACACAAAAGACAGTGGCAAAGAGGGTTCATTAAATCTATACATTTTTATGTGAGGACTTTGTAAGTCAGCATAAAAATGAAAAGTTGCTTTTCAGTTGTTTTTGCTTTTAACTTTGTCCCCAACATATAAAGGGAGTGATCTGCTTTACAGGATACTATGCAATGCTTGTTTTCCAACCATGTTGAATAAATACTACTATTTATCAGTAAATACTCCTATCCAACTTTTTTTTTCTTTTCTTTTTTTTTTTTTTTTTTTGAAACTGAGTCTTACTCTGTCAGCCAGGCTGTAGTGCAGTGGTGCCATCTCGGCTCACTGCAACCTCTGCCTCCCGGATTCCAGCAATTCTCCTGCTTCAGCCTCCCAAGGAGCTGGGACTACAGGTGTGCACTACCACACCCAGCTAATTTTTTTTGTATTTTTTTTTAGGAGAGACGGGGTTTCACCATGTTGTCTAGGCTGGTCTTGAACTCCTGACCTCAGGTGATCCTTCTGCCTCAGCCTCCCAAAGTGCTGGGATTACAAGCATGAGCCACCACACCTGGCCCGTTTCCAACCATTTTTAAGTAGATTTTTTGACATTAATGTATTTATTAAACAAAAACTGAGAATTCCTTAAATTGATTTGGAATTTTTGTTAATTTTATGTCCTTTTTGTTCTAAAGTGAATTGAAAGTGAATCATGGAAGCAACATTACTTTATATGAATATTATTATTTAACTTATTTTAAGTATATGCATTTTTTTCTGATTGTTGTGTGACTTAGTTGGTGGTGTGAAATATAACTAATAAATAATTCTATAAACTGAATTATTTTAAAAGGTATTTTAGGTGACATCGCTGCATTTCTATTTAATCTTTTGAGTCATATGTATATTTCCAGAATTTTAGATACTATCACAGGGTTTGTGAGGACCTTTGACTCAGTAACAATCATCATATTGGAGCAAAACATAAAGCAAAATCACTATCTCAGAAATACCTTAATTCTCCAAGACTGGCTCTTAGACTTCTCCCATCATGCCTTGACCTCTAAAAAGCGCTTTGTTCCTATCTTCTGAAGGAAAGTATATCATATATGATGATGTAACTGATCTAATCAGTGACTGGTAATAGCATTAGTAACAGAAGATCCCAAATTTTAGTTGCTTAATTTGTACATACTTTTAAATCTTGTCTTAGCCTCAGCAAACCCATTTGGGGAAGAAGCAAGATACTTTAAGAGAAATGCAAAGAGGAAATTTCTAAAACACAAGAAATAGTGAGGTTGTAGTCGTTTTTAGTATAACATTTTAGCATTTGCCCATCTAAAGCGCAATTAAAATTAGGCTACATTCTTTCCAGTATTCTATTTAAGTACCTACTACATACTGCTCTAGTTTCTTAGTACTCTGCAATGTGTATCTTAATTCCTACTGGTTGGCACTGTAAGTCATAGGAATTCCAGAAAATTATTAATCTGTGCTGCTTGCAGGTCATTCCTATGGCCCCTCTTAACCATGCTGGTGTTATGATTTAGTATTAACTCTTGATTAGCATGCCCCTGTTCTTCCTAACTTGTAAAATTTCACATATATTTTCAATTGTGTACAAATTAAGGGTGTACAAATTATAATAATGCATCTCTATCTTCATACTTTGAATGGCAAAAGCTGTTTATGCATAAATATTTTCATTTTAAGTAATATATGAAGTATAAATACTCTTGATATATAAGTATAGATTTTAAAGATATGGGACTTTATTTTCACATAAGTCAGTAGATATCTCTCTAGAACAAAATGTTTCATTTAGTAAAGCTTTATAAATTATATTAAAAGGAAGTAGGGAACATGTATTTTTTAACATAGAACAGAAGTGACTTCATTCTTTTTAGACATCAGCAATGTTAAAGTTGATTCCTAATATTTGTTGTACTTTTTTGTAGCAAATGTTAAAAATTATAAGTTACCATGTATAGAATGTGGACTGTCATTTTGATAGATTGTACAGTGATAAGCCATTTTTATCTGTATACCTTTCACCAATTATTAACAGGTTGAATATTTCTTTCTTTGTAGAACATTTTATTTATACTGTGAAGACGTTATACCTTATTTGTTACAACATAGATCATATCATTGCTACTTTGACTTAGCATTTGCATCATAAACATAATTATGATGTTTTTTTCATGCTCCCTTCCAGGGGCTGTCAGTCACTTGAAGAAATTGTTGCTAACCAAGCTCTTGACTCTGTTTCCCTTAATGATACAAGTCTCTGTACCAGCGCTTTCTGTTAATTACCAAAACTCTCCTGCAGTCAGAGCATGATATCTATAATAGGAGACACTGCAATAAAATGATTAGGCTGTAAAATTTGGAGACACAATTTTTCATTACAACACAATTTGCATGTGCACATGTACGCACATAGCTTTGTATGTTAGTTCTTTTTTCCAAACTCCCAACTCTTAAAAGTATTGTCTGGTGGTGCCTCAACTGTTGGTAACTTTTTTTTTTTTTTAATTTACAACTTTTCCAGAACTTGTTTTTGTACTTTAAGGTTTCTCAATTCAATTGTTTCTAGTTGAGCTGTAATATGAATGCATTGTTCTCAGGGCTGTTTGTGCTAAAAGCTGAAGCTTCATTATTTTAAAGCCAATTGCCTGAAAATATATTGCAGAATTTTCCCAAATTGTAATACCGTGATACATGCATATAAAAAAATCCTTAATGTCAACACACTTAAACTACATGCTAAATAGTCAAGAAAAAAATGGAAACAGTGGCATCCATACTGGAATCTTGCCATATTTTTTCATTTTAGAATAGAATTTGGCAGTCTCATCTTAGAATTCTATCCTTAGATTATATCCGAAAGCATTCCTTTGGCATGGACTCCAACGATAGTTTTGGAGCCAGGCATTGATGTAGAGGTTCACCAAACATATTTAGGGATAATAGGTAAATTCATAATGCTCTTTTGGATACATTGAAATGTTTACATACTGAATTCTATAATATGAACTAGGAACACATTTACTATGAGAAAATATGGCTCTTAAGCAGTGTAAGAGTGAAAATATAAGCATATTTCCATGAACAGTATATTGTACTGATCAGCAGTTCTCATTTTAATGTCATTTAGGCATAGTATTTCACAGTTGTCAAGCCTTTTTTCTGCTAACATTCAGACAAGTAACAGGCAACAAAGATTTAAGAAAAATTTATAGCGGAAAACCTTAAAAATTGAGACAATTCAATCTATTTAATCTATTAAATTTTTTCTCTGAATTGGGTATATGGCATCATTATTTGATTTTAGCAGGGAACATTTGGATTTAGCTTATGAAACACAGATGTTCTATGGGAACATGGCTTGAAGCCAATATGTAATTTAATGTTTTTCCATTAAACAAACATCTGAACACCAACTTAGCTACCAAGTGAGGTCAAGTGCCTGAAAAGTACTGTATACATCTAATAAGCATGTTTTCTTTCCATAAAAGATGCATCTTACAGAATGCATACCAGGCTTTCACCTGCTAGAAACATACTTGTTGCCAGAATTTGCTATCTACCACTATTCCCCTCCTTAGAACAGGTAGAATCCTATTTTACAAAACAAAAAAGACAGGTTACTGTATTTATATGAAGTCCCTAAAACTGTTTCTTGGTATTGGTAGACTTACATTTATCTCAGATCAAGATTGCACTTTTTAAAAAACTCTGGACTATTTTCAGCAATGACTGAACAGCTTGTCACCCATCATAGCTGTGATCTTTTTTGAGGAGTTACTTATTGTGGTTAATATCTACTATAAATAAGCACTCTTGTGCTTGTTACAAAGCAAATGCAAATTACTAGTTCTACACTAGTATAATGAAAATGACTAGTTCTATACTATTATGTACTTTGTCCTCCTCCCCAAAAAGGAAACAGTTTAGCATTGTCTAAATCCAGTGGCACTTTTTTAGTACTACATTTTTTTCCTTAGATACAGGAGAACTATTGCTTTTACCTGCAGAGACTCAAATGTTTTCACTAAAACTTTAAAATTTTAAGATATGTAGTATGGGTATTACTAATTGTGCATTTTACATTTCAAAAATAGTTAAAATTCAGATGTTAAGTCTTTGACTTAAAAAACCTTAAAATGTAGATAATACCCTAACAATAATAACTTTGTTATATTATTAAAATATATTTGTCTGTTAACTTCATCAGTTGTATTAAATAAAAATAAAGTTAACTTAACAGCTTGCCCTATTCGTGTGTATCTACATCTTTAAAACAATTTCATACCCAAAAATTGTATGACTTAAGTGTATGCCACTTTAAAAAAAAATCTAACTTGTTTTTATTGAGTACTTTTATATTCTAGGTCCTCACGTAGTGCCCTAGCATTATGGCTGGGACTATTAATTTCTAAATATTAGTTTGAGGTTTAGGTACAGTTTTATTTTTAAATGTTTAATGTTTTTTAAACTATATAAAATAGTCACTTGGTTCAAAATTCAGCAGGTACAAAAGACTAAAGACATTTTCCCCTCTTCATCCCCTTCCTATGTGTCCTTCCAGAGATATTTAATGTAAGAGAGGGCAATGCTACTTCCCTCACCCCTGATTTCCCAGGGTCTGAGGTGTTTCTTTCCTACAAGCTGGAGTTGCTGTTCCCTTTCCACAACATGAGTGGTGCGATAATTCCCTGAAGCAAACGCTTCACCCTTTTGCCAGTCCTCACTGTGTCTAATGCACACCAACTGGACATGTTCATTTCTAGGTGGCTCAGTGGTTTCTTCCTTATACACTGTACCATTCTAGAACATCCCTCTTGCTCCCTGACATGGGAGCCATGCCAGAGATACCATGGCAGTTGTCACCTTGTATCTATGATCATTACAAATACCCATAATCTACCAGAACCACAATGCAAAGTGGGGCAGTAAAAGAAGTACCGGTTAAGGTCTTCTAGCCTCTATCCCCACTCCTTTTTGCCACTTGCAAATTCGGTAGCCCAGTTACCCAGAGGGAGGCATAGGAGGGAAAAAGAAGACTGAAAAGGGCTAATTATGAGTTGTGTCTCTTACAATTTACCTGCATCTTATCCTTCCCCCACCCCCCCATCATTAAATCATTAAACATTCTATCCAAATAGAATGGCCTTCTATGGAACTGCATATTTGGAAACCATACTGCTTGTCTAAATTATTCACTCCACTGGGAACTTAAAATATCTGTTTCCCACAATACTTGTAGTCATATCAGTTACAACCACTGGTTGTGTATTGGTTCAAAAGGACGTACCTACAAGGTTGTATCAATCCATTGTCCAATTTGAGAAGTTTGTTTTTTTTTTTTTTCTGAATCCAGTTAAAATAATTTTTGGCTACACCCAGGGACACTTCCCAGGACCACAATGACTTGTAGTCTAGTGCCCAAGAAAGCCAAAAAGGCCCAGCAGATCCCCAACAGATTCTAATGAAGAAGTTCATCGACTAACACTCATAGTGTGTCTGCATTTTTCCTTCATAATTATGCGAATTTCACTTAATGTGGCTGTCACTGTAGCTCATTTTAATTGCTATACAATCAATGAGGTAAATCTTTTGCACATATATCAAATATTACCATCCTGATGTTAGAGATTTTCTTTCCAAGGCAAATAGAACTTTCACACAAAAAAAAGGACATTTAGAGCATAAAGAAAACAGCAGTAGCTTCTATAAAGCAGAAATATTAAAAACACTGTGTTACCAGTCCCAAGTGAAATTAAAACTAGAAAATAAAAAGGTCTTTCTAACTAGAAATTTAAAACCTATTATGCAGTGTACAATGAAAAGGGAAATACAAAAATTAAGGAATTCCTGAAAGATAATGAAAATACTATATATTAGAATCTATGTAAAAGTATTATCAGAGGAAAATTCATTGCCCTACCATCTATATAAATAAAAATGACAGAATGAACATAAGTAAATAGTAAATCAAACAGCTAGAAAAATAAACCAAAAGGAAGCACACAGGAGGAAGTAACAATAACAAAAGCAGAAATTAATGAGATGAATAAGAAAAATAGCAAATTAAATAGATTAAAATTCTAGTTATTGGAAAAATTAACAAAATAGATTGATCATTAGCTATTTAATAAACATGAAGAAAGCACAAATGCAAAAATGGGAAATGACAAGAAGGAATCACTGATAATGTAGAGGAAATAAAAATAAAACAAAACTCTGCAAATCTATGCACATAAATTTGAAAACCTAGATGATACAGTTTCTTAGGAAAATATGGTTATTAAAATTGACCTCAGTAAAGACAGAAAGCTTAAACTGTAATTTTAATAGAACTACAGAAAGTTGTCAAGAAACTGTCCCACAAAGAAACCAAGCTGGGGTTGCTGTTCCCACAAAGAAACCAACCAAACAAAACGGGGTCCAAATGGTTTCATAGGAGAATTTTACCAAACTTTCAGAGACCATATGGTCCTAACATTATGTACAATGTTTCAGAATAGGGAAAATAATCTAAATTCTTTTTACGAAGCAAGTATAACTTTGATCCTAAACCTGTTAAAATAACAAAAAATATATTGAAGCAAAAATCCTAATATAATACTAGTTTTTAGACTCAAACACCACATGAAGAAAGTAATACACCAGTGTCTATCAGAAATGTAAGAATGGTTCAATATTAGAAAATCTATTAATATAGCTCACTATCATAGGACATATATTAATATATTGGGAAATCTTTTCATAGCATTTACTATATTAATAGGTATAAAGGGAAAAAAGAAGGCTGGGCATGGTGGCTCACGCCTGTAATCCGAAACGGATGGATGGCTTGAGCCCAGGATTTGAGACCAACTTGGGAAACATAGCGAAACCCCATCTCTACAAAAAAATACAATTAGCCAGGTGTGGTGGAGCGCACCAGTAGTCTCAGCTACTTAGGAGGCTGAGGTCGGATGATCACTGGAGCCCAGGGGGTGGAGGCTACAGTGAGCTATGACTGTGCCTGCACTCCACCCTGGGTGACAAAGCAAGATCTGTTTCAAATAAACAAATTAAAAATTTGAAAAAACATGATTTTCTGCATACTGAAAAAAAATTTAGGTAAAACAAGATCCATTCTTAAAAAATCTCTTTAGAAAATAGACATGTATGAATACTTATTTGATGTAAATGTATTTATGTTTATATATGTTAACATGGTACACCTAACAGCTATGTATGTGTGTGTATACATATGTATAAACATGTGCATATATATGTGTGTGTGTGTTTGCATAAAATTCCAAAAGCTAGCCTTTTCCTTGGTGGAGAAATGCTGAAGGCAGTCTCACTAAGGTCAAGAACTAGACAAGAATGCTCAATATCTTGACCCCTATTGTTTTGGAAGTATTAGCCAGTACAAGTGGACAAGAGAAAATAGACGTATTAAAATTTTAAGAATAAAAGAAAAAATAAGACTTTTCTGTTTTCAGATGATCTGATAGTATATCTGGAAAATCCCAGATAATCAATGATAAAGCTAACTCAAACAATAAAGTTGTCCATCAAGGTAGCAGGAAATAAAATTAACATGCAAAAATAAATAGTTTTATATATACAAATAATAACCAATTAGAAGACATAATGAAAGGAAAATGTTCAAAGCCTATACAAGGAAAGCTATAAATCACTCCCAAAAGACAGAGTTGACCTGAACAAATTCCATATTATTGGTTGATAGCTAGTTAGTAAGATGATAGTTCTACCTAATTTAATTTATAATTTTAATACAGTCTTAATAAAAATACCAAGTTTTTTAAATGAAGTTAAACAAGTTGTTAATAAAGTTCATACAGAAATATGAACGTGCAAGAATCACTACGAAAATATTGAAAAGACAGAGCTGAGTGGGGACTAGCATGACCAGAAATTAAAACATATTACAAAGCCTCTATATCAAAACAGTGAGGTACTGGCAAGTGAAAAGATAGGTCAATGGAATAGAATAGAAAATCCAGAGTCTAAAATGCATTTCTCCAGAGAGCATTTGCCCTTGCTTCTGTCTGGTGTTAATAATACAAGCACACTTTAAACTACATACTCAGTTTGGAGCTTTTTCATGCTATCTGGGCAGAGCTAATTCAAGCTCCAAACATGTAGGATCATGGCTTGTCATTTCTGCTCCCTAAAAATTATTTTACTTTTCCACCAGCTCAAGCATACATTAAAAAATTATTTATAAAACTATATTTTAGGCCAGGCACAATGGCTCACACCTGTAATCCCAGCACTTTGGGAGGCCAAGGTGGGCGGATCAGTTGAGGCCAAGAGTTCGAGACCAGCCTGGTCAACATGGCGAAATCCCTACTAAAAATAGAAAAATTAGCCGTGTGTGGTGGTAAGCGCCTGTAATCCCAGCTACTTGGGAGGCTGAAGCAGGAGAATTGCTTGAACCCGGGAGACAGAGGTTGCAGTGAGCTGAGATTGCGCCACTGCACTCCAGCTTAGGCAATAGAGCAAGACTATGTCTCTAAAAAATAAATAAATGCATACATAAAAATAAAACTATATTTTAGCCATTCGTAAGGTTGTTACATATGGAGGAGTTTTTCTGTATTTTTTTGCTTACTGATCCATTTACTAAGGCTTCAGCATCATATAGATCCAATGACTGAAGTTTATATTAAATACATATCTATCATCTATTACAATATCTTATATTGAAAGAGCTGGAAAGGCACACTCCCTTTCATTGTTCTAAAGTGTCTTGGCTCTTTTCAGACATTTATTGAGTCGTAATTTAGAATTAGCTGTCAACACAAGCCATAAATAACGAAATCATGTACTTTGCAGCAACATGGCTGCAGCTGGAGGCCATTATCCTAGGCGAATTAATGCAGGAACAGAAAACCAAATATTGTACTTCTCACTTATAAGTGGGAACTAAACATTGGATACTCATGGACATCATGGAATGTTCTCAACACACAAAAAAATGAAAAATGTTTGAGGTGTTTAATATCCAAATTACTGTGATTTGATCATTACATATTGTATCCATGTATTAAAATATCACATTATCCCATGCAATATTATATATAGAAATATATACAATGATGATGTATCAGTAAATTTTTACAAAATAGACACTGGGACTACTAGAAGTGGGTAAGGGTTGAAAATCTAACTACTGGGTACTATTTTCACTACCTGGGTGAAGGGATCAATCGCACCACAAACCCCACCGTCACTATATATACTCACGTAACAAAACTGCACATGTACCCTCTGAATCTAAAATAAATGTTAAAATCATTTTTTTAATTAGCTGTCAAATTTTTAAAAAATAACTATGGGGTATTGACTAGCATTGTGTGACTATATACATGCCCACACACGCAGTTTGGGAAGAACTGAATTATTTACAACTTTTAGTCTTCCCATCTGAATATTATTTTTTATTATATAATATAAATGTATTAATATTTTTTATTATATAATATAAATGTATTATTATTTAATACATTTCTCGTTAATATTCTTAAGTTTTGGTGTTTTTTTTTTTGTTCTAATTGACAAATTTTCCCCCATTACAGTTTCTAATTAGTTATTTGGCGATTACTTGTTATTGTGAAACAGGTATGTTTTCATATCCTCTTTGTACAAATGGCTTAATAGTGCTTAAGGAGTTTATTGTCAAGACATGGAAGACTGCTAAAGACAAGCAAAATAAGAATCATTTCTGCCCCTCAGCTTAGGCAGCCTTTGAGGAGGAAATGCCAATGGCTCCCTTCTATCCCTTTAATGTTTGGAAAAAGAAATGTAATTATTGTGGCTCTTAAGGCAGACAACTAAAAAATCTTGTTGAAATGGATTTCTTCTAGGAATTCAGGGCCTCTCTTCAGACTCCACAAGTCATATGCTCTATTAAAGCATAGTTTCCACGATAACTACTTGCTGGCATAAAGGCCATGAACAGTTCTTACTTTCTGGGGTCATTCTTCAAATTAACAACAAAGTCCACCCCATCCCATACCCCTACCCCTAGGTATGATAATTTCATCTCCGCGAAAACGTATTACCTTCTAATCTGATGTCAATTTACAATCCTTCAAAGCTCAAAAGCTACTTTTTCCTTTTGTCAGCAAGACACTTCCACCCTCGTATGTCTTGTACGTACTGATAGGTCACAGCAAACATTCATTGAATTTTAACTGGGGAGCATTTTGGATGGAAATCAAGAGACCTGGCATTAACTCTAAAACCCATGATAAATTATACAAACGAATGAACAAGAAGCAAGCACTACGTGTTTTTCTCTTTAAGACAGAGTCTCACTCTGTCACGCAGGCTGTAGTGCAGTGGCAGATCTCGACTCTGCAACTTTCTCCTCCCAAGTTTAGCAATGTTCCTGCCTCAGCCTCCCAAGTGGCTGGGAATACAGAAGCGCACCACCACCCGGGCTAATTTTTTTTAAATTGTTTGTAGAGACGGATTCTCCCTATGCCTATGCTGCCAAGGGTGGTCTCGAACTCCTGGGCTCAAGAGATCCTCCGGCCTCGGCCTCCCAAAGTGCTGGGATTACAGGTGTGGGCCACCACGCCCATACATATACATAAATGCTTTTTTTCCGAGGACCTGGTCCCCGAAGCACCGATTTCCCTCAACAGTCATTTAGAAAACGAGGCTCACAGACAAAACACAAACAAATAACTTTTTGGCTGGAGGATTATAACTGCAATAAAAGAGGAGATCCCAAAGCAACCCGAGACACTGTCTTGCCCTGATTGGAAACGGGATTCCGGTGATTAGTGAAAGATGACCCCTGCATCCCTCGCGTGCGTCCGTATCCGGGAGCAGCCACTAGGTAACTGTAGGGGCCACTGCGATCAATCAACTTGTACAGCCAGGAGCGGAAACCCGAGAGTCAGTTCAACCACTGCCACCCGCGTGCGCCGGCGGAAAGCCGATTCCCTACTGGCGTCGGACTGCGCACTGGTTTCCCAGGTTACCGGCCTCCGCGCTCCTCCTGCTTTCTTTTCCTGGAGGCGACAATCTGACGCTCTCAGCGCGTGACGCAGCACGCTTTGGTATAAATACAGACGCTCGGTCGTAGCTTCTTCTCTGCTCGCGCGGCCGACTCGCAAGATGGCGCCGGTGAGTGAGCGATGTCTTCGTGGGAGTGTTGTGCGGCAATTTAATGATTTTTGCTCTAACGAATTTTGCATCTGTCGAGTGGGGACGTCTCAGTCGAGATAAAGGGAGGGGAATAGTGGAGGCTGGGTCAGAAACACAACCAAAACGCGAGGATCCTGAATTGTTTTTCGAGACTTCTGGCATCTGCCATGCGGTCTAGTGGAGTTGGAGCTGGGCTCGGAATTGGTTTAGAATGGGTGGTTTTGGACACGCGGGAAAGAGGGAGGCACAGCTGTAAATTGGCCACTGGTACTGCAATCTGAGCCATTTATTTACTGTCTTGCGCCTGATAATGCTTTTGCCACTCTGGACTGGGTAGGGGAAAGGTGAGTAATCGGGCCGGTCTGACGACCTGTGCCAGGCCAGAGGGAACTCCGAGGCGCTCAGCTCCCGCGATGGCCGACATCACAGAAGTTTCTGAGAACTTTCAGTTGGGGAAGAAACTTCTCTGTGAAGTAATTTTTAGAAAAGTAAAAGCCTAGATTCCAGCAATGTGAAATGAACATGCTTCAGATATTGTACTTAAGTCGTTAGTAAAGGAACCAGTAAGATGTTAAAATGTTCCTAAGAATATCTGAAAAGATAGGTATATATATGTAATTTACAGAAAAAGTTAGGATAAAATTGCTGGGCTAGCTACAAAGCTGGGTAATGCCCAGCATGGCCATAAACCCTACAGGGTTATCTGTTCCATTAGACAGAAATTGTTTGTGTCTCCCAAATTAACTTCTGCGCCAACTGCGTGATTTTCTTTTGGTACATGTTACCGTGCTACCTGAGAAAGCAAACTAAGGTGTAATGCTTGGTAGCCTTTTGGGTGGATCGAAATTGGAGGTTATCATCTGATAAATACTGATTTGTTTATATTACAGTGAATGTACCTGGTTACTGGCTACAGCAACATTTTGCTTATGTAGCCATATTATATGGTCTTGGTATAAAAGGTTTGGATATGGAAAATTTAAGTTCCACGGTGTTGGCTTTTCTTTTTTGTTGAGACAGAGTCTGTCCACCAGGTCGGAGTACAGTGGCATGATCAGGCTCACTGCAACCTCCGTTTCCTGGGTTCAAGCAATCCTCCCGACTTAGCCTTCTGAATAGCTAGGATTACAAGCATGCATCACCACACCTGGCTAATTTTTGTATTTTAACTAGAGATGGGGTTTCACCATGTTAGCCAGGCTGGTCTCAAACTCCTGACCTCAAGTGATCCTCCTGCCTCAGCCTCCCAGAGTGCTGGGGCCGCGCCTAGCGTTTATTTGGTTGTTTTTAAAAATTTTTTTTCTTTCTTTTTTTTTTTTTAACCGAAGTCCTCTTCCCTTGCCTATAACAACGTAAGAATTGAATTTCCTAGACATAGATGGATGGAATCCTGGCTCTGGCACTTAATTGTGCTTGGGCTAGGAGGTTTACCAATCTGTTTCCATCTGCAGTGGGGTGGCAGTAAAGCATGATAGTTTAAAGTTGAACATCGGTGGTATGGAAAACAATGAAAGTCCATAACCTTTTGACAACTTGAACATATTAGGACTTGGTTAGAGGTTCACATCAATCCCGGGGTGGGTGGGGTTTTTTAATTTTTATTTTTGTTACATTTCTGTATATGTAACCTCACAGTACATTGCACAGATTGCATTGGTACAAACTTTAAAATTGTTTGTACCAATTGAATAAATTGTTTTATATAGCTACATAATTATTTCACATTTATGTAGCAGAAAGACAAGAAGCCCAAAAGGTCAACCTGGAAGTTTAATTTGGACCTCACTCATCCAGTAGAAGATGGAATTTTTGATTCTGGAAATTTTGTAAGTATCATTCTACTCGGCTCATTTTTATAATCTGAGTTATTTATAGTGGTTTAAATATGTAATATTTGATAATAACCTAAGCTGTATTCCTAGGGTACCTTCCCTAGTGAATATCTAGGGTTCTCTTCCCTAGCTGTGCATTTTTTCTGTTTTAAAATAGGAACAATTTCTACGGGAGAAGGTTAAAGTCAATGGCAAAACTGGAAATCTCGGGAATGTTGTTCACATTGAACGCTTCAAGAATAAAATCACAGTTGTTTCTGAGAAACAGTTCTCTAAAAGGTTGGTACCTTTGCAAATTTTAATAAAATTATAGTAGTTTTTGGAATATTTCATAGAATGTGTAATTATTACACGTATTCTGTTTATATGCAAGAATAAATAAGAACTTACTAAAGGCCTACATAAATGGGAAATTCAGTAAATGAGTGCCAATTGCTGATTCTAGTTGTAAGTGTAATTTATTGCTAGAATATAGGGCAGTTGTGTCCACGGTCCCGGTCCCGTAAATTACAGGCCCTGTAAATCCAAGTTGTATATAACCTTTAATGCTGAGTACTTTAGTATTTGAGTGTGTTGCAAGAAACGTGTCTAATGTGTACATAGGAGGATTGTCTCAACTTAATGATACAAACCATTTCTTAAAATTTTTTAAGGTTTTAGTTATTTATTCAGGAGAGGTAGCCGATCAGAAGCAAAGTCTTAACATCTTGCTGCCAGTTTTTGTTTTATTCACCATATATTAAATACTTCATGGGCAGCACAGGACTGGGTAACCCAACAGTGAACCAAGCAGACAGTTTAACCACCACCAAGAAACTTCTAGTGGAGAAGGGAGAGAGTGAAATGGAATTAATCAAGCAGTGATAAGTGCTGTAAGGGCATAAAGCTAGTTGCAAAGTTTTTGCGTAAGTTGATAAGTTGTTCAGGAAATGAAATGCAGAAGTGAGCCTTGCAATTGGGGGATAATTATTACAGGCAGGATGAACCAGAAGCCTGGTGGATTAAAGTAATAGTAACAAAGCCAGTGTGTCTGGGGTGTAGTGTTTTGGGAGGAATGCATGAGGTGGGAGGGTGTCTGGGGAGCAGATCTTGAAAGCCATGGGATGTGTAAGGGGAAGCAATTGTTCATTGTGGCTGAAAAAGACTAGGGTGATACATCTGGTGGAAACTGAAGGTGTAAGAGCTGATTTCAGTAAGAAACGATGATGGCTTGGACTAAAGTGGTTGCAGTACATGTTAACTGAGATTATAATCACTAAGGATTCAGAGATAAAAATGTAGTAGCTGTCCTCAAGGATCTTACAGATAATCAGATAATTACTATGAAATACAACTCTGATTACATTACATGTAGAGAGGGCCTAAGAATTTTCAGAGAAGTTGAGACTTAATGAGCATAGTAAGAATTTAACCCTATTAATAGGTTCCCTCTTGAGCCAGGGTGGGATTGGGAGTTAGGGGGCTTAATAGTGGTGAAGGGGGTGTTAACGTTTTCACATATATATATATATACACATACATAATATATTTGAAGAGTAAAATCATATTGCTTAAATAATTTGGCTGTGGCAGTATGACAAGAGGATGCTACCCTAACAGTCTTGCACAATGCATAGTGTGAAAGGAAGGATGAAATACTTTGGAGGAAGCTAGGTACAGAAAAGATGAAAATGATGTATATTTTTCATACAATAAACCTTTACATAGTAGGAATTGTATTTCTTAATGAAATTTATGTTTTTATTTTAAAGGTATTTGAAATACCTTACCAAGAAATACCTTAAGAAAAACAATCTTCGTGATTGGCTTCGAGTGGTTGCATCTGACAAGGAGACCTATGAACTTCGTTACTTCCAGATTAGTCAAGATGAAGATGAATCAGAGTCGGAGGACTAGGCAAAGGCTCCCCTTACAGGGCTTTGCTATCAGTGAATAAAAAATATTATACTCTTAAACTTTTATCTCATTCTTTTATTTGAGTATGCTGTTTACATGATTTTGATTTCCCTCTGATAATTTCTGTCAACAGTATTTAAATAGCTTATAGCTAGTAGAATTTTTTTCCCAGGATTTCCAAAATCTTTCATGTACTCAGGTAAAAGTAGTGTTATATAGGACATCTTTTTTTTAGACAGTCTCGTTGTGTCTCACAGGCTGGAGTGCAATGACTCAGCTTCCCAAATAGCTGGAATTACAGGTGTGTACCACCATGCCCAACTAATTTTTTGTACTTTCAGTAGAGTTTGGCCATGTTGGCCAGCCTGGTTTTGAACTCCTGACCTCAAGTGATCTATCTAGCTGTGAGCCTCCATGCCTGGCCAGGAAATCTTAACTGTAGAACAATTTTTTATATAGCTGTATAAAATGTATATGATTGTCTTGACAGTCTCAAATATCATTTTTAATAGTTTGTAATCTCAAGTGCTTAGAGCAGTTCTTTCATGTAAGTTGCTCTGTGTTACTCTTCTGCTTCAGAATTTGTTCTTCTAGTTAGCCCAAAGACTCTATGGGTGTGAGTCTTGCTATAAACCAATGTTTAACTGCTTATTAGAAAGCCCTCACTGCCCACCTTGTAGGAACCAGAAACTCAAAACCAAATCTCAACTCAGCTACTGAATCTACTGTGGTCCTTGTCTGAAAAATTAATTCACTTGGTTGGAATCTTGTCTCAGACCATCTTCATCTCTTTCTCAAAAGCCCCTACCCCTACACTGGAATGTTGGTTGTCTATTAAAACTTAAAAGTGGATGGACCCTTTCTCCTGAATAAAGTGACCTTTGAAAGCTCTAATCGAAATGGTTTGGCAGAATCCATACTGCAGGAGATTGGGGAAGACGAGAATGATGTGCCTTTTTGTACCACTGAGCCTGATGCTGCCACTGCTTCAGGTACTTAGATGAGTCCTGATGCTAATACAATTGTATTGCCAAATGTATCTTGACAGTTATAACCTAATATATGCATTAATTGGTTTGGGGATTGCTTGAAATGATAGTTTAATTGTTTTAATGCATTTTCCTAAAAATTTAAGTGCTCCCATCATTGTGCAATACCTCAGTGCAGCAACTCCTTGATTCTTGAATGACTCAACTTCCTAACTTGGCTCTACCCCATTTTCCTATTTTCATGTTTTCACAAATAGTTAACCAGGTACCTACTACTGTGCACCGCTGCAGAACATTGAGGATGTATGTGATGGTGAGTAAAAACACTCAGCCTACTCTGTTGTGTTAGTATGATGAGGGAAACTGATCAAATCACATGCGAACAAATTTGCTGCTACCAAAGGGAGGGCTTAATAAAAGGAATTTCATCTGGGAAGTCAAAGTTTGTGAGCACTTTGTAGAACAGGAAAGGTAGACAGTATCTGGGAAGGAGAAAGTAGGGTGTTCCACACAGAGGGGGGAGCACTTCTGAAGTTCTCAGGGCATTGGGAGTCTGGTTGGCCAGAGTACATTCTGGACTAAATGTGATCATGAGGATAATCTGGAAAAGTAGAAGCTAGCCAATGCAGGACTGAAGTCCATGTTTTCATCTTGAGGGCAATGGGAGTAATAAAAGTAATGTGACCTGATGAGATGAGCATTTTGAAAAATATCAGACTGTATTGTGGAGAATGGACTTTTTGTTGTTTTGTTTTGTTTTTTGAGAGGGAGTCTCGCTTTGTTGCCCAGGCAGGAGTGCAGTGGCATGACCATGGCTCACTGCAACCTCCACCTCCCAGGCTCAAGTGATTCTCCCGCCTCAGCCTTCCGAGTAGCTGGGATTACAAGCGCCTACCACTACACCTGGCTAATTTTTGTATTTTTTTAGTACAGATGGGGTTTCACCATGTTGGCTAGGCTGGTCTTGAAATCCTGACCTCAAGTGATCCACCTGTCTCGGCCTCCCAAAGTGCTGGGATTACAGGTGTGAGCCACCGCACCAGACCTGTTCTCAGTATTTTACATGAATTGACTCATTTATCATCATTCTTTTGAGATAAGTATTAATAATATCCACATTGGCAGCTAGGGAAACTGAGGCACATAGAGTTAAGTAATTCATCCAAAGTCACACAGTAAGTTATGCAACCCAAAGTTGAGAAAGAGGGTGGCTTTGGGAAATTGGGCAGGGACAATGCAAATTTTAAGGTTAAATTACATTTAGGAAGTAATGAACAATGAGGATGGGTGAAATTGCCTATGGAGAGCAAATGAGAATCAAGTATTAGCAAACACCAATTGCTTCTATTCTTTTCCTAGAGTGATCTTTCAAAAACACATCTAATATTCACATGTTTAAAATTCTTGAAAGCTAATTTAGCATTTAATATTTATTGTGTGCCAGGGGCTGGGTATATTATGTCAAGTAAGATATTCATGCCTTTAAGGTGTTGGCAGGTTTGTTAAATAATAAAATTTATTGAGGGCTACTGCAGGCTAGGTACTGTTTTGGATACTGAAGTAAACAAAATGGAAACTCCTGCCTTCATGAAGATTACAATCCAGTAGAGGAAGACAGACAATAAAATAAATAAAGTATATGTTACATGGTGGCAAATGCTATGAAGAAAAATAAAGGAAATAGGGAATGTAGGAAGGAAGGTGTGTTGCGTCTATAAGTAGGATGAGGGAACATCCTCACTGTTCCCCTCCTCACTTTACTGAGAAAGGCTCATTTGAGTAAAGACCTAAAGGAGATACTGAGTCTCACCAAGTAGATGTCTTGGGGAGAAGCATTTCAGGCATAGAGAATAGCAAGTACAAAGGCCCAAAGGCACAAGCACCCCTGGTATAATCAAGGAACAAGGAGGTCTCTGTGACCTCAGCTAACTGAGTGATGGGGAGTAGAGAGAAGTGAAATTAGAGAAGTAAAAAGAGGTATATGTGGGGTGTGGAGAGTGGGATGATGGTATATTAGTTATCGATTACACTAAAATGTAGCAACTTGAAACAAATATATCTCACAGTTCCTGAGGCTCAAGAATTGGAGGAGCTTATCTGCATAGCTCTGGTTCAGGGTTTCATGAGGTGGCAATCAAGCTGTGAGCATGTGCTGAAGTCATGGAAGAGTTAGCAAACTACTGCCTGTTTTTATAAATAAGATTTTCTGGGAACACATTATTTTGCATGTTGTGTATGATGGAAAAATTGAGTAGTTGCAATATAAACCACATGGCCTGCAAAGCTGGAACTATTTACCATCTAACCCTTTAAGAAAAAGTGACTTGACTGAAGCTGGAAGATCAGCCTCCATGCACACTGACAGGGCTGTTGGCAGGAGAATTCAGTTCTCCAGAATTCTTACTACGTGGCCACTGTATGGCACTGCTGATGACATGACAGCTGGTTTCCCCCGGAGCAAGTGATCCAAGGAAGAGGGAGAAAGAAACCAAGATGGAAGCCACAGTGTCTATAACCGAATCTCAGAAGTAGCATGCCATCACATTTTCGTTATTTTACTGATCACATAGACTAGTCTTGGAAGAGAATAACAAATACCAGGAAGTAGGGATCATTTTTGGGGACCGTCTTGGAGGCTGGCTACCACTGAGGGGATATCAAGTAGGGAGAGTTCTGTAGGCTATTACAAGGGCATCAGCTGTTTTTCTGAGTACAGATAAAGTACTGGGGAGCTACAGATAGACTTGAACAGAGAAATATAATGATCTGATGTATTTTAGATTACAGTGAAGTATTTTGTTAGTCTATGACAAGAAGGAATGAGAATGCAGAGAATCTCTTAATCAGACTGCATTTTAAGAATGTGACTTCACAGTTGTAAAGCTGACTTTATTCTGAAGGGCTGAAAGATTCTTAGATTTTCTTGCCTTGCACAGTCTCTGCAACAGCTGGGAAATTTTTTGTTTTGTTTTAACTTTTATGGTTTTATTTATTTTAACTTTTATTATGAAACACTTCAATTATATATGTAAGTAGAAAAAATGTGTTTAATCTATATTCCTTCTACTCCCACATCCCCAGATTATTTTGAAGCAAGTTCCCAACATTTTATCATTTCATCTATAAACGTATGCTTATATCTCTAAATGTTAGTATCTAAAAGATAAGGACTCTTTAAATGTAACTACCATATCATTATCACACCTATAACAAATTAACAATAATTTCCTATGTTACCCAATGCCCACTCAGTGCTTAAATTTCCCAAATATCTGGTAATTTTTAACTTGATACAAAGCACAGTTGTAATAAGGTACACAGTTGTAATAAGGTCCACAGTTGCAATTAAATGTCTCTTAACCTCCTTTAAAAGTTTGCCCTCACTCTATCTCTCTCTACTCCGCTACCCCAATTTATTTGTTTATCACACTGGGTCATTTGTCCTATAGAATTTTCCCAATTCAGATTTTCATAATTCCCCTCCCCACAGTGTCATTTAATGTGACCCTCTGTCCACTGTATTTCCTAAAACTTGATGACTGGATCTAGAAGTTTGATCAATATCAGATTCAAGTAATATTTTTTTACCTGAATACTTATAAGTTCCATTGTGCATATCTATTAAGAAGTGTGTAATATGTAGTTTCCTCTTCTGTTGTGTTAGCAGCCATTGATGACCATTGCCTAGATCATTGTTTCCCTAAGGGTTGCCCAATGGTAATACTCTATCATTCCTTTTTCACTTAGTAACTAGAATACCCCTATAAAGAGGTACTTCTCATCAACCCTGAGGTACAGTTCTCATAAGAAAGGTAGGATAAATGCTTGCTTCTTTTCCTTTATATTATAATGTTTCTAGTTAATTCCCAATCAGATATTCTCTAAAGGTGATCAGTGAGGGTTTTCTTTTTTGTTATTTGGTTTTGTTTCGGTTTCTTTGTTTTAGGATCATACCGAAGCTATGATGAAAAAGATATGTTATATTCTAATCCACTGTAGTTACTCTTACTAATATGCAAATAGTCTCATACTGAGCCAATAGGAGCCTCTTCAGGTTGGCTCTTGTATCCTTTTAACATTATCTTATTTGGATTTTATTGCTTATTTGGTTTCTGGTATAATAGGATGTGCTAGGCTCTTGCAGATTTCCTGCCTCAGATCTGAAGTCATCCATTTTTTGTTTGTTTGTTTGTTTTTTGCGACAGTCTTGCTCTCTCATCCAGGCTGAGTGCAGTGGTGCGATCTTGGCTCACTGCAACCTCTGCCTCCCAGGTTCAAGCGATTCTCCTGCCTCAGCCTCCTGAGTATCTGGGACATCAGGCATGTGCCACCATGCCTGGCTAACTTTTGTATTTTTAGTAGAGACGTGGTTTCGCCATGTTGGCCGGGCTGGTCTTGAACTCCTGACTTCAAGTGATCCTGCTGCCTTAGCCGCCCAAAGTGCTGTGATTACAGGGGTGAGCCAGTGTGCCCAGCCAGGAGTCATCCATTTCTACAAGGAGCTCTGGACTATTTTCTAGGTGCTGGAGATGCTTGTCGTTACTGGACTGGTGTTTGTTTCTAGGCCTTTTCAGTGGACAGAGTGAAGGAATACAGTTTTGTTCTTAAGAGGAAATGAGGCCGGGCGCGGTGGCTCAAGCCTGCAATCCCAGCACTTTGGGAGGCCGAGACGGGCGGATCATGAGGTCAGGAGATCGAGACCATCCTGGCTAATACGGTGAAACCCCGTCTCTACTAAAAAATACAAAAAACTAGCCGGGCGACGAGGCGGGCGCCTGTAGTCCCAGCTACTCGGGAGGCTGAGACAGGAGAATGGCGTGAACCCGGGAGGCGGAGCTTGCAGTGAGCTGAGATCCGGCCACTGCACTCCAGCCTGGGCAGCAGAGCAAGACTCCGTCTCCAAAAAAAAAAAAAGAGGAAATGATACGTTTATACAGATGCTTCCAATTCAAAATCAGGACAAAAGAGTTTTCATTTCATCAATTGTATGACCACATCTCTTTTTTTCCCATGGTGAAAGTTCCGATTCTCAATGACACCAACACAAATGCTCATTTGCTTTATCTCACAATGTACATATAACAGTCTAAATAAAATAATACCAACATAACTACCTATGATATAATGACTTAACAGCTTAAGATTGTTTTGCAGTTCTTTTTGTCCTTATGGTATATCCCACTAGAAATGAACAAAATTTCATGTTTTAAAGTCACTAGAAATGATTCATCTCTGTGTGGGTATAGCACAAGCTTGATACACAGAATCATTTGTTTCATTTTGCTTTTGATTTTAAAGTTTGCTTAAGCCCACTTTGTGTTTTATAATTCTATAAAATATTTACAGGATTCCACAGTCCAATCTACAAAACAAAGTATATGTAGAAAAGCCTAGTTTCTCTGTTTGCCTCCTCCATTCTGTCTCATCCTTCCCCATGCAGGTGCCATTTAAAAAGAAAATTATGGTTTATCCCTCCATTGAAAAATGTATATGTATCACTAGTTAAATGATAGTTTATTGTACTCACTTTTCTTCATATTGCTTCTTTTTTCACTTAATAATACTCTGGAGTTGATCGCTCCCTTGTGGATGTACCATCATGTATTCAACAAGTTCCTTACTGATGGGCATTTGTTTCCAGATTTTTTGCTACTGTAAATAGTGCTGCAATTAAAAGCCTTGTGCACATGCCTTTTCATATTTTTGACATTGTATCTTTAGAGTGGAGTTTTTTGTTTGTTTGTTTGTTTTGTTTGTTTTTTGAGACAGAGTCTTGCTCTATTGCCCAGGCTGGAGTGCAGTGGTACAATCTCAGCTGACTGCAACCTCCGCCTCCTGGGTTCAAGCGATTCTCCTGCCTCAGCCTCCCGGGTAGCTGGGATTACAGGTGCACACCACCATGCCCAGCTAATTTTTGTATTTTTAGTAGAGACGGGGTTTCACTATATTGGCCAGGCTGGTCTCGAACTCCTGACCTTGTGATCCACCCGCCTCGGCCTCCCAAAGTGCTGGGATTACAGGTATGAGCCACCGCGCCAGGCGCCTAGAGTGGAGCTCTAAACACGAGACTTATAGGTCAAAAGATAAATGAATGTGTAATTTCTAGATATTGCTGAATTTCTCTTTACAGGGGTTGTAGCATTTTGCTCTCCCAAGCCCTCCCACCAGCAATCTATGATATCTATTTTCCTAGATTTCATAGATAACGAAATAACTTTGTCCAATTTGAGGCTTTTTATCTGACAGGTGAGACACGGTTTTCAGGGTAATTTTACTTTGCATTGTATTTGTGAGTAAGGTTGAATGTCAATAAGGGTCATCTGCGTATCATTCTCTATGAGCTGCCTATTTATATCTCTAATATGTATCTGTGGAATTCTTGTTTCTATTTTTAATTTTTTACTTTTAGAAGCTCCCTCTATATTAAGGCTGTTAACTCCTTGTGTGTGATGTAAATTACAATTTCTTTTTTCAGTTTCTCATTTGTCTTTTCCCCTAGTTATGGTATTTTGTTTTTTAACTTTTTTTTTTGAGACAAAGTCTCGCTGTGTTGCCTAGGCTGGATCATGGCTGACTGCATCCTTGACCTCGTAGGTTCAAGCCATCCTCCCATCTCAGTCTCCTGAGTAGCTGAGACTACAGGCACACACCACCATCCCTGGCTCATTTAAAAAAAAAATTGGGTAGAGATTGGGTCTTGCTGTATCGCTCAGACTGGTCTTGAATTCCTGAGTTCAAGCAATCCTCCTGCCTGAGCCTCCCAAAGTGCTATTATTACAGGTGTGAGCCACCATACCCAGCTGCTATTTTTCTTTTGTTTTATTACTAGTTTTTGTTTTGCTTTGTTGTTGTTTGGTTTTGCTATAGAAGCATTATTTTATTTTATGTAATTAAATCAATTAACCTTTTTCTTATTGCCATAGTTAGAAAAGTTTTCCCCATTATCAAGTTATAGAATTAATTTATGTTTTCTGCTAGTATTTATATATTTTTATCTTAAAAAATGTGGTCTCTATTCTATTTGGAATTTATCCTGGTTTACAATTTGAGAAGTGGATCCCATTATACCTTTTTCTCATGTGACTACCCACCTATACCATTACCCCTGATGAAAAAGTTCCCAGGAAGCTTTGCTTAGCATAGGTTTTCCTGCTTACTGTCTGGAAACCCTTGTATGTGGTCATGCTGAAGGAACTGGAGTTTAGATATATAGCTTCAGTGTGTGCTCTTTTACAAGCTGGATAATTAAAATGCAAGGAAGGCCAGTTTTAAACAATGTGTTGCATTTACAAAAGGCTTTCTCTTTTCTTTTGATCCCTTAACAGCCCTTTGTGGCAGAATATTATCTTCCCATTTTTCAGATGAGAAAACCAGGTCTCAGGTTTACTGGCTTGCCCATGGTCACACCATGGCACCCACCTCTCACTCCTCATCCAGTGCTCCTCCCACACACAGGGCCATGGCACACATCCTGCCTCTCTGTTGCCTACTAGCTTTGTGACCTTGGACACATCTCTTCACCCTCTGGGCCTCAGTTTCCTCTTCTGTATATAAAGAAGTGGTTAAAAATAGGTCAGTGTTTCTCAGGCTTTAGTAACACCTGCTTCCTTTTGATAAACACAGATCTTTCTCATGTTCCCTGTTACCAGTTCCAGTTGCCCCACACCACCCCCTCCCCTCACCCCCATGATTATGACTAATGGCATAAATATCCCCACCCAACCAAAGGTATTTTGGGCTTGCTGATTTATGAAACAAAACAAAGTAAGGATTTTTTGGGATAATTTTCCCACTATAAACTCATAATATTGGATATGACTTTTTTTTTTTTTTTTTTTTTTTTTTTTTTTTTTTTTTTTTTTATTTTTTGAGACGGAGCCTTGCTCTGTTGCCAGGCTGGAGTGCAGTGGCACGATCTCAGCTCACTTCTGCCTCCCGGGTTCAAGAGATTCTCCTGCCTCAGCCTCCCGAGTAGCTGGGATTATGGGATTACAGGCCCATGCCACCACACCTGGCTAATTTTTTGTATTTTAGTAGAGACAGGGTTTCACCATGTTAGCCAGGATGGTCTCGGTCTCCTGACCTCGTGATACACACAAGCTTCTTGCAAATAACATAATTCCCCCATGATAAGGCTTTTTTTCAGTCCTAAAACGCTATGACTTAATGAGCCAAACTGGGAATCAGGATCTGTTATCTCAATTATGATTGGGAGAAAACATATCTATTTTTTTATAGATATGTATAAAAACATATCTATAAAAACATATCTTTTTTTTATAGATATGTAAGGGAGGAAACATTGCAACTCCTCTCTCCCTATGTCTCTGAGATGGGATGGTGTGAATTACAGATTCCATACATGTCACAATTATGTGGTCAATGATTTCTGCCCTGGCAGTCCCAGTTATGGGAGATGATGGGTGAGTTATATGTATTCTCTGCACTCAAGGAAATCCCAGGTCTAATGGGGGGAGCAAATTTGGGTACAAATGACTTTAGGTAAGTGTGGTTCATGCAGTAATAGAGATATTACAAAATGCTTTAGAAGAACCTATACCATAATGAATGGGAAAAGGAATCCAAGAAGGCCTCTGGAGGAGGTGGCTTAGCCTGACTTGTCTTTAAGGAAGAATGGGAATTGATGGGGCAGAAAAGAAGAGGGAGAGAATTCCAGGCTGAGGAGGAATGGTGATAGTGGCTACTACTCATTGAGGGCATCTGTTTTGGAGTCTTTACACACTACATCTCATTTAATTTCCACAGCTACCCTTCAAGTTAGCTCTTAGTCCCCTTTTACAAATCAGAAAACCAAGGACTTCGAGCGCTAAGCAGTTGGTCTATGGTCACACAGCTAGTAAGTTCCACATTGGAATTTAAATTCAGATCTGTCTGGCTTCAATGCTCATGCTCTGTAAATGCTTTCGTGTAAAAAATGTTTCTAAATTTCTCCCTGCCAAGCAATCTTTTCTCACAGTGATGCACATTCAGCTGACTCCTTAGGAGAACCAAGCCTAAGAATAATCTAGCTTTTGAAGAGAACCAAGCTTCTCTTTTCCTCTGCCAGAGAACCACAAGTACTGGCTTAACAGAGGGTTCTCTGACACACAGTTTTATTGTAATAAAGCCATCATCGGAGATGGCCTACTGCCTGCAAGAAACAGCATGGAAGATTCCTTATTTCATTACTCCTGTACTTTTCATTGAAGCATGAAACAGACTTTTCCAATGAGACTTTTTCTCTCCTGTTTCAGCTGAGACTCCAAGAACTGAGAGCAAAATTAAGGTGCCAAATATTCCCACATTCCAAGTCTATGCAGAGCTTACAAAGAGGTGCTCCAGTTCCAGTTTTCTAAGACTAAGTTCATTACCTATCTCCAGGACACATGAGAAATTGAAGACTTTTAGGCATTTGACTCATCCTTGAGAAAAACTAAGGCAAAGGCCGTAGCTGGAGCAGTTTGCCTATGGGAGAGCAATGAGCGGTACATTTCCATAGCTGTAAGGAGGTACAGGTGCTTCCCCTGGACCAGATGTAGTCCATGGGTGTAGTGCACGAGAAAAGACCAGGCTTGGGTTGCATTCTTGTTCGCCTAGGAGGACTGCTTGGGAGAGAAGTGGGACCCCAAACAGAAAGAGTCTGTGTAGAATGGACCACAGGGGCTACAGGTAGTAAGTGAAGAGCCTGAGAAATGGCATTGTTTATGTCATGAATGTTGCAGCAAAAGATTCTCTGTGATAAATCCTTCAGAAATCCAGAAATTTATACTTCAAGAGAAAGCAGAAGCCTTGAACTTTCTTCAAGCCCAGAAAGCTACAGCACCAAACTGTAGTGGTTGAGTCAGACCTTTTCTGTCCCTTCCTTTTCTCTCCCAGACCCTGCTCATTTCAAGGCCAACCCCAGAGAAGCCAAAGGCAGCCACTGAAGTTGAAGGAGGTACACATCTCGGAATTCCCTGGTACACAAACTAATACCACTGCCTTTTTGTTTATGATATACCATAAACATTCTGACACTTTGACAGAATTTTTGGTTTACTTGTTTTATTCCGTCTCTAGACTGTAAATACCCTGTGGCTAAAAACCAGGTTAAATTTATCTCTGTGTGCTTTTCTGGGTAAACAAATCCATTAAACTACAAAAGAATCCCAAATCAGATAATTAATAACATCACCTTTCATTCATAAATGTAGAAAGGCAACCAAGGTTCACGCAAAATGAGTAGAACCAACAGTATCAAAGAAAATGATTGGAATGAACAAATTAAAACAAGTCACCCAGGACAGATATGCAAATAACAGAAGAAAGTTTCCCTCTGCCCAAGAAAACCCAAATCCTCGTATTGCGAGGTAGGCCAGGTAGGATGAAGGGAAAAGCTCATAACTTCCTGAAGAAGTTTCAGTACTCCAAAGGATAAAAAGAAAATCCCAAAAGCTTCCAGAGGGAAGAAAAAACAAAACAAAACAGTTTACCTACAAAGAAATGATATTGAATTGGACCTACTAAGGGAATGCACTAAGCTTAGCAGCAGGAATGTCTGGGTCTCATCAGCCATAAGAATCCTTTCCTGTCCTTAGGCTTCCTGTCTTCTATAAATTAAGAGATTAAACCAGCAGATTTCTGTTTCTCTCTCTCTCTTGCTCTCTCTCTCTCTCGCTCTGTGTACGTGTGTGTGTGTGTGTATGTGTGTATGTGTGTGTGTGTGTGTCTGTGTATGTATGTGTGTGTGTGTGTCTGTGAGTATGTGTGTGTGTATGTGTGTGTGGATGTGTGTGTGGATATGTGGATGTGTATGTGTGTGTGTGTGTGTGCATGTATGTGTGGATATGTGTGTCTGGATTGTGTGTGTGTGTGGATGTGTGTGTGGATGTGTATGTGTGGATGTGTGTGTGGGTGGATGTGTTTGTGTGTGTATGTATGTGTGTGTGGATGTGTGTGTGGATGTGTGTGGATGTGTGTGTGTGTGTGGATGTGTGTGTGGATGTGTGGATTGTGTGTGTGGATGTGTGTGTGGATGTGTGGATGTATGTGTGTGTGGATGTGTGTGTGGATGTGTGGATGTGTGTGTGTGTGCGGATGTGTGTGTGGATGTGTGGATGTGTGTGTGTGTGG
>NW_016814625.1:1444161-1448547 GCF_001698545.2 Rhinopithecus bieti
GTGGATATGTGTGTGTGTGTGGATGTGTGTGTGGATGTGTGGATATGTGTGTGTGTGTGGATGTGTGGATATGTGTGTGTGGATGTGTGTGTGGATGTGGATGTGTGTGTGGATGTGTGGATGTGTGTGTGGATGTGTGGATGTGTGTGTAGGGTGTGTGTGTGTGTGTGTGTGTGTGTGTGTTTCCAGCTCTGACCTGCTGTGAATGGAAACCCAACAGGCCACTCCATAAATTCACAACACAAACAGCTGATTTTTTTTGTTTGTTTTTTTTTTTACTGCCATATGCTTTAAACAAGCATGTGAGTTTATTGCCTGAACACGTGCTGATTTATCAACTCAATCTTATTTCTTAAGGACAGGAATAGTGGTTTCAAGTACAGTACACTATAAATAGAAAACACAACACATGACTGCTGGATTAATCAGCAAACTTCTATGAGCCTCTGCAGTATGTCTCTTTCTCTCTCCCTCTCTCCCTTTTTTTTTTTTTTTTTTTTTTTTGCAACAGGGTCTCGCTGTCTCACCCAGGCTAGAGTGCAGATCACAGTTCACTGCAGCCTTCACTTCCTGGATTCAAGGATATTCCCACCCCAGCCTCCCAAGTAGCTGGGACTACAGGTGTGTGCCATGACACCAGCTAATTTTTTTCCCCCTCTCTCTCTTTTTTTTGTGTGTTTTTTATTTTTGTAGAGATGAGCTCTTGCTATATCCCTCACATTGGTCTTGAACTTGTGGGCTCAAGGATCCTCCTGCCTCAGCCTCCCAAAGTGCTGGGATTACAGGAGCGAGCCACTGTGCCCAGCCTGTATATCTCATACCATGCAAAGTCATAGGATTTTGAGAAGACCATACAGATCTTCTGCTCCAGTGTTTATCAGAGTGCGTAAAACAGGACTGTAGTTCCATGTGAACATAATAAGTAGTACAGTAACAACAAAATAACACATGGGAAATAGACAGTTAAGCAAAACTAAACATTTATTTACTTTGGGACTTTTCAGGTCTTTGTGATTCTCCATACATTGGTTCCCCCAAATATGTAGCTTTCCCCAAATGTAGTGGATCATAGAGTACTTTTATTTACCAACTCAAGAAAACATATGAGTTTCTAGAGCTCACTGGTGGTTTACAAAAGATGCAGTGGGTAAAGAACATATTAAATGACACCAGGAGGATTTAATCAGCCATATCCAGAATGTGAGAGATTCTAAAAGATAAATAACCAGTTTCTCCAATGACAAAGAAATAGCATTAACAGAAGAGGGTGGGCCAGTTATAGAACAAAAGAGATTTAAGAGAAAAATTCACCATATGTAACTTGGGGACATTTTTGGAAAATGATCCAAACAAACCAAATGCAAATAGATATTTTTGAGATAAGCAGAGATAATTGAACATGAACTGGGTATTGAAAAATATAAGCATTACATATTCTAAAACCTAACTATTGTTCATTTTACTCAGTATGATTATGATATTATTGTTATTTTTTGATTTGTTTTGCTATACATACTGAAGTAGTAAAGGTAAAATAATACCGGAATTTTCTTGTAAACATATATTGTAATGCTTTTTTCCTTGATATGAGTGTTTTGTAGGTGGGTATGTTAACTTTATTAAAAAGATATTCTTAACACTTATGATTTGTTCACTTTCCATGTGTAAGTCCTATTTCAAAAATTTTATATATATTTAAATATATATGTATATATAATGCATATAGGTGGTTTAAAAATCAGTTTCTATTGTAAAAGAGTACACAGTGAAAAGTATTCCTTCCTTTCCCTGAGGCCTACTGACCCATTTCTTCTCTCAAAGGCAATGACTATTACCAGCATTCATCTGAAGGTATTTTTATTTTATGTGTGTACAAGTATGTCTATGCAGATATATTTTGGATATAATCCATGTAAGTATGTATAGATTTTTCAATTTTTAGTAGTAACATGTTATTTTATTGTGTGTTTTACTGTGTGTTATTTGCCTGGTCACTTAGTGCTGGACATTTAGGCAGTTTACAATTTCTGTGACTCTGCATAATGCTTCACTGTCCTTGCATATAAGTCTTTATACTCATGGATTTTTAAATGTTAATTGATGCTGCCAAATTGTCCTCCAAGATGTCTGTACTAGTTTACCTCCATTTCCACCCAGTAATATATATCACAGTGCTCAAGTTCACAGTATACTGAGTCATATATAGTAATGCCCTCAAGAGGGAGGTATTTTCAAAATAAATTCAGGATAAATTGACCTTTGATTATAACTGTTCTTACTCTAATACCTTAAACAAGGAAGACACAGCTTATTTGTTTATAAAATTAGTATAGAGGAATGTCAACTTAAGTACTTCTAGAATTAAAGCTTTTCTCTTCTAAATGGTGTGAAAAATAGCTACAGTAATCAAGATTGTGTGTTGCTGGTGGAGAGACTATAAAGGGTTGGCTCAATACTATGCACAAGAAGTAGCACCAGGTGCTTTAAATATATTATCTTATTTTCTACTGATACATTTTATAAATGAAGTAATTGAGATTCAGAGTGATTAAACAGCAAAGCTGGAATTGGAACCACTTGCAATCAGTCTGATCCCACAGCCTGTTTGTTCCACTTTTTCAAAGCAGAAAGGTATGAGCAGGAGGAAATAGAGCTATAGTCCATGGCATGAGTGGAAGGGTATGGGGAACACTGGAGGAAAAGTTTGAATAATTAAAGTGGAGTGAGAGTAAGGAAGAAATTGAAACAGAGATATGTATGTCGGGGAATGAAATGATGAAGGCTGAAAGTAACACGTAAAATATATTAGTCGAAAGAGACTGATGTCTGGCGGGGGGAAAAACCCTAGGAAATTATCAAAGAAAATTAGCAAAGAGACTTGAATGGTTACCCAAGCAGGAAGAATTGAGGGTTTGGTCTTGAGGTGAAGGAGTGGATGGATGCAAGAGAACTTGACTTCATTTGCTTAATTTTGCACATATAGAGTGCTTGCCGTGAGCCACCATGATGCTCAGGGCTAGGACTACAGCAGTGAACAAGATAGACCCACGCTCTGCTGTCACAGAGCTTACAAAAAGTACCAACAGGATTTGGTGATGAAATGGAGAGAGGGGTGAAAGAAAAATGGAGATAAAATAGACTATAATTTGAACGTGGAGGTCAAATTCTCAGAAGTGAGGACAATTCATATTTGTGATTTGATGTCTTTGAGTTTTGAAATAGACATTTTCCTGCTGTATCTTCATAGATGAAAGTTTTACATAAAAGAAAGGATGGGCGAGAACACTATGATGATTGTGTTTTCTTATCTATTTCTAAGAATTGTGATTTCTTATATGTCAGAGACTCTAACATTCTAGTTACAAAATCACTTCTCTTCAGTGGGGCTTGGTTTCCTCTATCGTAAAATACGTTGTCTGTCTTAAAATTCACTAGGGCCTAATCCTGGCTGCATGTTAAAGTCAGCTGGGGGATTAGAATCACCTGCACAATAGAATCTCCTGGGGGAGCTTTTACATAATACCCAAGCCCAGGACTTACCCAGACCAGTTAAATAAGAATTTATATTGGTGGTTTCAGGCAGGGGTGTTTTTAAAAATTTTCCCAGATGATTCTAATACTCAGCCAGGGTAGAGAACCACAAGTTGGATAATTTCTAATGCCCTTTCCACGTCTGAAGAGGCCATGATTCTCAAGACCAGAAAATTAAACACTCTTAAGGTTACATTTCATAGATTAATAGGTTGGGAATGAGCTTAGGGTATGGGTGGTTATATGTAATAAAAATATATTTATATTAGTCTAATCCAAGGAAAAGAGATGCTCTTGAAAGAACTATAAAAATAAAAATAGCCAAGCATGATGGCTGATGCCTGTAATCCCAACACTTTGGCAAGTCGGGGCAGGAAGATCACTTGAGCCCGGGGGTTTGAGACCAGCCTGGACAACGTGGTGAAACCCCATCTCTACAAAAAATACAAAAATTAGCCGGGCATGGTGGTGCATGCTTTAGTCCCAGCTACATGGGGGGCTGAGATGGGAGGATCACTTGAGCCCAGGAGTTTGAAGCTGCAGTGAGCCATGATTGCACCACTGCACTCCAGCCTGAGCAACAGAGCAAGACCCTGTCTCTAAAACATAAAAATAAAAATATATTTACGTTAGTTCAATCCTAGGAAAAGAGCAGCGCTTGAAGGAAATTTTAGATCCTATCTGGCTGCAAAAAAAGGATAAGCACAGGGCCGGGTGCGGTGGCTCAAGCCTGTAATCCCAGCACTTTGGGAGGCCGAGACGGGTGGATCACGAGGTCAGGAGATCGAGACCATCCTGGCTAACATGGTGAAACCCCGTCTCTACTAAAAAAATACAAAAAAATAGCCGGGCGAG
>NW_016814625.1:1450230-1456634 GCF_001698545.2 Rhinopithecus bieti
GAGAAACCATTTTCCTCCTCCAAAGGAAAGTCACCACACCCCAAAAGATAGTTGGCCATTTTTTCTTTCCTTCAAGCAAAACACACCCTGAGAAAGAAGACTGCCCAAATTTCTTCACATTATATTCCAGAATGTTGTTACTTTGCTACTTAGGAAGTGCTTTTTGTTTTTATTTTTTATTTTTTAGAGACAGAGTCTTACTCTGTCTCCCAGGCTGGAGTGTAATGGGCGATCTCAGCTCACTGCAACCTCCGCCTCCCAGGTTCAAGCAATTCTCCTGACTCAGCCTCCCAAGTAGCTGGGATTACAGGCGCCCACCACCATGCCCAGCTAATTTTGCATTTTTAGTAGAGACGGGGGTTTCTCCATGTTGGTCAGGCTGGTCTTGAACTCCCAACCTCAGATGATCCGCCCACCTAGGCCTCCCAAAGTGCTAGGATTACAGGCGTGAGCCACCGCACTCGGCCCAGGAAATGCTCTCTAATTTGTCTGAAATCTGTCTGCTTTCAGTACGTGTTTAATAGAGACAATGTTGATGACCATTAAAGGACTGCTTATCAACATTCTCACAAATATGCCTTTTACTTCATTAAATACCTATTGGTTTTCTCCACAGATTTCTATTTCCAGTTTCAATCACCTCAATTCCCTTCAGAATTTTTCCATTGTAACCCTTCCGCAAACATTATTATTATTATTATTATAATAAAACAACTAGCATTTGTCTTGTATATATTAGTATATTAAAAGCATAATATATAGGATTACCTCTCTGCAGTTAATATACACCCAAGAATTATGCTCCAAAACAGTCTCAGTCTTTACAATGTGTCCACTAGGCTTTTTTCTACTAGGTCTCTTTATATCAAATCAGTTTCTTCTAATAACTTTGAAAAATGCGTTTTCCCTAATGTTCTCTTTTTCTTTTATGAAGAAACACACAGACACACACACACACACGCATGCATTTTGCCTTTATCTTCCAACTTTCTAAAATCAACTCAAAATCTTATTTTATCAACTATTTGTGTGTGTGTGTGTGTGTGTCTGTGTCTTGTGTGTGTGTGTGTCTGTCCCTTGTGTTGTCAACAAGTTTGTGGTGATCTGTCTTGTTAATTAAGAAATAATAGGGCCGGGCGCGGTGGCTCAAGTCTGTAATCCCAGCACTTTGGGAGGCCGAGACGGGTGGATCACGAGGTCAGGAGATCGAGACCATCCTGGTCTACACGGTGAAACCCCGTCTCTACTAAAAAAATACAAAAAACTAGCCGCGCGAGACGGCGGGCGCCTGTAGTCCCAGCTACTCGGGAGGCTGAGGCAGGAGAATGGCGTAAACCCGGGAGGCGGAGCTTGCAGTGAGCCGAGATGGCGCCACTGCACTCCAGCCTGGGCGACAGAGAGAGACTCCGTCTCAAAAAAAAAAAAAAAAAAAAAAAAAAAAAAAAAAAAAAAAAAAAAAAAAAAGAAATAATAGTAGTCCTTTGGTCACACATGTATAAAATGCATCATATCAAAAGGGAAACAGGTCTGTTTAGTGCCATTGTATGAAATGGTCTATTCATAAAGGATGTCAAAATATGTACAAAAATATATATTACATGACATAGATACATTTAACACAGATTTGACCACAGTATATGAATAACTTTATATTTTGTTGCAAATTATAAATCTTGTAATTTTGTATTTTTAAGCTAATATTATAATGTAATCATTTTCCCAACAAACACAACTTCCAATGGGTCCCTCATGTAGATTTACCATCATTTGCTTAAATACTTCCTCTGTTGTGGAACATTTAAACTACTTTAAATTATTTACTACCATAAATAGTATGACAGTGAACATCATGTTTAGTTTTTAAACACGTAGGGTTCTTTGGGATATATTTCCAATAATTGAATTGTGAGGTAAAAGAGTGAGGAATAATGTAAGGCTCTTGATACATAGTGAGGCATTTTTTCCCAAAAGGATTATGTCAAATTATAGTTTCGTTAGCGTATATTCAAATGGGTCTTGCTTGCAATTGTCAGTTACCTAAATAAGGTGATCCTTTTTTTAAGTTTCTCATATGACTCTCTTACTTGAGATTTTTATTTCAAGATGGCTAACAGCATTACCCGAAAATGGCTAAATTTACCTTTGTAATGAATATATGCAGCTTGCTGAACCCAGTATTGATCTGTGGCTTTTAACAAACATAGAATTTTAAGTGCAGAGAGTTTCTGATGTTAATTCTAATCCCTCTTCATTACTGAATGGTGAAATCCATAGTGAAACTAAATCACAATGGCTGATACATTGCATGGAGGCACATGGACAGCCTTTGTGACCTTTGGAAGCAGAGAAATTGAGAGAGGACAACCTGCTAGCTCTCCCTTATTAACTTAGCATTACAGTTACTTGTGGTAGTCACTGGATCTGATCTCAAACATCCTACTTTTCCTCTTTCTGGACAAGAGACTGCACATTCCCAACTCCCTTTAAAGGTAACTGTGGGTGTTTGGCTTGCTTTGGCCATTGAAATGTGAGAGAAAAGTGACACAGATCACTCCTGTGTGGAAACTTTAAGAGCTAGTGTATGTTTTGCCACTTTCTCTTTTCATGCCTTGGTGATTGTGGAAGCACATGTTGAGATGAAGTTTCCATCAGCTTGGGTCCCTAAGAGATTACAATGAGCAGAACAGCCTTGCCTATCTGCAATGGATATATAAGTGTGAGCAAGACATTAACATCTGTCATTTTAAGCTCCTGGGTTTTTTTTTAAGTAGTTTGTTTATGCAGCAAAATCTAGCCCATATTGACTGATACACTCCTTACAATTCAGCTGCATATGGGAGAATGGTTTCTTTCTCCACCTAAGGTGAGTCAAAACTTGTGGGTAGTCTCATTCCTGTGGATAGTTTCCTAGGAACTTCCACCTCCGGTGCCTTTACAGCCCTTTTCATCTCCAAAGAGCTTATGCCATTTTTCTTCTAGCCATAACATACCTAGATTTTGCTTTGGCAACTCCTTCCTGTGTTCAAAGGTAAGATGAAGGAATCTCTTTTTTATTTTATGCAAGGATGTAGAACAAAAGTAGGAGTGTGATGCAGGGAAGACATTGAGAGTTTATGTCAGGACTCATTTCACTAGTATTTCCCCATAACTGCGATTGACCCCCATTTTTCCTTCACTCAGGTTCATTCATTGTTATCCTTCCAAATCCCATGGTGGTTCACAACTCGGGCAAGTCATGGTTCCCTTCTTTGATGAAGAATAATAATAACGATGTAGATTTCTCTCACTTTCTCTTTTTGCAGTTCTCAAGTTTTAAACTACAGAATCTTTATTAACTGTATTTCTACTTCCGTGGCACCACCACACAGTTTATTTGCTGCTGCATGCACCTTTATAAATGCTGGGGGTTAAGAATATTTTCATTCTATGTTACTCTGCACAAATATGATGCCTGAAAATTGATTTTTCAATGTGACTCTGATAGATGGGATAGATAGGCTGTCCTAATTTTTTTTTGAAAGAGGCAACTTCCAAAGTTGGATTTGACATTGAGATATTCTCCTTCATTATTAAAACAAAAACACAAACAAAACTAATTCTGTTATTTCCTGTCTTGAATTATGGAAACCATCCCTGTATCTATAGCTGTCTGAATTTTGGAAACCATCCATGTTTCTATAACTGTCTGAATTTTGATGTTTGGGCATTTTGCATCCATTTATGTGAGGGTTAGACAGATGTCTTATGATTGTATGAGGAAATGACATGATATAATAGTTTAGAATGAAACTCTGAAGAGAACCTTAGCTTGTACTCGGACATTCTTTATTGCAGACTTGGGGTGATGAAACCTGTCACAAAGACTTGTTGTGAGCACTTAATGTGAATGGAATAGAGGAAAATAGCATTGTTATTCTTTACCCCCTTCACTTTCTAAAGAAGGTGTTTAATTTGCTGATAACTGGGTATATAATTATGCAGGTTGCAGGTGATAGATTGGAGAGAGGAAAAGGAATCAGTGGGGCTAGGGGCTCTATTAGGGATGAAGGGAACAAGGAAAACCCCAGCTGGCAGCAAAGTTGGAGAGTAGGGAGAGGATAGTCAGCTCTGATGAGGATGTTTGCAGCAATTTGATGAGGATACATGATGTAAGACCTCTTTTGTGTTTCGTCTTTGACATTTTTAATAAAGTCTATTTTTTAAAATCTCAAAATGCTGAGAATGATTGTGTTTCTTGTGTAAAAATGGTGCGGAGGCCTAAGTTCTTACTGGCTTTAGGCTAAAACAGAGTCAGTTTGCAAAGAAGGAGTAACAGCTTCTATCTTCATTATAAATGAAAACAGTCCACTGCCTGGCAAATCAAGGAGGTCTAAAAAATCTCTCTACATCCATTGTCTGAGAGAGAAGGAGGTGTTTTGTAACAGGGAACAAGAGTGGACATTTATAGCATTTGAACAGTGTTATATTTGCAAAGGTCTGTGATACAGCAATTAGAGACTGAAGTAACTGGCAATTAGCAATAAAGTTAAAGAAGACATTGTTTCTTAAAGTCTGAGATTTGGACAATTGGAGACAGAAAAACTAAGGATTCAAGTACAATATAAAGAAATCAAGTGCTATCGTGAGGACTCAGACTGCCATGTGATATGGTTCATTGTGCACAGAGAGGTAGCTGTGGATGATACTGAACTAGGTTATGAGAGAATACAAAAATCTGGACAGGACCAAGGCTTCCATAGGAGTTTCTCTAACCATTTATGGTGGATCATTCTTCTGTATCCTAGGGTAAACAGTTTTGGAGGAATACAGTAGTGTTTGTAAACTATATAGTTGTTGTTTTGCTTTGGGCTTGGCTCAAATGTTTATCAACTTTATCATAAACCATTTCTTAATGTGGGATCAGTTCTTAATCAAACTTATTAACAAAATTCTTAGAAAATACATCTAGGTACCTAATTTAGATGGATACAAGATTACATTTATGGCTAAGTTTCTGAATCCCAGAACGTACAGTAGGTAAGAAGCCATCCTCGTGAAAACCTGTCTCAAAACTCATCGTTGTATCATGCCCTTGTGAATTGCACTTCCATGTGTGTTTGATAGCCCAGAATTTTCTTTTCAATATCCTTTCTCCTAGTTATAAAAGTTATAAGCACTATAAAAATAAACAGTATAAAAACAATACAAAATTGTTGGTCTGAGGGTGTTGGGTTATTGTTAAGCTGAGTAACATTGTCTCCTCCCACAACCATGCTTGACTAGTTTTTTAAAAATATGAAATGGGAACTCCTAAAGAAGAAATTGAAAATCATAGTTAATCTCACCATCTAGATATAAACATTTTATACCATAGAATATTTAACATTTGGATTTTGGAAATTAAGTTGATGAGCTCTATAAAGGACAACCCTGAAAATAAAAAATTGGTCCTTAGCCAAGATTGAGATATATGTATATATATATATCCTTTAGTTACTGAAATTTACAGAGGAACCCTACAGTCTTTTTTGTTATTCCTTAAGTATGCAATGATTTCAGTATTTGGAATTGCAGAAATGAACGTTTGATTTATTAAGACAATCTTTACTTGCTTGCCAAACTTGTTAACTAACAAGAAAAGTATTGACTACTCCAGGTGTTCCATCATAGCTGATTCATGTGTGTGATGAAATAGGTGAAAGTATCTATTCTCTCCCTTATTATCATGAAATAAAAGACATCTTTTCTCCTTTTATTATACACCTTTTATTGCAAGTGTGCTGTTTATTATAGTTTCCCTTAACCTCTTTACATGTTTTCTTTATTCTGTGTGTTACTTTTCTGATTTAACTCTGAAAAATAAGGTAGAAATGAATGAAGAATGTAATTTTAAATAATTAGGACTTGATATATTGACACATCTCCTTCTTAAAAATTATTAAATTATATGGGAAAATTAACGGAACACTAAGCCCACGAAGGAATCTGCATACATGTCTGCATTAGGGTGTTGGATATAATATTTTAGCAAGTTTGATTACAAAAAGACTTGCATAGGAAGATAAAGTTTGGTAAGGGCAATGTTTTCTCGGGATGTGTTTAACCTCCCCTAGTGGAGAGAAGGAAGTCTAGGGAAAATTCCCTAACTACTTTGATTAGTCTGTAAAATCTATCTAATTCGATGACTTCCTCTGAGCATATTTGACTTGCTAATTAGTTTTCACTTAGTTAAGCAAGAAAAAACTGGTCACCATTAAAAAAATTCTCACCCCTTACTTATAAACTAGATCATCTTCATGGAGATGTTTAGAAATTAACTGAAGTGTCATTAGCATATTCCATTTCTTAGTCGACCTCACAAGACAATTCCCTGATGTAGAAAATGTGCCACTTTATTCTGAGCTAAAAAAAAAAAAAAAAAAAAA
>NW_016814625.1:1456959-1488545 GCF_001698545.2 Rhinopithecus bieti
CAGAGTTTTCTCATATGAATATTTTAGAACCAAGTCTTATCATTTCTAACCACAATCATCTACCAAAGAGGGAAAATTATCTGCGATTTTGAAAACATTCTTGCTGCTGCTGAGTTGAAGAAAAATGCATCTTATTAAAGCATCTTCAGCTGGCATTTTTCATGAATTGATGGACATCTGTTCAGCCTGGGTATTGTGCAGCTCAAAACACATTTATTCTCTCAGCATTCTTAAGAGGCTCTGTGCACTCTCTGAATGCCAAAGATAACATCTAGATCAGCAATTTCTCCTAAATCATTGGAACACGGAACATAAAACAAGAAGAAACCAGGAATTCAATAATAAATATGGCAAGGTGCACAAACAAGAGAATTGAAACCAGATGAAAAGAAGCCTTTCAGAACAGAAGGTCAAGAAACACGTTTCCCCTGCTCCCTCAGAATAATCCCTCTGATTGTGCTTTCTATTCAGCCATCAGCTTACTGCTCTGAGTTGGTTTTGGAATATTTATGTGGTGAATTTAAGGCTTTAATATACAACTGAAAACTTGGTGTAGTTTATTTTAGTTTGCTCTAGGCTCCAGGCCATTATGCAATGAGGGGGTAAATAGTGTTTATTGTACTTTAAGGAGTACTGTGCCCATATGCCTTAACATAAATTCTAGATATGGGTACATAAATGTAGCTCAATGTATGACACACACACACACATACACACACACGAAGTTACATAAAGCAATGTTGTTACCAAAAAGGGGTCCTGATCCAGACCCTAGAGGGTTCTTGGATTTCATGCAGGAAAAAATTTGGAGCGAGTACATAGAGTAAAGTAAAAGCAAGTGTGTTAGGAAAGTAAAGGAATAAAAGAATGGCTATTCCATAGGAAGAGCAGCCCTGGGGGCTGCTGGTTGCCCATTTTTATGATTTTTTCTCAATTATACGCTAAACAAGGGGCGTAGTATTCATGCCTCCCCTTTTTAGACCACATAGGGTAACTTCCTGACGTTGTCATGGCATTTGTAAACTGTCATGGCGCTGGTGGGAGTGTAGCAGTGAGGACAACTGGAGGTCACTCTCATTACCATCTTGGTTTTGGTGGGGTTTGGCCAGCTTCTTCACTATACTCTGTTTCATCAGAAAGGTCTTTATGACCTGTATCTTATGCTGACCGTCCATCTCATCCTGTGACAAAGTATGCCTTAACTTACTGGGAATGCAGCCCAGCAGGTCTTAGCCTTATTTCACTCAGCCCCTATTCAAAATGGAGTTGTTCTGATTCAAATGCCTCTGACAATGTAACTAACTTTGTTTTTAAACAAAAATGTCAGAATTTGTCAGGAGCCATGTTAGAAAGATACACATATTCCAACAATGTTGACATAACTAAATATATTATGGAAATACTGCTTTGAAACTTGAAAACTGAAGTCCATTTATTAAAATATTCTCTGTGGTGACAAATTGCCATCATTTTCAGTGAAGTTGAACTTCTGGAAACATAATCATTTGGTGACAAGTATGGTAAATAGTGTAGGTGAAATAATCTTGTTAAAAACAATGTGGAATACTTAATAATGAAAGTGGTTTTGAAAGCATTTCCAAGGACAAGTTACAAAAGATGGCCAATGTTTTCCCACACAGTTATTCAATATGTAAGCTGAATATTGGGATTTTTTTGGACTTTGTTTTGTCTGTAACTGCCTCATTTTACTCTTTTATTTTTAATATTTTAGTTTAAAGTGCATGAGGAGAGCACACTTGTAAAATGAATACTAAGCAATCATTATAAACTAAATAAATTATCATATGAATAAACAATCGATTTAATATAAATCAGATTTATAAACACTTGCATGTTGTTTGTTGTTTTAAAAAATCTGAATGGTTTCGTGGCATATTTTGTGATTATATCATCTCTAAGACACTAAGTTGATTCATTTTAGTCCTTTCCAGGTCTCCTTAAATTTAGTTTTATACCCTTGATTTTAGTTCTCTATATTAGGCTTATCAGAAATAAACCATGGCAACACAGGCAAAATCCCCTCACACCCACCTCCTTCAGTCCCCCACCGAGGATAACTTCTTCCCATGCAGGGACACATTATCCCCACCATGGACACTATTCAAAAACCGAATTCTATTTTGTGACCTAGTTTTTTCACTACACAGGTAAGCATTATCACATGTGGACCTGACTCTACACCCAGAAAAGCAGGGTCCAAGATACTTGCCACTATTACCCAAGTTGCTCAACTGCTGTGTGCCTCAGTTTTCCTGTAGGCAAACTGTAAATTATTGTAGCTTCTAATTGATGGATTGTAAGTTTTAATGAGTTTAAAACACCGCGAAGAGCTTCTGGTAAATGGCATATCTCAATAAACATTTACTAATATACTAAAATAAATACATAGACAGGGCATGGTGGCTCATGCCTGTAATCCCAGAACGATTGCTTGAGGCTAAGAGTTCAAGATCAGCCTGGGCAACATAGAGAGACCCTCATCACTACAAAAAAAATTAGCTAGGTGTGGGCATGGTGGTACACTCCTGTAGTCCTAGCTACTCGGGAGGCTGAGGTGGGAGGATCACTTGAGCCCAGGAATTCAAGGTTACAGTGAGTGATGATCATGCCACTACACTACACTCCAGCCTGGGCAACACAGTGAGACGCTGTTTGTAAAAATAAAAAATAAAAAAAAGAAAATAAATTAAATCAGTAGAATAGATATACAGAGTTAGCCTTTTAGTTGTATAATTCCTTTAATTTAGAAATGTATGGAGGACATTCTCCCATACCTGTAAACACATATTTTATAGCAGATAGTATTTCAGTTTATGGATACACCATAATTTACTACATTAATCCACTACATTAGATATTTAGATTGTTTCTAAATTTTTGCTGTTGTAAATGATGTGACAACTTTGTTCATGATTGCTTCCTTAAAATAATTGGAATTTATGGGCAATTTTACAGCGTGGGTGTTTTTTGTGGTTTTTTTTTTTTTTTTTTTTTTGGTGGAGACGAGTTCTCGCAATGTAGCCCAGGCTGGTCTTGAACTCCTGGCCTCAACGATCCTCCCACTTCAGCCTCCCAAAATGCTGGGATTGCAGGTGTGAACCACTGTGTCTGGCCTCAGGGTACATTTGTAATCCTTTTGATTTTATTTTCCAAATCAGCCATTAGAACTGAATCAACTTACAATCACATCTATAGAGACTATATTAATTTCTAGAGCTAACCATGTATATTTTAGTCTGCACATCAGCATAATTCCTCTCTACTGCTTTAATACATTAGCTTCCTCTACACATTTAACACAGACTACTCTCACAGAAAAACAGGTTTTACTAGTTCAGTCACCCAAATCATTTATATTATTGCAAATGCCTGGTTCTTTCCCATTGCCTTTGTCTTTTGTCTTGATTCCATTTCCTGTCTCGTCCCTGCTCCTTTCTCCTTACATCCTGTTGCATGTCTGTTTCTTCAGAAAGGTGCAAGCTCCCAACCTCAGGAATTTTCTTCTGACCTGCTATCACTGGAGCTCTTCGAAGCTTAGGGTCCCTACTGCACAAAGATCTGGTCTTCTTCCTTTAAGCCAGATGAAATAAAAGATGAATACTAAAGAAGGCTTGCAATGAAAGCAGAGGCAGAAAACAATAAAAGAAGAGAAACCTCTACTGTGGGGCATGATTCTAAGGTGGGGCTCATGTACGTGGAAGTTCTTTATACATTGAAACAAAAACATTAAAGAGACATCCTCAGGTGTAGAACCAAGGCATAGAACAGAGTGTAGTGAATGTTGCTATTTGCATTAAAAAACAGAGTATAAGAATATGTGTGTGTTGCTTGTTTATGCATACTACACATCTGACAGCATACCAAACACTCTGGTAGCTCTGATGACCTCAGGAAAACTGGGGGTGGAGAACAAGGATGTGAAAGGATTCTTTTCACTCCCTATCCTTTCATACAGTTTGAAGTTTTTGTTTTGTTTTGTTTTGTTTTGTTTTTAGACAGAGTCTCCCTCTGTCGCCAGGCTGGAGTGCAGTGGTGCGATCTCGGCTCACTGCAGCCTCCACCTCCCAGGTTCAAGCGATTCTCCTGCCCCAGCCTCCCGACCATCTGGGATGACAGGTGTGCACCACCATGCCTGGCTAATTTATTTTTTATTTTATTTTTTATAAGTAGAGATGGTGTTTCATCATGTTGACCTGGCTGGTCTCAAACCCCTGACCTCAGGTGAGCCACCCGCCTTGGCCTCCCAAACTGCTGGGATTACAGGCGTGAGCCACCGTGCCTGGCCTGAGTTTTGAACTATATGAATGTATTGTCTATTCAAATGTAGATAAGTAAAATATGTTAAAACTTTTCTCATTAGTGAATACCTTGTATTAATCCTTAACTTACATAATGATGCTTTGCTCTTTAGAACCCACTCCCTGTCTTTATCATAACTAAATTGTGCTATTAGCATACATAATAAAATACCTCGGGGACTAAAAGGCATTCTTCTGACAAAATTGTTAATCGTAAATTTCAATTATCCACAGCCTGAATATGACACATCTCTGTCATATAAGATCCTTCCAGGTTATCTTCATTTTCATTTTATGTTGGGTGAAGACTAAGGGTTTGGGAGGGAGGGGCAGCAATTGCTTCTAGGTTTCAAACTCAGAGGCAGGGTTGGAGGAAAAAAAAACCTAGACTTTTTTTTTTTTTTTTTTTTTTTTTTTTTTTTTTTTTTTTTTTTTTTTTCTTTCCAGAAGGAGGAAGTTCATTATGTTTGGATCACTCACAGCTATAGATTCTAAAAACATTTTGGCTTTTTTTTGAGGTGCTTTAGTAAAATATAACCCCAAATTATTCACTTGGACAAGTGATCTTAACAGCAAGGAAAACAAACACTTTATGAAAACAGCTATAAGCCTTCTGTCTTTTATCTTTACTATTTTCTCTGAGTCTGGCATGAAACAGATACACAGCAGCCTCCACAGGGGGTTAAATAGAGAACCATCCAAACACAACAGTGTCGTCCAGAATTCTGATGACTTCCATTCGTTGACTCTGATGCATAATATGCCTGGCTTGGGATGCAGAGACCATGATGCCCCTCCCAGAACAGACACTTACAGAGTGTTCCAGGAACAGCAGCTCCCTCCAGCCCCCAGCACAAGATGAACAGATCTCAGAACAAGCCTCCATCCTTTTCCTAGAGAACTGAGCATAAATAGCCCGTTCTATATCTGGCTCCAAGTCCATTTCTGTTCTGTCTTGGAGTAGAGTCTTAGCTCCCAGTTTGTTTTAGGTCAACTTTCAGCACCTACTTCGGCTCACTTGTTTGATTTACTCAGCTCTTGCTTCTGTGTATTATCAAATGTAGGGATGTAGGGAGAATCAAAGGATCCAGATAACTGCTTTTAGGAGAGATTAGAACAAAGCTGAAGGCGGAGGCATTAGTTCCTGGGTCTTCAGATCTCTGAGCAAAGGACCCACTATGGAGCCTAAACTCTGTGAGAGACCACAGAGCAGCCTGAAATTCAAAGGAGTTTTACACAAGAAAAAAAAAAAAATTACTGTGAGGACTTATATTAAATAATAATGTTGTTTTGAATGGGGTTATGGGTAATTCCTATATTCTTCTTTGTAACTTTTGTACTTTTCAAATTCCCTAATGTGAACTCACTACTTAGTAGGTCTGTAAGCTTAAACATTACTATCACTTGGAATCTCATTTCAAAAAATCTTTAAAATGGAGACAAGAGTAAAACATTCTTAGCCCCTATGGAAGAATAAAATGAAATCATAATCATACAGTGCCTGGCATGTTGTGGTCGCTGAATAAACACTGCTTTCCTCCCCATTGTCCTCCTCTTTATGCTCCTCTTTCATTACAAAGTCAGCAGATTGAATCAGTACCAGCTGGGAGGGCTACTTCTATGAGAGAAGATCTGTTCACAATCATGGTTTTCAATGTACCGTGCACCAGAATCACCTTGAGGGCTTGTTAAAACAGACTGCTGAACACAACACATCTATGAGAATGGCCAAAATCCAGAACACCAAATGCTGGTGAGGATGTGGAGCAACAGAAACTCTCATTTATTGCTGATGGCAATGCAAAATGGTACAGCCACTTTGGAAGACTATTTGACAAATTTTTACAAAATTAAGTGTACTCTTACCATACAATCCAGCAATCATGCTCCCTGGTATTTACCTAAAGGAGTTAAAAACTTATGTCTAGACAGAAACCCGCATATGAATATTTATAGCGGTTTTATTCATAATTGCTAAAACTTGGAAGTAACCAGGATGCCCTCCAGCAGGCGAATGGACAAATGAACTGTGGTACACGCAGACAGTGGAATATCATTCCATTCCAACGAGCTACCAGGTTGGTGCAAAAGTAATTGAGGTCTTTGACATCATTAATATGGTTAATGGCAAAACCCACAATTACTTTTGCACCAACGTAATGTTAAGCCGTAAAAAGACTTGAAGAAAACTTATGTGCATATTACTAAGTGAAAGCAGTTAATCTGAAAAGGCTACAGACTATATAGTTACAACTCAGGAAATTCTGGAAAAGACAAACTATGGCGACAGCAAAAGGATCAGTGGTTGCTAGGGGCTAAGGGGAGAGAGGGATAAGTAGGCAGAGCGCAGAGGAATTTCAGAGCAATGAAACTATTCCGTACAATACTACAATGGTGGATACATGTCATTATACGTTTGTCCAAACCCTAGAATGTACAATAGCAAGAGTGAACCCTTAATGTAATGTATGGACTTTGGGTGATAATGATGTGTTCATGTAGGTTCATCCATTGTAACAAATGTACCACTCTGGTGGGGGATGTTGATAATGGGAGAGGCTATGCATTTGTAGGGGCAATGGGTATATAGGAAATCTCTGTACCTTCCTCTCCATTTTGCTATGAACCTAAAATTACTCTAAAACATAAAGTCTTTAGGAAATAAACTTATTTAGGAAAAGAAAAAAAGAAACCAGACTGCTAGGTCTCACCCCCAGAGTTTCTGATACAAAAGGCCTGGGGTATGGCCTGAGAATCTGCATTTTAGTAAGTTCCCAGGAGACATTGATGCTGCTGGTCCAGCAAGCACACTTTATTGGTCCAGAGAGCACACGTGGATCTACAAGATCTATAATAAAAGTCCATTTCAAATTGGTCTAAATGTAAATATCTGGTTGCTTCTTTCTTATTTCTCTTTCCTCCCTACCTTTCTTCCTTCCTGCTACCTCCCACATTTTTATCTTCATATATGGGGATTATAGAAACCACCTATATTTCTCACCTCTGTATTTTTTGTCAACAGCTCAAGTCTCTTCTTATGTTAAGAAACCAGGAGGGAGCAACAACGTTGCTTTGTGTTAAATATCTGGTTTCATTCAGATACTAAAAAAGAGAAACAAGTATTCTCTGGGTTGTTTGCTAATCTGAACTGATATTGTCTATTCAGAATAGACAATCTTTTTGATGACTGATGGTTAAAAAAAAATTGGAAACTCTATAGGCTCCCTGTTGCCAAATAATATTTTTGACATTTTGGGTTTGTTTAATCTTTTATCAATATAAATATTTGAAAAATATAATAGTCAGGAAAATGGCTAAGGAAAACATTTCAGATCAGTGCTTGAAAGGACAGATCAAGTTCAGTCTGAAGCCTATTAAAGCCCTCCCCGTCTTCCACTCAGCAGCACCCTGTCTTTTCTTGGGGCCCATGAGCCCACTAAAGTTGAATACGAAGTGCTGTGTTTGCTTATGTGCATTTTTCTGGGAAGGTTTATGGCCTTCAGTGGATTTTCAGGGGAATTGTGACACACACAGAAAAAGATTAAGAAATACTGCCATGGGGATGTGCTTGGTCAAAAGCCACATCTTAATTTCTTGATAAAGAAGGTAAATTGCTAGCATGGGAGCATGGGGTGGTGAGAGGCCCGTTGAAAGAGGAGCGAAGCATAAACTCTACCAATGAGCTAGCAACATACCACTGTCTCAGCATTTCTCATTGTTAGAATAGAGAAAATAAAAATGTTTTCCTAAATGAATTGTTCTCATGTTTAATGAGAGGTTCGTAAGGCCCTTAGCATAGTATCTAGTATATGGTAGATGCTAAATAAACGGCAGCCAGTAACAGTGAAGTCCTGCTTGCTGTGCTATTTGTCTTGCTGTGCTATTTGTCTTAGAAACAAAAATCTTTGGCATATCTTTCATTCAAACTGAAGGATCAGTGGTCTCTGTGAGATAGGGGTTATTACCTTCATTTTACCAATAATGAAACTCAGGTTCATTTCCAAAAGGACTTAGGGGTAGGTGTTATTTCATGTTACATTCACTTATTAGAGCCATGTTTTCTGCCAGTAAAGTTGTATCATATCATTACATACATATACCAGCATTTTACCCATTGTGCAGGGAGTATCATGATTTCCGAGCACTCAGCCTCTGAAACAAATCTGAGAAGGACTGATCAAGATGAGAGCTTGGAAAACAGCTTGGCAGACTCTGGGAAGCATTGATGGATAAAGATTCCTCCATGCCTTTTCATGGCCTTGTCTGGTTCTCAACTCTGTGCTCTGCCTCTGAACCACTGCCACGGTGAGGAGTAATGCTTATCCCCCTGTGTCATGCTCCCTAGGAAGTAGTTTTGTACTTAAGCAAAAACTTGGCTACAAAAGTGAAAATGGAACATATGCTCATGCACAAAACAATAACGCACACATACCACTTAAAATATTTTGTTTTTTAAAAAAAGTGAAAACAAACAGACTTCAAATTAAGATAATATTTTAACTTAACTTACCCTGTTGAGGTTGATGATAACACTCAGCAGAAATGCTTGCTGTTACTCCCAGCTAATTAGTCTCCTGTGTTATTATAGTTCCTCCTCTTAGGCAAGGACCTCACAAATGGAGTAGTTAGGTCCTTACTACTCAACATGTGGTCTGTGCATCAGCAGGATCAGCATAACCTGGTCACTTGTTGGAAATGCAGAATCTCAGGCCCACCACAGACCCACTGAGTCTAAAATGTACATTTTAATAAAAGTTTCAGGTCAATTTATATGCACATTAACGTTCAAGAAGCATTGGTTTAGGTAACCAAATACTTTCTGCTGATCACATTTTCAGGGCATGGAGACAGCTTTCTGCTTCTTGCCTTTCTTCCTTCCAGCACATGGGAGGGTCAGTACCAGAGCACCTCTCTGCTCCCTAGAATCTTCCTTCTCCTCCTCATCCCTCCTCCTCCTCCTTCTTTCTTTCTTCTTTCTTCTTTCTTCTTTCTTCCTTCTTCTTCTTCTTCCCCTTTCTTCTCCTTCTTCTCCTTCTCCTCCTCCTCCTCCTCCTTCTTCTTCTTCTTCTTCTTCTTCTTCTTCTTCTTCTTCTTCTTCTTCTTCTTCTTCTTCCTCTTCCTCTTCTTCTTCTTCCTCTTCTTCTTCTCTTCTCTCTTCTTCTTCTTTCCCTTTCTCCCTCCTCCTCCTCCTTCTCCTTCTTCTTCTCCTCCTCCTCCTCCTCTCCTCCCTTTTCCTCTTTCTCCTTCTCCTTCTTCTTTTTTCTTCTTCTTCATTAGAGATGGACTCTCACTGTGTTGCCCAGGCTGGTCTTTAATTCCTGGGATCAAGTGATCCTCCCTCCTCAGCCTCCCAAAGTGCTAAGATTAGGCTGGGTGCTGTGGCTCATGCCTGTAATCCCAGCATTTTAGGAGGCCAAGGTGGGCAGATCACTTGAGATCAGGAGTTCCAGACCAGCCTGGCCCACACGGCAAAACCTTGTCTCTACTAAAAATACAAAAAATTAGCAGGGTGCGGTGGTGCACACCTGTAGTCCCAGCTATTCAGGAGGTTGAGGCAGGAAAATTGCTTGAACCCAAGAGTTGGATGTTGCAGTGAGCTGGGATCATGCCCCTGCACTCCAACCTGGGTGACAGAGTGAGACTCCATCCCCAAAATAAATAAATATACATATATATGTGTGTATATATATATGTATATATTTTTTAAAGGTAGCAGGATTACAGGTGTGAGCCACCACACCCGGCAAACCACCCTCCTTCTCCTTTTGTGACTTCTGGCTCACTGAAGCGTCCGAGGATGAGTCCTATGTTGATCAAAATTGATTGCCACCCTCTCCTGAAAAGCCCAGAGCCAGCAAAATCAGAAGCCAGGCAGAAGCAATTCTCCATTCCACCAAAATTCTTCTGTGCGGCCACTAATTGGTAAAGTGTAAAGGCTGTACTTCCCAATAACAGCACTCCTAGAGCAAGTTTTTAATGACTTAAAATGAAAGAACTTGCTGCTCAGGATTCTAACACATAATTAATAAGAGCATGCTGGAAAAAAAAAAAAAGGAGAGGTTAAGGAAGTGACACGAGTAGAGAGAGATGTATTTAAAATAGAAACATTGTGGGCCTTGCTGGGGCATTGTTCTATTTATAGGTAAGCCACTTACCTAACAATTTCTGTGTGGGAAAGTGCTTTACCCAGTTCCACAGTGATGATTTTCAGAGAGCGCGCTTGCATTCCAGTAGTGAATTCGAAACCCCTATTGACGAAGAGCAAGCTGACTATGTGGATCCTGGGACGGTCAATTCAATGTGTGTCCCTGTTTTAAGGGTAGCAAGGATTTGTTGTTAATCAGGTATAGTAAGAAACGCAGACACGGAGATGACTGTCCTGAAGGAAGAAGTTTTTATGCTCACAGATCCCTAGAAACATGAGTCGCGGCAGGTTGCAAAGGGCCACATAGGGAGGCATTCAGGAGGCGGAGGGAGCTGGAAAACATGGGCAAGAGCCTTGATTGTGGTTTTCACAGGAAGGACCAGGCGAGGCCGAGTAAGCAGGTTCGCGGCAAATCTGAACACTTTCAGTGAGCTCTGGGGTATGGGAGCTGGGTCAAGCTGTCTTGTAGCTGGCCCTGGGGTGATTAGGGCAGGTCCCAGAGTGTAAGAATCCTGAGAGAGTTCAATAAAGGAGGTGTTTGTAGATTTGGGCTCTGGATTGGTTGGTTTGTATGTAAAAGGTGCATTCACGGGCTAATTGTCTGCTTTCTCTAGTAATTAGCTAACCTTGGGAGGGGCAGTCCCTCCAGGGTCAGCAAGGCCTGAAAATGTCAACACATCAGAAATATAAAAATGAATAGGTACGATTAATACCAGCCCAACTAAATGGAATGAGCCTTTGAAATCCAAGTCTGGAGAAGTTCAAGTTCTCTGTTCAAGCTGTGTCTACATACACACAATCACTTTGACCATTTTGAGGGAAGAACTAAAATTAAATTCTATAAGCTGTTCATCTAATATACATTCATTAGTGGATAAACTGAGTAATTCATTTGCAGGGTAACTAGGGAAGGTGGCATTAGTGAGCCCTAACTTCGGGAATACAAACCATGCTCTTAGGGGTATCCAGTAAGTATCACCAAGAGAGATGAGAACTGTTGTTGCTGTTGTTACTATTATTATTATTAAAATGGTGTCCAGACTTGGGTATAGAGCAAAAGACACAGGGAGAGAAAAAGCAGGTTAAGTCCCTGAGGGTAAAAATAAAAAAAGAGAACCTTGTCAGGGGCCAGCCTTTGACATGAGCAGCTCTGGATTGTGCAGCAGAAAGTCCAGTGGGATCTCCTCTCAGACTCAGGGAGGTTACGTGATGTGACAGAGGGCACAGAGGAAGAAAAAGGCAGATCCCAACCCCAAATCCAGCTCAATGGGCTTGTTAGCCTGGAGAAATCCAGGGTAGTGTTTCTCAAACTTGAGCTGCTTCCAAATCACCGGAGGGCTTGTTAAAATAGAGTGCTGGGCTCCAGCTCCAGTGTCTGATTCAGTAGGTCTGGAATGGGATCGGACAGTTTGCATTTCCAACTTCCTAGGCAATGCTGATGCTGTGGGTCCAGGGACCACACTTTGGGAACTCCTGCTCTATAAAATTCCGCCACTAGATAGAGACAGTTTGGATACTGCTTTCCTAACAGGCCATTACCATATTCCTAACTCCTAAGGAGGGCTTGTCTACTGGACTATAGCAGAGAAGTACATTAATGTGTAATAGGGACAGGAATGATCAGTGTTCAAATGTCTCCTCCCTCCCGCTGTTTCTTCTCTCCCCTTCCCCTTTCTCACTGGGGACAGATTTTGGCTTAACAGTCAGCTCCCAGGTTCTTTTCTAATACGTTGAAACCTCCAACTAGACAAAACAGAAAACAAAGGAAGCCTGAGAGGCTAAAGTGCTGTAAATTAATGTTAAAAGAAAAGGAAACAGAATGATTAAAATTCCGCTTTGGTTAGGCATTGCAAAGAGCCTTGGGGGAGAATTGAGAGTAGAGTAGAGAGTAAGAGGCTCTGGAATCACTGCAGGAGGTTAGGAGGAGAAGAGAGAAGAAGGGTTCAGTGGACGATGGACTAAATGTGTTTCATAGCCTTCAACAGATACAATTAGAGATTGAAGTGATTTTTACTCCTGAGCTGTCTCTTTGATTGTAATACCACATGAGTCTGGGTCACATGGGTTCTAGGATCGATAAGGAACACAAAATTGGTCTTAGGGTAGTGGTGATGGCTTTATTTAAGCTCATTCTCTCCATTCCATTATGGCAAGAAAGCCAGCTAGGATGGCATTATCAAGATGCCCAAGGAAATTCAAGAACACTGATGTTTCGTATTTAATTTTCAGTTATTTTAAAATTTGTACTATGATTCTTCTTTGTTGCCTGCAAACATTCAGTAAAAGTTTATTATATGAAACAGAAATGTCCTGGAGAATGAGAAAGAAAGTAGTGCATCCGTATTGGGAACAAAGTGGTAATGAAGAGGATAGCAGCTGATAAGAGCAGTGATGCAAAAAGTAGAGGGGATGGAAATGAGATCAGGAGTGGAGGTTTGGAGTGAGAGGTGACAGGTGAGTGTGTAAATAATATAAAAATTGTAGAAAGCACTGGGTTTCTTACAGGCTATAGCAGTTTTTTAACCATTAAACACAAAGTTGATTCCAAAAGCTGGAGAATAGTGGTACCTCTTAATGCTGGGGAAGAGAGTTGGATCCTTTATGTAATTTTTATCGGCTCTTATAACTTATTTAAATGTACATGTGATCTGTCTTGAAACAAGAGAGCTATTAAAAGTCAAGTCATCAGGAGGTGACTTCAGGATATCATGAAGAAAGATATGCAATAAAAACGTCATAAAAAAGGCTGCATTTGGTAATGTTCCTAGGTGGATTCACCTTGATCAAAGAGATTTGAACAAGGAGTTAAACATCTGGATAACAGGAAATATTTAAACAGTGTTGGTATTTTCAAAGGACCACAAAGTCTGATTTAACTTAACCAGTTGGTTTTTAGACTAAAAATCACCTGCCTGCCTCTGAAATACTTAGAGAGCACTTTTAGCATTCAAATGCATAGCAACCTGACACAGGAGCAATCATTTCTTTATTTTTTGAGGTTCGCTTTTCTATAATTTTAGGTATACTGCCCTCATTGAATCCTACCTTTCTAGACTGTAGAATTAAAGTATGTGTCCTATTTTTATGATATATCATACTTGTCATAGTATTATTCTCTATTATATCACTATCATATATACTATTACTGTATGGCATACCATGTATATATCATAAAAATAGCCCAAATCAACAGCCCAATAAGCCTGCAATGAGCAGGCCCAGAAGATAGGAAGATAGATAGCCGTCTGTGGTGTGAATCGAAAAATAGTTCTGCTGGGCCGGGCGCGGTGGCTCAAGCCTGTAATCCCAGCACTTTGGGAGGCCGAGACGGGTGGATCATGAGGTCAGGAGATCGAGACCATCCTGGCTAATACGGTGAAACCCCGTCTCTACTAAAAAATACAAAAAACTAGCCGGGCGATGAGGCGGGCGCCTGTAGTCCCAGCTACTCGGGAGGCTGAGACAGGAGAATGGCGTGAACCCGGGAGGCGGAGCTTGCAGTGAGCTGAGATCCGGCCACTGCACTCCAGCCTGGGTGGCAGAGCAAGACTCCGTCTCAAAAAAAAAAAAAAAGAAAAGAAAAATAGTTCTGCTAAGGTGCCCAACTTCTTTCTTAGGACAAAGGCTATTTTACTCAGGAAGGTAATACATTAGACAATTTAAGTGGGTTACATTGTAAGAGGTCTCTGATGTCACAAAATCCCAGTTCTACCATTTACTAGCTTTATATCTCCAGCCTCAGTGTTCTCATCTGTAAAATGGAGATAACTGTAGCTATTTCACAGCACAGTGCCTGGCGTCCAGTGCAGGTTCAGTAAATGTTAATGTCCTTCTCCCTTTGGTGTCTTTCTGGGTTACTCATAAGCTAACAAAGAGGGGCAGGATAGGAACACAAGGACTGATCTCATTTCCAGACGGTGAAAGAGTAGGCTAGATAGAGATGAAGGTGCTATGCAGGTAGAGTACTGACCTGTCTTTGAAACCTTTTAAATGCCAAGCATTGTCTATAGGCTACGTGAAAAAAAAATGCCTCACCTATTTCATTTATCAAAAGTCTGTGGATGCTGTTATGATTCCTAAAATGTAATTTTAAAAATATCCATTTTGAATATATGGTAGCTTTGGTCATTCTATATGTTCTCAATCACTGGATGATAAAAGTATGACTATGCTAATAGATGGCATCCTCCCTCTCCACCTCCCCCGTCTTTTTAAACAAAAAAGCCACCTCTGATTGGATTAGGCTAGGACTGTCTGACCTGGACCTGGAGTCTTGTCCTAAGCTAAGGAGGCAGGCAGAATCTAGGTGGCCAGAAGACTGGGGAAGCCTTGGCTTTGGGATCGGGTATGAGAAAAAGAAAGGAGAATGTGCCCCCTTCTGCCCCCGCCCGCAATACAAATGTGTGGGATTAGTTTGGCCTAGGCTTCCCCTAGGACAGTGAAGCCAAGTGACAGCAAATGTGCAACAACCCCAAAGCAAAGCTGGCTGTGTGAGCAAAAACCAGATTCTGCCGTAGACTGGGAGATTTGGAATCCTTCCACGGGCGGAATTGTAATTCTATTTGCTTTACCCCCTCCCACATTCTCCACTTCCTTTTGGTTTCCCCTCTGCTCATCTTTCCTTCTTTCTCATTTCTTCATCTTTTCACACCCATGGAGAAACCTGACTCCAGTGGTGAGAAAAACTTGTGAAACAAATATTTTGCTTGTATTATAAATTGGAGGTCACTTGTTTTCCATTTCCACTGACTATTTACATCTGCCTCCCTGCCTGGCTTTATTTGGAGGCAGGGTAATGTGTAGTCAAGCCTTAGTGCACGAACTAAAACAGGGGTGACTCCAGAGCAGTACAACATGATCAATTAAGATGATTGCTATTTTAAAAACTTTCATTTTGGCTATATACCTTTTTTTTTTTTTTTTTTTTTTTTTTTTTTTTTTTTTTTTTTTTTTTTTTTTTTTTTTTTTGAGATGGCGTCTTGCTCTGTCATCCAGGCTGGAGAGCTACGGCGCAATCTCAGCTCACTGCAACCTCCACCTCCTGGGTTCAAGCAATTCTCCTGCCTAAGCCTCCCAAGTAGCTGGGACCACAGGCACCCACTACCATGCCTGGCTAATTTTTTGTATTTTTAATAGAGATGGAGTTTCACCAAGTTGGCCAGGCTGGTCCTGAACTCCTGACCTCAGGTCATCCACCCGCCTTGGCCTCCCATGGTGCTGGGATTACAGGCGTGAGCCACAGCACCTGGCTGGCAATATGCTTTTTAACCATTTGAAGGGTGTTTTCTGAAGACCACATGGATACAAACGGAGTCTTGCCAGCTGCAACCAACTTTGTAATGTAACAAGTTTTACAGATATATGCCACTCTTGGAACTTTGAATTCCACTGTAGATACTACTTTCTGTCTTGCTTTATTTTACTTAATATTTTGTTATGTAAATTTTCCTTGTCATAAAATTTATTCATAGAGGAAAACATCTTTTAGGTTCACATTCTATGCTCCAGTGTATAAGGTAGTAACATGTATGTAATCACCCTTCATTTGTTGGATATTTAGATTAGTCCCAGTTCTTACTAATATAATCCATGCTGCGATGGCCATCTTTGTGAACAAAAGCACCACCTGCATTTGTGGCCCTTTCCATGGGACAGTCACTTGAAGTACAACTCCTTGGCCAAAGAATATGAACATTTTGTGGGCTCTTGACCCATGTTGCCAAATGGTTTTCCAGAAAAGTTGCACTGTCTCTCTACTCCACACCTACTGCCCCTGCCCTGTCTCCAGTCTCCACATGAGTATTGTAAGAATAAAATGTGAAATGCTTGGTATACAGTACTTGGCAGCTACTAGTGACTCCATAAATGGTAGTTGATGGTGACATTGCTGATGGACGAGTTTATTATCACTCTTACCTCTTCCTTTTCTCACTGACTTGGTGTAGGGCCACAGTGCTTCTATAGTGCTCTAGGGTTTTCTCTGTTGTACATCATCTGCATGTCCAGAATCACCCATTTATGTCCCAGTGGTGCACTGCCAAGGAACTGACTGGCTAAACTGATACATTTCTTGAAACAAAGGCCATTTTAAGATAAATGACTTACAGGTTTACCAGCTGTGGATTTTCAGTTAGTGTCTTAAAACTAAACTCAGTGGCTCTGAGCTCAGGCCATATAATAAGGTCACCTGGGAAATTTGTACACAATACTAAAGCATGGCCTTTGTTGAAGGGAGGGCCTGGACATTGGCATTTAAAAAATTCTTCCCAGGCAATTTATTTATTTATTTATTTATTTATTTATTTATTTATTTATTTTTATTTATTTTTTGAGACAGTGTCTTGCTCTGTCGCCCAGGCTGGAGGGCAGTGGTGTGATCTTGGCTCACTGCAACCTGCAACCTCCGCCTCCCAGGTTCAAGTGATTCTCCTGCCTCAGCCTCTCGAGTAGCCCAAGCAATTTTTATGTAAGTGAGGGATGAGAACTGCTCCCTTAACCCAAAAGGCAAGTCATTTGGGAATTCCAGTTGCCATATGGGACCTAGTGGGGGACTTATTTAGAAGCTAGGTGTCCTTCATGGTGCTTCCCAAAGATTCAACCGTGAATACTGGATGAAACCTTAAGGGTCCGTGATACCTCGACATGTTGGCAAGTATTAACTAACATTCTGCCTGCTTGAAAGGCCAGATACATCAATGAACTCTTTCTAGAAAAGCTCTGATTCTCTCTGTGTTTATAATAACTTTCATAATACCCCCCCGAGGAAGAAACTGAAGCTCAAAATGGTGAATTAACTTGCTCTGAGTCTCTAGCAGCGAGAGACCAATTTGAGAATCACATCCAGGACTCTACATTCCATGCTCTTTCTGCCACATCATGTTGCCCTTAAAAAAATTATATTCATCTTTTTGTTCTCATGTAACTGATTTTGATTTTATTTGTTTGCTATGTGGGGCTGACTTGGCTCCTCATTTTCAAAGAAGCTTGCCAATAAAAGTGCTCCCCGAACCACCAAACAAAATACAAAAATCTGTTGTATTTTGATCAGATATTACGGGTGTGTCTGAGACATAGCCCAGGAGGAATGTGGCTGTATCTATTCATCACTTTATAAATATTGATGAAGAGTGGTAAAAATGTTTTCAGGGAAACTTTATCTGAAGGAGTGTCTTGGAATGCAGCTGTTTCTTTTTCATGTCTTTCATATTTCTTACCCTGGCACTGAAATCCAAACACCCAAGGGTGGGCCACATCCTAGGGTTTGTTTATGACTGTGGCATCAGCAATTCTGTATTGGGTTGGCTTTGGGGAGGGGGGCTCCAGAAATTGCCATTGGCACACCTGGTCATTGTCCCTGAGCTGTGACAAAAAATAACATGGTAGCTCCACAGAGGGAGTTCTGAGTTGCAGATCATTTTATGAACTCCCTTTATTTCAAGGATATGAGAAAAGAAAAAAATCCCATTTTGTAGCAAAGAAAACTGAGGTGAAGAAACATTGCTTAGCTTGCCTGAGGACATAGGAACACTGGCACGTGTTGGAAGGGAAGTCAGGCCTTCGGTGGTGGTTACACTGGGGGCTGCTCTGCTACTCATCATTTGCCTTTATTAGTTTCTCATTTAAAAGCTGAGGACAAAGAGTATGCACAAAGAGGTTTCTCACTTCCTTAGTTACAACAGCAAAATTGAAAACAATTTAAATGGCAAACAGTAGGAGATGGTTAAGAGAAAAAATACGGTCTGTTTATTCTATGAAATATCTAAATATTAAAAGCAATAGTTAATAAATGGTTTGTAATGACTTGGAAAATGCTTTAGTAGAAATTATCTTTCTGCTGCTTTTTCATCTTCGGGACCTCTGAGCCCATGGTACTCAAAATGCGATCCTCCCACTGGCCAGCAACATCAACTTCGAGCTTGTGAGAAATGTAGATTCTCAGGCCCCAGCCCTGCTGAATCAGTATCTGCATTTTAGCACCATCCCCAGGTGATTCACATCACATTAATATTTGTACCTATCTGAGTAAGGAGTCTCAAAGATTCAGTCCTCAGACAGCTTCTCAACTCTGAATACATCTGTGCCTTAAGTTAGTGATTCTGGTGGCATGTTAAGTTTCTTATTTCATTACTCTGGGATGTGGCCATAGGGCATGCCACTTGTGTAAGTACCTCAGATGTTTCAAAAATGCAGATGAGGTCAAGATCTACCATCTATGTCAGTGGTCCCCAAACTTTTTGGCACCGGGGACTGGTTTCATGGAAGATAATTTTTCCACGGATGGAGAGGCAGATGGGGGATTGTTTTAGGATGAAACTGTTCCACCTCAGATCATGAAGCATTAGATTCTCATAAGGAGCACACAGCCTAGATCCCTCCCATGCACAGTTCACAACAGAGTTCCTGCTCTATGAAAATCTAATACTGCTGCTGATCTGACAGAAGGTGGAACTCGGGTGGTAATGTCAGCTATGGGAGTGGCTGTAAATACAGATGAAGCTTGTTTGCCACTCACCTCCTGCTGTGCAACTCGGTTCCTAACAGGCCACAGACTGGTAAAAGGCCTCGGCCTGGGGGTTGGGGACCCCTGATCTACATGATTTCCCCTGTGATACAGTTTTAAGCAGAAAATTCATGATACCAAGTTGTTGGTTCTTTGTGTTATTAATTATGGAAAAATGCATACAGAAAAAGACTGGAAGAAAATATACCAGAATATTAATCATTGTAAAAATTGAGCTGGGCCCAATGGCTCAGGCCTGTAATCCCAGCACTTTGGAAAGTGAAGCAGGTGGATGGCTTGAGTCCGGGAATTCAAGACCAAGGTAACATGGCAAAACTCCATCTGTACAAAAAAAGTTAGCCAGATGTGGTACCGTGTCTGTAGTCCCAGCTATTCGGGAGGCTGGAATTTGGGAGGACTGCTTGAACCCAGGAGGTTGAGGCTGCAGTGAGCTGTGATTACGCCACTGCACTCCAGCCTGGGCAACAGAGTGAGGCCATCCAAACAGAGAGAGAGTGGGGGGGNAAGTTGAAATTTTAAATACAGTGGTCAGGGAGGCAAGACATCACTGAGCAGGTGACTCAAGCAGAGACCTGAAGGAGGTGTGGGTGGTGTGTTCGGGAAAAAGCAAGCCCAGTGTAGATGGAGCACAGTGGGGAGGGAAGTAGCTGATGAGGTAGGGAGATGGTGCGGTGGAGGTGCACAGTGGCGTGTGTGGGAGGAGGCAGGGCCCGCAGAGCCCATAGGCAGGTTTCAGGAATCAGAGTTCCAAGGTGAGTGGCTATCAGAGGGTTTGGAGAGGAGCAGATGTGATCTGATGGGCATTTGAAAGTAATCCTCCTGGCTGCTGTGTTGGGGGGGGGGGGCGGGGAGAGAGAGAGAGAGAGAGAGATTCTTTTGAGAAGGAGTTGGTTTCTTTATATTTTTCTTTATAGTGGTCATAAATCTCAGGCCACAGACTCAGATGTGCAAGAGATATTAACTTTATTCTTTCATACCCCAACTTAATTTCTACTTAGTTCCTCAATCTGCTTGTAGTGAAAACTTTTCAGTCAGTTAAGAGGGACCTCTGTCAAATCAAATTTTGCTGAGTCAAGCTGCCACTAACCTATGGCACCATTCTGCAAATTAGAAAAAAAGCCCCCTCCAGGAGGATGCAGCCCCATGCCAATACAAACTAGATTTCTGCCTACACCTGCTTCTTAAGCTGGGGGTCCCTGTGCAGTGAATAGTCTGCGTTTCTGTGTATGGTGGTTCTGGGGACAGCTAATGTAGGACCCCACTTCTTTATCCAGTATTTCAGGTAAATTCCAGAAAGCTTTCAGGTGGCACTGGACTGAGTGGAGGGAAGCCATGGAGGGAGTAAAGTCCCTGTAGTCTTCATCACTGACATTGTCCTTACTAGTGTGCTCTGATTCCTATTAGGTCACCAACAGAATTGGTTGAACAGACTAAGCTTTTTTAGGCTGGGCTCTCTCTCAAGACTTCTAAGCCCTTCTGGGAAATAACTGGCTGCTCCATGAGCCTCCCAGGGAACAGGGAACTCCATGAGATCATCTCAGCCCCGTCTGCCGGGATAGTCTTTGCAGCCATTCCTCAAGTTGCATGGAACTTGAGGGAAGCTGCATAATGGCTGCTGCCCTCTTGAACTTCAGTCAAGTGCCCCAAAGTTTCTGTTCTTAGATATCTCAAACTTTCTTATGAGTTTTTTTTTTTTTTTTTTTTTTTTTTTTTTTTTTTTTTGCCACCTCTCCCTTCTCTAAGAATGGCTGGGGGCTAGAGCAGGAATGGGTAGGACATAAAGCCCTTCCTCAGTGCTATTCTTTTCTACCCAGGGAATCTTTTGTTCCTCTGGGGCAGGCAAACTGCCTCTTACATCATTTTGTAGTCTTCAAGTCTATTGCTTATCCATGGGCTTCATGTCCTGGTCTAAGATTTACAAATCAAAACTTTGACTTAAGGCATTTCCTCTACTTTTTTCTAGTTTCACTCTTACCTGGCTTAGTGAGACATAATGTTTTTGCAGGTGGTCTGATGTATGTTATTAAAGGGAAATGCAAGGTTCACAGTGAGAACCCGATACTGGTTTTAGCTCATTCCTTGCAGGAAGCCTGATTTTCTCACTCAATTTTGTTGGTCAAAATGTAATGAAGGCTATAAAACCCAGTGCAGGATGAGAAACACGACATTCATTCCTGGGTACTCATAGACATTCATGGAGACATTTAGGAGCAACACCTGGGGAGACAGGAGCACTTTCTTCTGCCTGACTACATCTTCCCTACTGAAATGCTGGTTTCAAGTTCACATACCCAGAGATCACTGAAAGCCAGCCACTGGGGAAGGGCTGGGGGGGTGGTATAGTACAGCAGGAAACACTTCACCCGTGGGTATTCACGAACTTCCCCAGGAGTGTTTTTAGATCAGAAGACAACAGGTGAATTTCTAGGAACAGATGCTTCAGTGCTGCCACATCCGTCAACTCTCAACACCTGTTAAGTGTCTGGCCTCCCTCCTTTGGAATTTAGAACTGTGTGGTGGTCTGGTTGCAGGAATCTCGTTAAAGAGCTTCCCTTTCTGTATTAGTTTGCTAGGGCCGCCATTAACAAAACACGGGAGACTGGATGGCTTAAACAACAGAAATGTGTTTTCTCACAGTTCTGGAGGCTGGAAATCCAAGATCATGGTATAATCAGGTTGGTTTCTGGTAAGGCCTCTCTTTCTGTCTTTGTAGACAGCCACTTTATTCCTGTGTCCTCACATAACCCCTTCTCTGTGCGCACACAAGGAAAGAACTTTCTGGTGTCTCTGTTCCTTCCTATAAGGACTCCAGTCCTTCAGATTAGAGCCCAACCCCTAGGACCTCACTTAATCTTAATTACCTCCCTAAAGGCTTCAACTCCAAATACAGTCACATTGGGAATTAGGAGTTTAACATCAGAATGGACGTGGGGACTGGGAGTGCAGTTCAGTACATTAACACTTTGCCTGACAAAAAATTTTGTGATCACCTACTACGTGTTGGGCCCTATGCCGCACGCTGGGGATAATAATTTATAAAAATGTTTCAACCCCTGCCTCAAGGAGCTCCTCCTCTAGAGACTGAGTCTGCAGCCATCGGAGGGGTGGGGTGCACAATGAGATGTCTGGAAATGGACCTCTGTGGTAAGTGGGGATTCCTGTGTGGCTTTTGCTGTGATCGTATCTCAAGAAAGCAAATATTCTGAGTGGGTGGTAGTAGAGCTATTTTCTTGATGTGGCAAAGTTGCATACAAAAGCCCTTAAAAGGGATCAATGAGACAAATTTCTGAGCTAGTCTGAAACAAGAACTGAGGATGAACTTTGGCAATTGGGCCAGAGCAGGATTTTGCTGGAGTCCCAAGGTTCTGCCCATTTGGGACAATCTCTCTCACATGCGCCACACCATTCCCTTTACCACGCCAGCAGGTTCAAAGAGGCAGCTTTGTAGGTTTTGGTAGGTTTTGGGAGTGAGAGGCCTGGGGTGGGGGTTGCGGCAAGAGGAGACCAGCAACCCCTCTCACATTATCAGCTGTGTGGAACCAAGGAAAACCTGAGATCCGCTAAACAGAAAATGCCGAGATTATGCTTCACAGACCCAAAGACTGTTAAGCTCTTTATTAGCTGCAACAGAATCACCACATACATGGCAGTACAAAAATGTTCTTGAACTTGACACTTGAACTTGGCTACATCCCTGCTGGTAAAACTTAGTAATTAGGCAAACAGAAAGCTGGGTAGTGCAATTATGGCCATTGAACCACTAGGGGGCACTCATGGTTTCTCAGAAGAGGAGAGATGAGGTTATGGAGCTATGGCATAGGGTGGGGCATTCAGTGTGGTATTGGAGAGGGATGTAAGTTGAAGCTGTTTTGTGTGTTTGTTTTTTAGAGGGAGAGGTGTTAAAGACCTAGTTATTTCGCTAATAATATAGTATGTATTAACCTGGCCTTGACCTCTGTGAAGCTAGCAGACCCAATAGGCTAGCTGGTGGAGAGTTCTGGAGTGTGATATTCCAAACAAATAATTGTTCATTTTTAGATAACTTTCTTTCGTGGGCATTAGAAAAAGGGCATGTTTTGCATCACGAGGGAGAGTGTTTTATGTACACGCACACACGTACTAAACAGACACACCTACTGACTTGAATACATTAACACACTGTCTGAATATTGCTTCAGGTTGGAAAACAAGGTTGCATCCAAATTGTGTCATCTTTTCAAAATACAGCAGGAGAGAAAAAGCTGCCTATATTTCAGGGAGCTTTTAAGTTTCAGTGACATACCAGTCACTGAAAAGGCTGCCAAAAGCTAGAACATGAGTCATCAAGCTAGGCACACTGATCACAGGAAACACCAGGTCTCAGGCTCCAGCCATCCCCTATCCTCTTCTCTACCCCTACACAGATTTGTGACTTGTGGCCAGTACCAGAATTTGCTGTTAGTCCCCATGCTCCCAGGGCCTCCTTTCCTCTAAGGTCTTCCAGCCATTGCAACTGGCTTTCTTCCTATTTATACCTAATAGAGAATCACTGAGGGCCTTCATCTTTGTATTTGGAATTATCGGATAAGAAGATTGAAAGTATGATTGCCAGGTTCTCCCAGAGCTTCCTCCATCCAGATTTGCCACCCTCACCTCATCTGCAGGAGGTGACATTCAGAAGCAGAAGTTAGACCAAGGGCAAGGGCCCTAAAACGTTCACTGGGCAAAAGCAAGAAAGCTTGCCTGTCACTGGAGCAGGTGTTGGACTTGAAACATTCAGTGTCATTATCTCATTTAATTTTTACAACAATCTGCCAGTTTCTATTACCACCTCCATTTTACAGATAAGGAAACCTAGGACCAGAGAAGTTAAGTACCTTCATACAGATCTGGGATTTAAATTCAGGCATTCCGAGTTAAAATCGAATGTATTTTTTAGTCCTAACTACAAAGCCACTGTCTGCCAGAACTACTTGAAATCTCCTTCCCTGTTCTCTGGCTTCTCCTTGTAATTGAGGATCTTACATTGACAATGGTTATATGAATGATGACGACGATAATTACAATACCAGCTAACTTTTATTGATTACTTACTATAGGCCAAGCAATGTGCTCAACACCAAACCTTTATATCTTCAATTCTCACAGGAAATCTACCATGAAGTTAGTATTTTTACTGCCATTTCGTAGATGAGGCACCTGAAGGTTAGGAATGTTAAGAAATTTTCGCAATATTACACATCCAGGTAGAGCCTGGATTGGAACCTAGGTCTAGCGGTCCCTAAGCCCAAGTATTTAAACCACTATGCTATACTGTGCATAGGGAGATCATTGAATTTATGGAGAAATACTCAGGGCTCTAGTACTACTAATCAGATCTTTAAAAACTGAAATAATAGCAAAAAGGGGTATAGTCATGTCTTTATGTGGCATGGTATAATGATGAAGCTGGAAAAGAGTGCTTACACTCTAAAACAGGAAGCTTTCTGAACTTCCCTGCTTAGAAAAATAATGAACTCTGATTATTTCCATGTATTCTGTTCTGGAATTGGAAATTCCAGGAGTCTGGTTTTAATTCCATAGGAAATCAACCTGGACTGTTATTGTTTGTCAGGAGTCTGTTTTATCATATTAATGGCCAAGCAATGGACTTATCACTAGGGATTTAGTTCCTGGATGTTTCTGTTTCAATGGATACTATCAAGTAATTAAGGTTGAGGGAAAGAATGGCTACTTTATTGCTAAATGCTAACATCTGGCTATACAAGGAGGAAAGAAGGAGTGGTCAGGGGAAAGTGGAAGTATGACGAACACTGAACTTCAGTTAATAGATTTGGACACATTGAACCTGAGTAAATAGGTCTGATATATTCTCCTATTTGCAATGCTAGGGATGAAGTAGATGAGCTCCTTCTCACCAGCACCTTGAAAAGAATCAGATATTAAACTAGAACTCAGCAACTAGTCAGTACCATTGGAGTAATATTTTTAAACCCAAAGCGTTTGAGTAGTTCCTTTACAATATTTCAAAGAGCAAACAAAAAGATGTGTTCATCAACAAAGGTCAGAAGTGTATCATCTGAATTCCTGCATTGTGAATAGCTCTGCTAATTGGTGAGCTGAGCATGAAGTGACTTGGATGATTAATTAAGGAGATAGGCCTTAAATAGGATGGAGGTGCATGACCCTTGTTGTGCACCTAAGGCAGCAGCCTAAGGAGGAAAACTCACTTTAATTCCCTAGGTGGCAGCAGCGAACAAGGCGTTAGAAGGCCCTGAGGCTGTGACAGCTCAGAGAAGGAGTATCTTCTAGGGGTCCAGGAGAAGCTGGATTTGCCATCTGGTTTAAGATTCTGAGGTGGGTGGTGATGGGTGTGGGAATGGGAGACAGAGTAGCACAGTGAAGAGTTAGAATCAGTAAGTCTTCTCAGTCCAGCTCTGCCGATCCCTGGCTGTGTGGCCTCAGGACAACTGTTCTGTCAGCAACCTCCACCCACCCCCATTTCCTCCTCCCACAAATGGGGCTATGTGAGGTCATCCCTGAGTAGCTTTTGTCATTATATGATTCACAATTTGATGATGCCTCTGGCATTTTCATTGCACTCTTTACAAGGAAAGAACTTGATTACCTTAGTTGGGATGTGGAGGATAGGGTTGTATGTGTGTATTCCAGAGAGATGCATTATGCTACTGTCTTTTTAACAGTGTTCTCTGTCCAGATAATATGCTGACCTTTACAAACTAGAACAATATTGTTGTCCTACATTAGCAAAGGTAGGTTTTACATGGTTGACATAAAAGGCTTGCCTATCACGCACTCTTAAGCTTATGCCTTTGCAGTCCTGCAGCTGTGGTCATAAGGGACAGAGCTTTTTAGCACTCTCTTCCAGCCAACTGAGTTTTTGGCTATGTCATGGTAGTTATAACATCTTTGTTCTTTTTACTTGGTGCCAGGCACTTTGTTAAGCCCATAATATCTCACAAACATATAGCTCTTTTATTCTACCTTCAAGTAGCTTTTAATTATCTTTGTTTAAACAAACCAATCTCTTAAACCCAATTCACCTTAATAATAACTAATATGTACAGGGTTTATTATGTGCCAGGCAAATATGTCTGTCCTGAATATGTTATTCTATTTAACCCTCAAAATAGGTCTATGGATTAATACTAGTACTTTACATTGTTTGTAGATGGAAATTGAGGCCTAGAGAGTTTAAATAACTTGCCCAAGGCCACAAGACTGATACATCACAGAACCAGGGTTTGAACCCAGGAAGTCTGTCTCTAGGATCCTCCAAGACACTGCACTTGAAAAAGAGCTAGTGATTTATGCACATGGTTTCTTTTCTTCCCTACTAGATAAAATATAGGTTTTTTGGTTGTTTGTTTTTTGCTTTTTCAATTTGTTAATTTGCTACAGAGACACTGTATTAGTTCGTTCTCACACTGCTATGAAGACATACCCGGGACTGGGTAATTTATAAAGACATAAGGTTTAATTGATTCACAGTTCCATATGGCTAGGGAGGCCTCAGGAAACTTATAATCATGGTGGAAGGCACCTCTTCACAGGGCAGCAAGAGAGAGAATGAGTGCTAGCAGGGGAAATTCCAGACACTTATAAAACCATCAGATCTCATGAGAACTCACTCACTATTATGAGAACAGTATGGAGGAAATCGCCCCCATGATTCAATTGCCTCCCACCGGGTCACTCCCACAACTTGTGGGGATTATGGGAATTACAATTCAAGATGAGAACTGGGTGGGGCCACAGCCAAACCCTATCAGACACTCTGATTCAATTTTGTTCTCTTCCTAGGATGTATAGTTTGGGAATGTCATCACAATAAGAAATCCCACCACCACCTCACTAAGACAATGTATCTCCCCACCAACGTTTATTTTTAAAGTTTTTTTTTTCTCTTTTTTTTTTTTTGAGACGGAGTCTCGCTGTCTCCCAGGCTGGAGTGCAGTGACACGATCTCAGCTCACTGCAAGCTCCTCCTCCCAGGTTCATGCCATTCTCCTGCCTCAGCCTCCCGAGTAGCTGGGACTACAGGCGCCTGCCACCACGACCGGCTAATATTTTTGTATTTTAGTAGAGATGGGGTTTCACCGTGTTAGCCAGGATGGTCTCGATCTCCTGACCTCATGATCTGCCCGCCTCAGCCTCCCAAAGTGGTGGGAGCCACCGTGCCCAGCCAAAAGTTTTTTTCAAACCTATAGTAGAGGTTGAAGAGTTATTTTTTGTGTGAGTTTGTGTGTATGTGTGTGTGCATGTGATTGGAAAGGAAATAGTCACTGAAAAATGGAGAAACACCTTGATGAAAAAGAGGCAGATGCCTTTGGCAACACGTTGCAGGGTATCTGCCAGGGGAAGTTATAAGGATACACGAAAAGAGATCCATGGCTTGAATGAGTTATTTGCAGCAGGGCACAGAGACAAGAAACAGTGAAGAAGACACTGAATGGCAGGAAAGTCAACTGTGGAGTCAAAGGTACCCTCTTGAAAGAATACAGCTGGAGTCCAAGGTCACACTGCAGGAGCCCCAGTGAATTTTTCATGGCTAACTGGAGGACACTGACTGTACTTCTAAACTTTTTTTTTATCTTGACTATAGGATAATTGGTCTACTTTATAGATGTCACTTATTTAATATTCTTTGGAGAATTTCTCTGTGGAGTTAGACTGGTATCACAAATTAGAGTCTCCATTTTTGAAATGGAGTAAATGAGATTTGGAATGATTAAGCTACTGGTCTGCAGCTCACCACAGCTTGATGTAACCAGGAAAATAGCTCTTCATTCTGGTGGAGTTTCCTCTCCTCTCTATTCCATCTTCTTCCCTGAGTTTTAGAGCAGACTCAAGTGTTTATGTGATGTCTCTCTGGGGCCAAGGTGAGCATGGAATATGGTTTCTGTATATTTTGTTCAGTATTTATGCATCTCAGAGGTGTTCCAAATTCAGTCTCAGCCAAATTGGCCACTGGCCATTGGTTTCAGTTTCTCCAGAGGAGGAATTCACTGAATAGCCAAAGGTTTTTATTCCTCAGGAATTTAAATCACAATCTATCTTTGTTCATCAGGGAAGAAAGAAGCAAAGACTAATCTCTTAGCTGTGGGAGTTTATTACTTATATGTCACCATGTGGAGCACACTGTCCTGAGCTCAGTGATTCTTGGCAAGTCAACATAGTTTTTCTCCAGCATTGAACTGTTTAGGCTGCACCTATTTTGACTGAAGGCTCATGCTATGTGCTTCCTCCATAGAGCCTCTCCCAGAGTTGTTCCTTGAAGGACATTGGTAAAAAATACATATTAATCACAGGAACTCCTGCAGTGCCAGAAAGGACTATAATTGGGAATAAGTGCCATTTGAGGTCTGTCCTTGCCTTCCCCAGTGTCTTATCAATACCCTAAGCCCTTGCTTGGGAGACAGAGATTGCAAGTTTTCTGTTGATTTACTGTCACCTAAATGCTTGAGGGAAAACTCTTCAGTTCTAGGGGCAATTGACCCAGCTAGGAGACATCACTTGACCTTCACCCTATATAAGATCTCTTGACTTATTCAGGGTGCTTTGAAATACTTGATAAAAGGCCGGGCATGGTGGCTTATGCCTGTAATCCCAGCACTTTGGGAGGCCGAGGCAGGTGGATCACAAGGTCAGGAGATCAAGACCATCCTGGCCAACATGGTGAAACCCCGTCTCTACTAAAAATACAAAATTCAGCTGGTCGTGGCAGCGCACACCTGTAGCCCCAGCTACTCGGGAGGCTGAGACAGGAGAATTGCTTGAACCTGGGAGGCAGAAGCTGAGCTGAGATCACGCCACTGCACTCTAGCCCGGACGACAGAGCGAGACTCCGTCTCAAAAATAAAAGAAAAAAAAAAAAAGAAAAAAAAATACTTGGCAATAAACCTCATCATTTTATCATTCATTATTCTGAAGTCATCGGGCTATCTCTTTCAGAAATGTACATTTCACTGGTATTATTTAAATAGGTAATAATAGGCAACACTGTTGATGTTTCTCCAGTATTTACAGTACTACAAAGCTCTTATTTTTATTTTATTTTTCTATAAGTTATTGGGGTAGAGGTGGTATTTGGTTGTGTAAGTTCTTTAGTGGTGATTTGTGAGATTTTGGTGCACCCATCACCCAAGCAGTATACACTTCACCATATTTGTATTCTTCCATCCCTCACCCCCTCCCACTCTTCCCCCTAAGTCCCCAAATTTCACTGCATCATTCTTATGCCTTTCCATCCTCATAGCTTAGCTCCCACATATTAGTGAGAACATATGATATTTGGTTTTCCATTCCTGAGTTACTCCACTTAGAATAATAGTCTCCAGTCTCATCCAGGTTACTGCAAATGCTGTTAATTCATTCCTTTTTATGGCTGCATAATATTTCATCATATATATGTCATAGTTTATATACATATATATCATAGTTTCTTTATCCACTTGTTGATTGATGGGCTTTTGGGCTGTTTCCATATTTTTGCAATTGTGAATTGTGCTGCTATAAACATGCGTGTGCAAGTATCTTTTTCAAATAATGACTTCTTTTCCTCTGGGTAGCTACGCAGTAGTGGGATTGCTGGATCAAATGGTAGTTCTACTTTTAGTTCTTTAAGGAGTCTCCACACTGTTTTCCATAGTGGTTGTACTAGTTTACATTCCCACCAGCAGTGTAGAAGTGTTCCCTGTTCACCGCATCCATGCCAACATCTACTGCTTTTTAATTTTTTGATTATAATTTTTGCAAGAGTAAGGTAGTATCGCATTGTGGTTTTGGTTTACATTTCCCTGATTATTAGTGATGTTGAACATTTTTTCATATGTTTGTTGGCCATTTGTATATCTTCTTTTGAGAATTGTCTATTCATGTCCTCTGCCCACTTTTTGATGAGATTGTTTTTTTCTTACTAATTTGTTTGAGTTTGTGGTAAATTCTGGATATTAGTCCTTTGTCAAAGGTATAGATTGCAAAGATTTTCTCCCACTCTGTGGGTTGTCTGTTTACTCTGCTGACTGTTCCTTTTGCTGTGTAAAAGCTCTTTAGTTTAATTAGGTCCAAGCTATTTATCTTTGTTTTTATTGCATTTGCTTTTAGGTTCTTGGTCATGAAATCCTTGCCTAAGCCAGTGTCTAGAAAGATTTTTCCAATGTTATCTTCTAGAATTTGTAATAGTTTCAGGTCTTAGGTTTAAGTCCTTAATCCATCTGCATAAGGTGAGAGATACGAGAATCCCGTTTCATTCTCCTATATGTAGTGAAATGATCTTGTTCTACATGCATCTCATTCTGCTTTTACTTCTCGCTGGCAGAGCAAGAAGGAGGAAAATTGCTGCTTCTATGATAGAAGCACTGCAGACTGAGCCTTCGTGGAACTTTCTGTAGATTTCCTCCAGGATGAAGGGCTTAGCATATGGAGTTATAGATCTTCTGGGCTGAAGGTGACCTCAGACAAGTCTGGCTCCCTCTCATGCTGAGGAGGAGGCTGGAATCCAGAAGGTCACATGGCTGATTGATGTCTGAGCTGTCCCCTGACTCCTAATCTAGTGCTCTGGCTTTGATCTACAGACCATAGGCATGACACCCTTTTTCAGCTCAAAGGACCAAACAGCTTTCTTGTTCCTCAGTAAATCATCACATTTGCACTGCAAAGCTTGTTTAAAATAGAGTGGGTGATTGTCATAACAACATATAGTTAAAAAAATGAAGTAGAAAGAAAAAGATGATGACTTTTGGGGAAGCTAGTTCAATTTTGATAAAGAGGCCATTTTAAGTACTTTTAAAAGAAGTAGGGAAAATATTCTGTGCATTAAGCCTTTAAAGCAGAAAAGGAAAATTTAAATGTGATTTATTTGTTTATGTATGTACCTACCTTCAAGATGGTCAAAGGTTGAACTAATTTACATTTAGCTTTAGCTAAATGTAAAGAAAAAAGTCCTCTGAGATTGAATTTGAATTGAAATGGACTTTCTGGTCACTGGGTAAGGTCTTAAAGGAAGTAAGAAAATTGTTCCCCATTCCCATTCTCTAACAGAAATGTTAGCAAGCTCTGGGTTATTCATTTGAGAAATTTTTCTTTTCTTTTTTTTTTTAAACATGAAAAACATTTTTTCTTTATTTTCTTTTTCTTTTTTTTTTTAAGTATACTTTAAGTTCTAGGGTACATGTGCATAACGTGCAGGTTTCTTACATATGTATACTTGTGCCATGTTGGTGTGCTGCACCCATCAACTCGTCAGCACCCATCAATTCATCATTTATATCAGGTATAACTCCCAATGCAATCCCTCCCCCCTCCCCCCTCCCCATGATAGGCCCCAGTGTGTGATGTTCCCCTTCCTGAGTCCAAGTGATCTCATTGTTCAGTTCCCACCTATGAGTGAGAACATGCGGTGTTTGGTTTTCTGTTCTTGTGATAGTTTGCTAAGAATGATGGTTTCCAGCTGCATCCATGTCCCTACAAAGGACGCAAACTCATCCTTTTTTATGGCTGCATAGTATTCCATGGTGTATATGTGCCACATTTTCTTAATCCAGTCTGTCACAGATGGACATTTGGGTTGATTCCAAGTCTTTGCTATTGTGAATAGTGC